>NW_026961064.1:0-300000 GCF_021018805.1 Prinia subflava | reverse complement strand
CGGAAAAGCAAAGCTTTATGTTACAGTGCTCTTTCATGGAAACTTTGCAAATTAGGCAGTAACAGCTTTGGTCTTGCTCTATAGACATGAGAAACATCAACCGGTGGAGTGTCAAAGGAAAGGTTTCTGTTACATGGCTCTTTCATGGAAATCAAGCAAATTAGGAAGTACCCACCTTTATTCGTGGTCTGGTGACAAGCAAAACACATACATGTGCAAAGTGTAAACCGGTACTGCAAAAGGCAGGAAAGCGCCTTCAGCAGCTTCTCTATTTCTTGGGAACACAAACAACAGCCAAGACTTGTGTTTTGATCAACTCCAGAAAGCAAACCATAGAAACCAAAAGCAGAGATCACTGTTCACTCTGTAAAGCAAATCTTTATGTTACATAGCTCTATCACAGAAACTTAGTAAATTAGGCAGTAACAGCTTTAGTTCTCCTTCTATGGACATGAAAGACACCAAAGGTGCAGCGTAAAAGCCAGTAATGGATAAGGCAAGAGAGGGTCTGCAGCAGCTTCTCTGCTGGTTGGCAGCACAAACAACTAACATGACTTGTGTTTTCATCAACTCCAGAAAGCAAGCCATGGAAACCAAAAGCAGAGATCACTGTTCACTCTGAAAAGCAAATCTTTATGTTACATAGCTCTTACATGGAACTCTATCAAATTAGGCAATACCAGCTTTGGTCTTGCTCTATAGACATGGGAAACACTAACTGGTACAGAGTGTAAGCAAAGAAAGCATAAGGCATGAAAGTGTCTGCAGCAGCTTCTCTGCTGGTTGGCAACACAAGCAACTAACAAGACTTGTGTTTTGATCAACTCCAGAAAGCAAACTATAGAAACCAAAAGCAGAGATCACTGTTCATTCTGTAAAGCAAATCTGTATGTTACATAGCTCTATCACAGAAACTTAGTAAATTAGGCAGTAACAGCTTTAGTTCTCCTTCTATGGACATGAAAGACACCAACCGGTGCAGCGTAAAAGCCAGTAATGGATAAAGCAAGAGAGGGTCTGCAGCAGCTTCTCTGCTGGTTGGCAGCACAAACAACTAACATGACTTGTGTTTTCATCAACTCCAGAAAGCAAGCCATGGAAACCAAAAGCAGAAACCACTGTTCACTCGGAAAAGCAAAGCTTTATGTTACAGTGCTCTTTCATGGAAACTTAGCAAATTAAGCAGTAACAGCTTTGGTCTTGCTCTATAGACATGAGAAACATCAACCGGTGGAGTGTCAAAGGAAAGGTTTCTGTTACATGGCTCTTTCATGGAAATCAAGCAAATTAGGAAGTACCCACCTTTATTAGTGGTCTGGTGACAAGCAAAACACATACATGTGCAAAGTGTAAACCGGTACTGCAAAAGGCAGGAAAGCGCCTTCAGCAGCTTCTCTATTTCTTGAGAACACAAACAACAGACAAGACTTGTGTTTTGATCAACTCCAGAAAGCAAACCATAGAAACCAAAAGCAGAGATCACTGTTCACTCTGTAAAGCAAATCTTTATGTTACATAGCTCTATCACAGAAACTTAGTAAATTAGGCAGTAACAGCTTTAGTTCTCCTTCTATGGACATGAAAGACACCAACCGGTGCAGCGTAAAAGCCAGTAATGGATAAGGCAAGAGAGGGTCTGCAGCAGCTTCTCTGCTGGTTGGCAGCACAAACAACTAACATGACTTGTGTTTTCATCAACTCCAGAAAGCAAGCCATGGAAACCAAAAGCAGAGATCACAGTTCATTCTGTAAAGCAAATCTTTATGTTACATAGCTCTTACATGGAACTCTATCAAATTAGGCAATACCAGCTTTGGTCTTGCTCTATAGACATGGGAAACACTAACTGGTACAGAGTGTAAGCAAAGAAAGCATAAGGCATGAAAGTGTCTGCAGCAGCTTCTCTGCTGGTTGGCAACACAAGCAACTAACAAGACTTGTGTTTTGATCAACTCCAGAAAGCAAACCATAGAAACCAAAAGCAGAGATCACAGTTCACTCTGTAAAGCAAATCTTTATGTTACATAGCTCTATCACAGAAACTTAGTAAATTAGGCAGTAACAGCTTTAGTTCTCCTCCTATGGACATGAAAGACACCAACCGGTGCAGCGTAAAAGCCAGTAATGGATAAGGCAAGAGAGGGTCTGCAGCAGCTTCTCTGCTGGTTGGCAGCACAAACAACTAACATGACTTGTGTTTTCATCAACTCCAGAAAGCAAGCCATGGAAACCAAAAGCAGAGATCACTGTTCACTCTGAAAAGCAAATCTTTATGTTACATAGCTCTTACATGGAACTCTACCAAATTAGGCAATACCAGCTTTGGTCTTGCTCTATAGACATGGAAACACTAACTGGTACAGAGTGTAAGCAAGTAAAGGATAAGGCATGAAAGTGTCTGCAGCAGCTTCTCTGCTGGTTGGCAACACAAGCAACTAACAAGACTTGTGTTTTGATCAACTCCAGAAAGCAAACCATAGAAACCAAAAGCAGAGATCACAGTTCACTCTGTAAAGCAAATCTTTATGTTACATAGCTCTATCACAGAAACAGTAAATTAGGCAGTAACAGCTTTAGTTCTCCTCCTATGGACATGAAAGACACCAACCGGTGCAGCGTAAAAGCCAGTAATGGATAAGGCAAGAGAGGGTCTGCAGCAGCTTCTCTGCTGGTTGGCAGCACAAACAACTAACATGACTTGTGTTTTCATCAACTCCAGAAAGCAAGCCATGGAAACCAAAAGCAGAGATCACTGTTCACTCTGAAAAGCAAATCTTTATGTTACATAGCTCTTACATGGAACTCTACCAAATTAGGCAATACCAGCTTTGGTCTTGCTCTATAGACATGGGAAACACTAACTGGCACAGAGTGTAAGCAAAGAAAGCATAAGGCATGAAAGTGTCTGCAGCAGCTTCTCTGCTGGTTGGCAACACAAGCAACTAACAAGACTTGTGTTTTGATCAACTCCAGAAAGCAAGCCCTGGAAACCAAAAGCAGAGATCACAGTTCACTCTGTAAAGCAAATCTTTATGTTACATTGCTCTTACATGGAACTCTACCAAATTAGGCAATACCAGCTTTGCTCTTGCTCTATAGACATGGGAAACACTAACTGGTACAGAGTGTAAGCAAAGAAAGCATAAGGCATGAAAGTGTCTGCAGCAGCTTCTCTGGTGGTTGGCAACACAAGCAACTAACAAGACTTGTGTTTTGATCAACTTCAGAAAGCAAACTATAGAAACCAAAAGCAGAGATCACAGTTCACTCTGTAAAGCTAATCTGTATGTTACATAGCTCTATCACAGAAACTTAGTAAATTAGGCAGTAACAGCTTTAGTTCTCCTCCTATGGACATGAAAGACACCAACCGGTGCAGCGTAAAAGCCAGTAATGGATAAAGCAAGAGAGTGTCTGCAGCAGCTTCTCTGCTGGTTGGCAGCACAAACAACTAACATGACTTGTTTTCATCAACTCCAGAAAGCAAGCCATGGAAACCAAAAGCAGAAACCACTGTTCACTCGGAAAAGCAAAGCTTTATGTTACAGTGCTCTTTCATGGAAACTTTGCAAATTAGGCAGTAACAGCTTTGGTCTTGCTCTATAGACATGAGAAACATCAACCGGTGGAGTGTCAAAGGAAAGGTTTCTGTTACATGGCTCTTTCATGGAAATCAAGCAAATTAGGAAGTACCCACCTTTATTCGTGGTCTGGTGACAAGCAAAACACATACATGTGCAAAGTGTAAACCGGTACTGCAAAAGGCAGGAAAGCGCCTTCAGCAGCTTCTCTATTTCTTGGGAACACAAACAACAGCCAAGACTTGTGTTTTGATCAACTCCAGAAAGCAAACCATAGAAACCAAAAGCAGAGATCACTGTTCACTCTGTAAAGCAAATCTTTATGTTACATAGCTCTATCACAGAAACTTAGTAAATTAGGCAGTAACAGCTTTAGTTCTCCTTCTATGGACATGAAAGACACCAAAGGTGCAGCGTAAAAAGCCAGTAATGGATAAGGCAAGAGAGGGTCTGCAGCAGCTTCTCTGCTGGTTGGCAGCACAAACAACTAACATGACTTGTGTTTTCATCAACTCCAGAAAGCAAGCCATGGAAACCAAAAGCAGAGATCACTGTTCACTCTGAAAAGCAAATCTTTATGTTACATAGCTCTTACATGGAACTCTATCAAATTAGGCAATACCAGCTTTGGTCTTGCTCTATAGACATGGGAAACACTAACTGGTACAGAGTGTAAGCAAAGAAAGCATAAGGCATGAAAGTGTCTGCAGCAGCTTCTCTGCTGGTTGGCAACACAAGCAACTAACAAGACTTGTGTTTTGATCAACTCCAGAAAGCAAACCATAGAAACCAAAAGCAGAGATCACTGTTCATTCTGGTAAAGCAAATCTGTATGTTACATAGCTCTATCACAGAAACTTAGTAAATTAGGCAGTAACAGCTTTAGTTCTCCTTCTATGGACATGAAAGACACCAACCGGTGCAGCGTAAAAGCCAGTAATGGATAAGCAAGAGAGGGTCTGCAGCAGCTTCTCTGCTGGTTGGCAGCACAAACAACTAACATGACTTGTGTTTTCATCAACTCCAGAAAGCAAGCCATGGAAACCAAAAGCAGAAACCACTGTTCACTCGGAAAAGCAAAGCTTTATGTTACAGTGCTCTTTCATGGAAACTTAGCAAATTAAGCAGTAACAGCTTTGGTCTTGCTCTATAGACATGAGAAACATCAACCGGTGGAGTGTCAAAGGAAAGGTTTCTGTTACATGGCTCTTTCATGGAAATCAAGCAAATTAGGAAGTACCCACCTTTATTAGTGGTCTGGTGACAAGCAAAACACATACATGTGCAAAGTGTAAACCGGTACTGCAAAAGGCAGGAAAGCGCCTTCAGCAGCTTCTCTATTTCTTGAGAACACAAACAACAGACAAGACTTGTGTTTTGATCAACTCCAGAAAGCAAACCATAGAAACCAAAAGCAGAGATCACTGTTCACTCTGTAAAGCAAATCTTTATGTTACATAGCTCTATCACAGAAACTTAGTAAATTAGGCAGTAACAGCTTTAGTTCTCCTTCTATGGACATGAAAGACACCAACCGGTGCAGCGTAAAAGCCAGTAATGGATAAGGCAAGAGAGGGTCTGCAGCAGCTTCTCTGCTGGTTGGCAGCACAAACAACTAACATGACTTGTGTTTTCATCAACTCCAGAAAGCAAGCCATGGAAACCAAAAGCAGAGATCACAGTTCATTCTGTAAAGCAAATCTTTATGTTACATAGCTCTTACATGGAACTCTATCAAATTAGGCAATACCAGCTTTGCTCTTGCTCTATAGACATGGGAAACACTAACTGGTACAGAGTGTAAGCAAAGAAAGCATAAGGCATGAAAGTGTCTGCAGCAGCTTCTCTGCTGGTTGGCAACACAAGCAACTAACAAGACTTGTGTTTTGATCAACTCCAGAAAGCAAACCATAGAAACCAAAAGCAGAGATCACTGTTCACTCTGTAAAGCAAATCTTTATGTTACATAGCTCTATCACAGAAACTTAGTAAATTAGGCAGTAACAGCTTTAGTTCTCCTCCTATGGACATGAAAGACACCAACCGGTGCAGCGTAAAAGCCAGTAATGGATAAGGCAAGAGAGGGTCTGCAGCAGCTTCTCTGCTGGTTGGCAGCACAAACAACTAACATGACTTGTGTTTTCATCAACTCCAGAAAGCAAGCGATGGAAACCAAAAGCAGAGATCACTGTTCACTCTGAAAAGCAAATCTTTATGTTACATAGCTCTTACATGGAACTCTACCAAATTAGGCAATACCAGCTTTGGTCTTGCTCTATAGACATGGGAAACACTAACTGGTACAGAGTGTAAGCAAGTAAAGGATAAGGCATGAAAGTGTCTGCAGCAGCTTCTCTGCTGGTTGGCAACACAAGCAACTAACAAGACTTGTGTTTTGATCAACTCCAGAAAGCAAACCATAGAAACCAAAAGCAGAGATCACAGTTCACTCTGTAAAGCAAATCTTTATGTTACATAGCTCTATCACAGAAACAGTAAATTAGGCAGTAACAGCTTTAGTTCTCCTCCTATGGACATGAAAGACACCAACCGGTGCAGCGTAAAAGCCAGTAATGGATAAGGCAAGAGAGGGTCTGCAGCAGCTTCTCTGCTGGTTGGCAGCACAAACAACTAACATGACTTGTGTTTTCATCAACTCCAGAAAGCAAGCCATGGAAACCAAAAGCAGAGATCACTGTTCACTCTGAAAAGCAAATCTTTATGTTACATAGCTCTTACATGGAACTCTACCAAATTAGGCAATACCAGCTTTGGTCTTGCTCTATAGACATGGGAAACACTAACTGGCACAGAGTGTAAGCAAAGAAAGCATAAGGCATGAAAGTGTCTGCAGCAGCTTCTCTGCTGGTTGGCAACACAAGCAACTAACAAGACTTGTGTTTTGATCAACTCCAGAAAGCAAGCCCTGGAAACCAAAAGCAGAGATCACAGTTCACTCTGTAAAGCAAATCTTTATGTTACATTGCTCTTACATGGAACTCTACCAAATTAGGCAATACCAGCTTTGCTCTTGCTCTATAGACATGGGAAACACTAACTGGTACAGAGTGTAAGCAAAGAAAGCATAAGGCATGAAAGTGTCTGCAGCAGCTTCTCTGGTGGTTGGCAACACAAGCAACTAACAAGACTTGTGTTTTGATCAACTTCAGAAAGCAAACTATAGAAACCAAAAGCAGAGATCACAGTTCACTCTGTAAAGCTAATCTGTATGTTACATAGCTCTATCACAGAAACTTAGTAAATTAGGCAGTAACAGCTTTAGTTCTCCTTCTATGGACATGAAAGACACCAACCGGTGCAGCGTAAAAGCCAGTAATGGATAAAGCAAGAGAGGGTCTGCAGCAGCTTCTCTGCTGGTTGGCAGCACAAACAACTAACATGACTTGTGTTTTCATCAACTCCAGAAAGCAAGCCATGGAAACCAAAAGCAGAAACCACTGTTCACTCGGAAAAGCAAAGCTTTATGTTACAGTGCTCTTTCATGGAAACTTTGCAAATTAGGCAGTAACAGCTTTGGTCTTGCTCTATAGACATGAGAAACATCAACCGGTGGAGTGTCAAAGGAAAGGTTTCTGTTACATGGCTCTTTCATGGAAATCAAGCAAATTAGGAAGTACCCACCTTTATTCGTGGTCTGGTGACAAGCAAAACACATACATGTGCAAAGTGTAAACCGGTACTGCAAAAGGCAGGAAAGCGCCTTCAGCAGCTTCTCTATTTCTTGGGAACACAAACAACAGCCAAGACTTGTGTTTTGATCAACTCCAGAAAGCAAACCATAGAAACCAAAAGCAGAGATCACTGTTCACTCTGTAAAGCAAATCTTTATGTTACATAGCTCTATCACAGAAACTTAGTAAATTAGGCAGTAACAGCTTTAGTTCTCCTTCTATGGACATGAAAGACACCAACCGGTGCAGCGTAAAAGCCAGAAATGGATAAGGCAAGAGAGGGTCTGCAGCAGCTTCTCTGCTGGTTGGCAGCACAAACAACTAACATGACTTGTGTTTTCATCAACTCCAGAAAGCAAGCCATGGAAACCAAAAGCAGAGATCACTGTTCACTCTGAAAAGCAAATCTTTATGTTACATAGCTCTTACATGGAACTCTATCAAATTAGGCAATACCAGCTTTGGTCTTGCTCTATAGACATGGGAAACACTAACTGGTACAGAGTGTAAGCAAAGAAAGCATAAGGCATGAAAGTGTCTGCAGCAGCTTCTCTGCTGGTTGGCAACACAAGCAACTAACAAGACTTGTGTTTTGATCAACTCCAGAAAGCAAACCATAGAAACCAAAAGCAGAGATCACTGTTCATTCTGTAAAGCAAATCTGTATGTTACATAGCTCTATCACAGAAACTTAGTAAATTAGGCAGTAACAGCTTTAGTTCTCCTTCTATGGACATGAAAGACACCAACCGGTGCAGCGTAAAAGCCAGTAATGGATAAAGCAAGAGAGGGTCTGCAGCAGCTTCTCTGCTGGTTGGCAGCACAAACAACTAACATGACTTGTGTTTTCATCAACTCCAGAAAGCAAGCCATGGAAACCAAAAGCAGAAACCACTGTTCACTCGGAAAAGCAAAGCTTTATGTTACAGTGCTCTTTCATGGAAACTTAGCAAATTAAGCAGTAACAGCTTTGGTCTTGCTCTATAGACATGAGAAACATCAACCGGTGGAGTGTCAAAGGAAAGGTTTCTGTTACATGGCTCTTTCATGGAAATCAAGCAAATTAGGAAGTACCCACCTTTATTAGTGGTCTGGTGACAAGCAAAACACATACATGTGCAAAGTGTAAACCGGTACTGCAAAAGGCAGGAAAGCGCCTTCAGCAGCTTCTCTATTTCTTGAGAACACAAACAACAGACAAGACTTGTGTTTTGATCAACTCCAGAAAGCAAACCATAGAAACCAAAAGCAGAGATCACTGTTCACTCTGTAAAGCAAATCTTTATGTTACATAGCTCTATCACAGAAACTTAGTAAATTAGGCAGTAACAGCTTTAGTTCTCCTTCTATGGACATGAAAGACACCAACCGGTGCAGCGTAAAAGCCAGAAATGGATAAGGCAAGAGAGGGTCTGCAGCAGCTTCTCTGCTGGTTGGCAGCACAAACAACTAACATGACTTGTGTTTTCATCAACTCCAGAAAGCAAGCCATGGAAACCAAAAGCAGAGATCACAGTTCATTCTGTAAAGCAAATCTTTATGTTACATAGCTCTTACATGGAACTCTATCAAATTAGGCAATACCAGCTTTGGTCTTGCTCTATAGACATGGGAAACACTAACTGGTACAGAGTGTAAGCAAAGAAAGCATAAGGCATGAAAGTGTCTGCAGCAGCTTCTCTGCTGGTTGGCAACACAAGCAACTAACAAGACTTGTGTTTTGATCAACTCCAGAAAGCAAACCATAGAAACCAAAAGCAGAGATCACAGTTCACTCTGTAAAGCAAATCTTTATGTTACATAGCTCTATCACAGAAACTTAGTAAATTAGGCAGTAACAGCTTTAGTTCTCCTCCTATGGACATGAAAGACACCAACCGGTGCAGCGTAAAAGCCAGTAATGGATAAGGCAAGAGAGGGTCTGCAGCAGCTTCTCTGCTGGTTGGCAGCACAAACAACTAACATGACTTGTGTTTTCATCAACTCCAGAAAGCAAGCCATGGAAACCAAAAGCAGAGATCACTGTTCACTCTGAAAAGCAAATCTTTATGTTACATAGCTCTTACATGGAACTCTACCAAATTAGGCAATACCAGCTTTGGTCTTGCTCTATAGACATGGGAAACACTAACTGGTACAGAGTGTAAGCAAGTAAAGCATAAGGCATGAAAGTGTCTGCAGCAGCTTCTCTGCTGGTTGGCAACACAAGCAACTAACAAGACTTGTGTTTTGATCAACTCCAGAAAGCAAGCCCTGGAAACCAAAAGCAGAGCTCACAGTTCACTCTGTAAAGCAAATCTTTATGTTACATAGCTCTTACATGGAACTCTACCAAATTAGGCAATACCAGCTTTGGTCTTGCTCTATAGACATGGGAAACACTAACTGGTACAGAGTGTAAGCAAGTAAAGGATAAGGCATGAAAGTGTCTGCAGCAGCTTCTCTGCTGGTTGGCAACACAAGCAACTAACAAGACTTGTGTTTTGATCAACTCCAGAAAGCAAGCCCTGGAAACCAAAAGCAGAGATCACAGTTCACTCTGTAAAGCAAATCTTTATGTTACATAGCTCTTACATGGAACTCTACCAAATTAGGCAATACCAGCTTTGGTCTTGCTCTATAGACATGGGAAACACTAACTGGTACAGAGTGTAAGCAAAGAAAGCATAAGGCATGAAAGTGTCTGCAGCAGCTTCTCTGGTGGTTGGCAACACAAGCAACTAACAAGACTTGTGTTTTGATCAACTCCAGAAAGCAAACTATAGAAACCAAAAGCAGAGATCACTGTTCACTCTGTAAAGCAAATCTGTATGTTACATAGCTCTATCACAGAAACTTAGTAAATTAGGCAGTAACAGCTTTAGTTCTCCTTCTATGGACATGAAAGACACCAACCGGTGCAGCGTAAAAGCCAGTAATGGATAAAGCAAGAGAGTGTCTGCAGCAGCTTCTCTGCTGGTTGGCAGCACAAACAACTAACATGACTTGTGTTTTCATCAACTCCAGAAAGCAAGCCATGGAAACCAAAAGCAGAAACCACTGTTCACTCGGAAAAGCAAATCTTTATGTTACAGTGCTCTTTCATGGAAACTTTGCAAATTAGGCAGTAACAGCTTTGGTCTTGCTCTATAGACATGAGAAACATCAACCGGTGGAGTGTCAAAGGAAAGGTTTCTGTTACATGGCTCTTTCATGGAAATCAAGCAAATTAGGAAGTACCCACCTTTATTCGTGGTCTGGTGACAAGCAAAACACATACATGTGCAAAGTGTAAACCGGTACTGCAAAAGGCAGGAAAGCGCCTTCAGCAGCTTCTCTATTTCTTGAGAACACAAACAACAGACAAGACTTGTGTTTTGATCAACTCCAGAAAGCAAACCATAGAAACCAAAAGCAGAGATCACTGTTCACTCTGTAAAGCAAATCTTTATGTTACATAGCTCTATCACAGAAACTTAGTAAATTAGGCAGTAACAGCTTTAGTTCTCCTTCTATGGACATGAAAGACACCAACCGGTGCAGCGTAAAAGCCAGTAATGGATAAGGCAAGAGAGGGTCTGCAGCAGCTTCTCTGCTGGTTGGCAGCACAAACAACTAACATGACTTGTGTTTTCATCAACTCCAGAAAGCAAGCCATGGAAACCAAAAGCAGAGATCACTGTTCACTCTGAAAAGCAAATCTTTATGTTACATAGCTCTTACATGGAACTCTATCAAATTAGGCAATACCAGCTTTGCTCTTGCTCTATAGACATGGGAAACACTAACTGGTACAGAGTGTAAGCAAGTAAAGCATAAGGCATGAAAGTGTCTGCAGCAGCTTCTCTGCTGGTTGGCAACACAAGCAACTAACAAGACTTGTGTTTTGATCAACTCCAGAAAGCAAACCATAGAAACCAAAAGCAGAGATCACAGTTCACTCTGTAAAGCAAATCTTTATGTTACATAGCTCTATCACAGAAACAGTAAATTAGGCAGTAACAGCTTTAGTTCTCCTCCTATGGACATGAAAGACACCAACCGGTGCAGCGTAAAAGCCAGTAATGGATAAGGCAAGAGAGGGTCTGCAGCAGCTTCTCTGCTGGTTGGCAGCACAAACAACTAACATGACTTGTGTTTTCATCAACTCCAGAAAGCAAGCCATGGAAACCAAAAGCAGAGATCACTGTTCACTCTGAAAAGCAAATCTTTATGTTACATAGCTCTTACATGGAACTCTACCAAATTAGGCAATACCAGCTTTGGTCTTGCTCTATAGACATGGGAAACACTAACTGGCACAGAGTGTAAGCAAAGAAAGCATAAGGCATGAAAGTGTCTGCAGCAGCTTCTCTGGTGGTTGGCAACACAAGCAACTAACAAGACTTGTGTTTTGATCAACTCCAGAAAGCAAGCCCTGGAAACCAAAAGCAGAGATCACAGTTCACTCTGTAAAGCAAATCTTTATGTTACATTGCTCTTACATGGAACTCTACCAAATTAGGCAATACCAGCTTTGCTCTTGCTCTATAGACATGGGAAACACTAACTGGTACAGAGTGTAAGCAAAGAAAGCATAAGGCATGAAAGTGTCTGCAGCAGCTTCTCTGGTGGTTGGCAACACAAGCAACTAACAAGACTTGTGTTTTGATCAACTTCAGAAAGCAAACTATAGAAACCAAAAGCAGAGATCACAGTTCACTCTGTAAAGCTAATCTGTATGTTACATAGCTCTATCACAGAAACTTAGTAAATTAGGCAGTAACAGCTTTAGTTCTCCTTCTATGGACATGAAAGACACCAACCGGTGCAGCGTAAAAGCCAGTAATGGATAAAGCAAGAGAGTGTCTGCAGCAGCTTCTCTGCTGGTTGGCAGCACAAACAACTAACATGACTTGTGTTTTCATCAACTCCAGAAAGCAAACTATAGAAACCAAAAGCAGAGATCACAGTTCATTCTGTAAAGCAAATCTTTATGTTACATAGCTCTTACATGGAACTCTATCAAATTAGGCAATACCAGCTTTGGTCTTGCTCTATAGACATGGGAAACACTAACTGGTACAGAGTGTAAGCAAAGAAAGCATAAGGCATGAAAGTGTCTGCAGCAGCTTCTCTGCTGGTTGGCAACACAAGCAACTAACAAGACTTGTGTTTTGATCAACTCCAGAAAGCAAACCATAGAAACCAAAAGCAGAGATCACAGTTCACTCTGTAAAGCAAATCTTTATGTTACATAGCTCTATCACAGAAACTTAGTAAATTAGGCAGTAACAGCTTTAGTTCTCCTCCTATGGACATGAAAGACACCAACCGGTGCAGCGTAAAAGCCAGTAATGGATAAGGCAAGAGAGGGTCTGCAGCAGCTTCTCTGCTGGTTGGCAGCACAAACAACTAACATGACTTGTGTTTTCATCAACTCCAGAAAGCAAGCGATGGAAACCAAAAGCAGAGATCACTGTTCACTCTGAAAAGCAAATCTTTATGTTACATAGCTCTTACATGGAACTCTACCAAATTAGGCAATACCAGCTTTGGTCTTGCTCTATAGACATGGGAAACACTAACTGGTACAGAGTGTAAGCAAGTAAAGGATAAGGCATGAAAGTGTCTGCAGCAGCTTCTCTGCTGGTTGGCAACACAAGCAACTAACAAGACTTGTGTTTTGATCAACTCCAGAAAGCAAGCCCTGGAAACCAAAAGCAGAGATCAAAGTTCACTCTGTAAAGCAAATCTTTATGTTACATTGCTCTTACATGGAACTCTACCAAATTAGGCAATACCAGCTTTGGTCTTCCTCTATAGACATGGGAAACACTAACTGGTACAGAGTGTAAGCAAGTAAAGCATAAGGCATGAAAGTGTCTGCAGCAGCTTCTCTGGTGGTTGGCAACACAAGCAACTAACAAGACTTGTGTTTTGATCAACTCCAGAAAGCAAACTATAGAAACCAAAAGCAGAGATCACAGTTCACTCTGTAAAGCAAATCTGTATGTTACATAGCTCTATCACAGAAACTTAGTAAATTAGGCAGTAACAGCTTTAGTTCTCCTTCTATGGACATGAAAGACACCAACCGGTGCAGCGTAAAAGCCAGTAATGGATAAGGCAAGAGAGTGTCTGCAGCAGCTTCTCTGCTGGTTGGCAGCACAAACAACTAACATGACTTGTGTTTTCATCAACTCCAGAAAGCAAGCCATGGAAACCAAAAGCAGAAACCACTGTTCACTCGGAAAAGCAAAGCTTTATGTTACAGTGCTCTTTCATGGAAACTTTGCAAATTAAGCAGTAACAGCTTTGGTCTTGCTCTATAGACATGAGAAACATCAACCGGTGGAGTGTCAAAGGAAAGGTTTCTGTTACATGGCTCTTTCATGGAAATCAAGCAAATTAGGAAGTACCCACCTTTATTCGTGGTCTGGTGACAAGCAAAACACATACATGTGCAAAGTGTAAACCGGTACTGCAAAAGGCAGGAAAGCGCCTTCAGCAGCTTCTCTATTTCTTGGGAACACAAACAACAGCCAAGACTTGTGTTTTGATCAACTCCAGAAAGCAAACCATAGAAACCAAAAGCAGAGATCACTGTTCACTCTGTAAAGCAAATCTTTATGTTACATAGCTCTATCACAGAAACTTAGTAAATTAGGCAGTAACAGCTTTAGTTCTCCTTCTATGGACATGAAAGACACCAAAGGTGCAGCGTAAAAGCCAGTAATGGATAAGGCAAGAGAGGGTCTGCAGCAGCTTCTCTGCTGGTTGGCAGCACAAACAACTAACATGACTTGTGTTTTCATCAACTCCAGAAAGCAAGCCATGGAAACCAAAAGCAGAGATCACAGTTCATTCTGTAAAGCAAATCTTTATGTTACATAGCTCTTACATGGAACTCTATCAAATTAGGCAATACCAGCTTTGGTCTTGCTCTATAGACATGGGAAACACTAACTGGTACAGAGTGTAAGCAAGTAAAGGATAAGGCATGAAAGTGTCTGCAGCAGCTTCTCTGGTGGTTGGCAACACAAGCAACTAACAAGACTTGTGTTTTGATCAACTCCAGAAAGCAAACTATAGAAACCAAAAGCAGAGATCACTGTTCACTCTGTAAAGCAAATCTGTATGTTACATAGCTCTATCACAGAAACTTAGTAAATTAGGCAGTAACAGCTTTAGTTCTCCTTCTATGGACATGAAAGACACCAACCGGTGCAGCGTAAAAGCCAGTAATGGATAAAGCAAGAGAGGGTCTGCAGCAGCTTCTCTGCTGGTTGGCAGCACAAACAACTAACATGACTTGTGTTTTCATCAACTCCAGAAAGCAAGCCATGGAAACCAAAAGCAGAAACCACTGTTCACTCGGAAAAGCAAAGCTTTATGTTACAGTGCTCTTTCATGGAAACTTTGCAAATTAAGCAGTAACAGCTTTGGTCTTGCTCTATAGACATGAGAAACATCAACCGGTGGAGTGTCAAAGGAAAGGTTTCTGTTACATGGCTCTTTCATGGAAATCAAGCAAATTAGGAAGTACCCACCTTTATTTGTGGTCTGGTGACAAGCAAAACACATACATGTGCAAAGTGTAAACCGGTACTGCAAAAGGCAGGAAAGCGCCTTCAGCAGCTTCTCTATTTCTTGGGAACACAAACAACAGCCAAGACTTGTGTTTTGATCAACTCCAGAAAGCAAACCATAGAAACCAAAAGCAGAGATCACTGTTCACTCTGTAAAGCAAATCTTTATGTTACATAGCTCTATCACAGAAACTTAGTAAATTAGGCAGTAACAGCTTTAGTTCTCCTCCTATGGACATGAAAGACACCAACCGGTGCAGCGTAAAAGCCAGTAATGGATAAGGCAAGAGAGGGTCTGCAGCAGCTTCTCTGCTGGTTGGCAGCACAAACAACTAACATGACTTGTGTTTTCATCAACTCCAGAAAGCAAGCCATGGAAACCAAAAGCAGAGATCACAGTTCATTCTGTAAAGCAAATCTTTATGTTACATAGCTCTTACATGGAACTCTATCAAATTAGGCAATACCAGCTTTGGTCTTGCTCTATAGACATGGGAAACACTAACTGGTACAGAGTGTAAGCAAAGAAAGCATAAGGCATGAAAGTGTCTGCAGCAGCTTCTCTGGTGGTTGGCAACACAAGCAACTAACAAGACTTGTGTTTTGATCAACTCCAGAAAGCAAACCATAGAAACCAAAAGCAGAGATCACAGTTCACTCTGTAAAGCAAATCTTTATGTTACATAGCTCTATCACAGAAACTTAGTAAATTAGGCAGTAACAGCTTTAGTTCTCCTCCTATGGACATGAAAGACACCAACCGGTGCAGCGTAAAAGCCAGTAATGGATAAGGCAAGAGAGGGTCTGCAGCAGCTTCTCTGCTGGTTGGCAGCACAAACAACTAACATGACTTGTGTTTTCATCAACTCCAGAAAGCAAGCGATGGAAACCAAAAGCAGAGATCACTGTTCACTCTGAAAAGCAAATCTTTATGTTACATAGCTCTTACATGGAACTCTACCAAATTAGGCAATACCAGCTTTGGTCTTGCTCTATAGACATGGGAAACACTAACTGGTACAGAGTGTAAGCAAGTAAAGGATAAGGCATGAAAGTGTCTGCAGCAGCTTCTCTGCTGGTTGGCAACACAAGCAACTAACAAGACTTGTGTTTTGATCAACTCCAGAAAGCAAGCCCTGGAAACCAAAAGCAGAGATCAAAGTTCACTCTGTAAAGCAAATCTTTATGTTACATTGCTCTTACATGGAACTCTACCAAATTAGGCAATACCAGCTTTGGTCTTGCTCTATAGACATGGGAAACACTAACTGGTACAGAGTGTAAGCAAGTAAAGCATAAGGCATGAAAGTGTCTGCAGCAGCTTCTCTGGTGGTTGGCAACACAAGCAACTAACAAGACTTGTGTTTTGATCAACTCCAGAAAGCAAACTATAGAAACCAAAAGCAGAGATCACTGTTCACTCTGTAAAGCAAATCTGTATGTTACATAGCCCTATCACAGAAACTTAGTAAATTAGGCAGTAACAGCTTTAGTTCTCCTTCTATGGACATGAAAGACACCAACCGGTGCAGCGTAAAAGCCAGTAATGGATAAAGCAAGAGAGTGTCTGCAGCAGCTTCTCTGCTGGTTGGCAGCACAAACAACTAACATGACTTGTGTTTTCATCAACTCCAGAAAGCAAGCCATGGAAACCAAAAGCAGAAACCACTGTTCACTCGGAAAAGCAAAGCTTTATGTTACAGTGCTCTTTCATGGAAACTTTGCAAATTAAGCAGTAACAGCTTTGGTCTTGCTCTATAGACATGAGAAACATCAACCGGTGGAGTGTCAAAGGAAAGGTTTCTGTTACATGGCTCTTTCATGGAAATCAAGCAAATTAGGAAGTACCCACCTTTATTCGTGGTCTGGTGACAAGCAAAACACATACATGTGCAAAGTGTAAACCGGTACTGCAAAAGGCAGGAAAGCGCCTTCAGCAGCTTCTCTATTTCTTGAGAACACAAACAACAGCCAAGACTTGTGTTTTGATCAACTCCAGAAAGCAAACCATAGAAACCAAAAGCAGAGATCACTGTTCACTCTGTAAAGCAAATCTTTATGTTACATAGCTCTATCACAGAAACTTAGTAAATTAGGCAGTAACAGCTTTAGTTCTCCTTCTATGGACATGAAAGACACCAAAGGTGCAGCGTAAAAGCCAGTAATGGATAAGGCAAGAGAGGGTCTGCAGCAGCTTCTCTGCTGGTTGGCAGCACAAACAACTAACATGACTTGTGTTTTCATCAACTCCAGAAAGCAAGCCATGGAAACCAAAAGCAGAGATCACAGTTCATTCTGTAAAGCAAATCTTTATGTTACATAGCTCTTACATGGAACTCTATCAAATTAGGCAATACCAGCTTTGGTCTTGCTCTATAGACATGGGAAACACTAACTGGTACAGAGTGTAAGCAAAGAAAGCATAAGGCATGAAAGTGTCTGCAGCAGCTTCTCTGGTGGTTGGCAACACAAGCAACTAACAAGACTTGTGTTTTGATCAACTCCAGAAAGCAAACTATAGAAACCAAAAGCAGAGATCACTGTTCACTCTGTAAAGCAAATCTGTATGTTACATAGCTCTATCACAGAAACTTAGTAAATTAGGCAGTAACAGCTTTAGTTCTCCTTCTATGGACATGAAAGACACCAACCGGTGCAGCGTAAAAGCCAGTAATGGATAAAGCAAGAGAGGGTCTGCAGCAGCTTCTCTGCTGGTTGGCAGCACAAACAACTAACATGACTTGTGTTTTCATCAACTCCAGAAAGCAAGCCATGGAAACCAAAAGCAGAAACCACTGTTCACTCGGAAAAGCAAAGCTTTATGTTACAGTGCTCTTTCATGGAAACTTTGCAAATTAAGCAGTAACAGCTTTGGTCTTGCTCTATAGACATGAGAAACATCAACCGGTGGAGTGTCAAAGGAAAGGTTTCTGTTACATGGCTCTTTCATGGAAATCAAGCAAATTAGGAAGTACCCACCTTTATTAGTGGTCTGGTGACAAGCAAAACACATACATGTGCAAAGTGTAAACCGGTACTGCAAAAGGCAGGAAAGCGCCTTCAGCAGCTTCTCTATTTCTTGGGAACACAAACAACAGCCAAGACTTGTGTTTTGATCAACTCCAGAAAGCAAACCATAGAAACCAAAAGCAGAGATCACTGTTCACTCTGTAAAGCAAATCTTTATGTTACATAGCTCTTACATGGAACTCTACCAAATTAGGCAATACCAGCTTTGGTCTTGCTCTATAGACATGGGAAACACTAACTGGTACAGAGTGTAAGCAAAGAAAGCATAAGGCATGAAAGTGTCTGCAGCAGCTTCTCTGGTGGTTGGCAACACAAGCAACTAACAAGACTTGTGTTTTGATCAACTCCAGAAAGCAAACTATAGAAACCAAAAGCAGAGATCACTGTTCACTCTGTAAAGCAAATCTTTATGTTACATAGCTCTTACATGGAACTCTACCAAATTAGGCAATACCAGCTTTGGTCTTGCTCTATAGACATGGGAAACACTAACTGGTACAGAGTGTAAGCAAGTAAAGCATAAGGCATGAAAGTGTCTGCAGCAGCTTCTCTGCTGGTTGGCAACACAAGCAACTAACAAGACTTGTGTTTTGATCAACTCCAGAAAGCAAACCATAGAAACCAAAAGCAGAGATCACTGTTCACTCTGTAAAGCAAATCTTTATGTTACATAGCTCTATCACAGAAACTTAGTAAATTAGGCAGTAACAGCTTTAGTTCTCCTCCTATGGACATGAAAGACACCAACCGGTGCAGCGTAAAAGCCAGTAATGGATAAGGCAAGAGAGGGTCTGCAGCAGCTTCTCTGCTGGTTGGCAGCACAAACAACTAACATGACTTGTGTTTTCATCAACTCCAGAAAGCAAGCCATGGAAACCAAAAGCAGAGATCACTGTTCACTCTGAAAAGCAAATCTTTATGTTACATAGCTCTTACATGGAACTCTACCAAATTAGGCAATACCAGCTTTGGTCTTGCTCTATAGACATGGGAAACACTAACTGGTACAGAGTGTAAGCAAGTAAAGGATAAGGCATGAAAGTGTCTGCAGCAGCTTCTCTGCTGGTTGGCAACACAAGCAACTAACAAGACTTGTGTTTTGATCAACTCCAGAAAGCAAGCCCTGGAAACCAAAAGCAGAGATCACAGTTCACTCTGTAAAGCAAATCTTTATGTTACATAGCTCTTACATGGAACTCTACCAAATTAGGCAATACCAGCTTTGGTCTTGCTCTATAGACATGGGAAACACTAACTGGTACAGAGTGTAAGCAAGTAAAGGATAAGGCATGAAAGTGTCTGCAGCAGCTTCTCTGGTGGTTGGCAACACAAGCAACTAACAAGACTTGTGTTTTGATCAACTCCAGAAAGCAAGCCCTGGAAACCAAAAGCAGAGATCACAGTTCACTCTGTAAAGCAAATCTTTATGTTACATAGCTCTTACATGGAACTCTACCAAATTAGGCAATACCAGCTTTGGTCTTGCTCTATAGACATGGGAAACACTAACTGGTACAGAGTGTAAGCAAGTAAAGCATAAGGCATGAAAGTGTCTGCAGCAGCTTCTCTGCTGGTTGGCAACACAAGCAACTAACAAGACTTGTGTTTTGATCAACTCCAGAAAGCAAACCATAGAAACCAAAAGCAGAGATCACTGTTCACTCTGTAAAGCAAATCTTTATGTTACATAGCTCTATCACAGAAACTTAGTAAATTAGGCAGTAACAGCTTTAGTTCTCCTCCTATGGACATGAAAGACACCAACCGGTGCAGCGTAAAAGCCAGTAATGGATAAGGCAAGAGAGGGTCTGCAGCAGCTTCTCTGCTGGTTGGCAGCACAAACAACTAACATGACTTGTGTTTTCATCAACTCCAGAAAGCAAGCCATGGAAACCAAAAGCAGAGATCACTGTTCACTCTGAAAAGCAAATCTTTATGTTACATAGCTCTTACATGGAACTCTACCAAATTAGGCAATACCAGCTTTGGTCTTGCTCTATAGACATGGGAAACACTAACTGGTACAGAGTGTAAGCAAGTAAAGGATAAGGCATGAAAGTGTCTGCAGCAGCTTCTCTGCTGGTTGGCAACACAAGCAACTAACAAGACTTGTGTTTTGATCAACTCCAGAAAGCAAGCCCTGGAAACCAAAAGCAGAGCTCACAGTTCACTCTGAAAAGCAAATCTTTATGTTACATAGCTCTTACATGGAACTCTACCAAATTAGGCAATACCAGCTTTGGTCTTGCTCTATAGACATGGGAAACACTAACTGGTACAGAGTGTAAGCAAGTAAAGCATAAGGCATGAAAGTGTCTGCAGCAGCTTCTCTGCTGGTTGGCAACACAAGCAACTAACAAGACTTGTGTTTTGATCAACTCCAGAAAGCAAGCCCTGGAAACCAAAAGCAGAGATCACAGTTCACTCTGTAAAGCAAATCTTTATGTTACATAGCTCTTACATGGAACTCTACCAAATTAGGCAATACCAGCTTTGGTCTTGCTCTATAGACATGGGAAACACTAACTGGTACAGAGTGTAAGCAAGTAAAGGATAAGGCATGAAAGTGTCTGCAGCAGCTTCTCTGGTGGTTGGCAACACAAGCAACTAACAAGACTTGTGTTTTGATCAACTCCAGAAAGCAAACCATAGAAACCAAAAGCAGAGATCACTGTTCACTCTGTAAAGCAAATCTTTATGTTACATAGCTCTATCACAGAAACTTAGTAAATTAGGCAGTAACAGCTTTAGTTCTCCTTCTATGGACATGAAAGACACCAACCGGTGCAGCGTAAAAGCCAGTAATGGATAAGGCAAGAGAGGGTCTGCAGCAGCTTCTCTGCTGGTTGGCAGCACAAACAACTAACATGACTTGTGTTTTCATCAACTCCAGAAAGCAAGCCATGGAAACCAAAAGCAGAGATCACTGTTCACTCTGAAAAGCAAATCTTTATGTTACATAGCTCTTACATGGAACTCTATCAAATTAGGCAATACCAGCTTTGGTCTTGCTCTATAGACATGGGAAACACTAACTGGTACAGAGTGTAAGCAAGTAAAGCATAAGGCATGAAAGTGTCTGCAGCAGCTTCTCTGCTGGTTGGCAACACAAGCAACTAACAAGACTTGTGTTTTGATCAACTCCAGAAAGCAAACTATAGAAACCAAAAGCAGAGATCACTGTTCACTCTGTAAAGCAAATCTGTATGTTACATAGCTCTATCACAGAAACTTAGTAAATTAGGCAGTAACAGCTTTAGTTCTCCTTCTATGGACATGAAAGACACCAACCGGTGCAGCGTAAAAGCCAGTAATGGATAAGGCAAGAGAGGGTCTGCAGCAGCTTCTCTGCTGGTTGGCAGCACAAACAACTAACATGACTTGTGTTTTCATCAACTCCAGAAAGCAAGCCATGGAAACCAAAAGCAGAGATCACTGTTCACTCTGAAAAGCAAATCTTTATGTTACATAGCTCTTACATGGAACTCTATCAAATTAGGCAATACCAGCTTTGGTCTTGCTCTATAGACATGGGAAACACTAACTGGTACAGAGTGTAAGCAAGTAAAGCATAAGGCATGAAAGTGTCTGCAGCAGCTTCTCTGCTGGTTGGCAACACAAGCAACTAACAAGACTTGTGTTTTGATCAACTCCAGAAAGCAAACTATAGAAACCAAAAGCAGAGATCACTGTTCACTCTGTAAAGCAAATCTGTATGTTACATAGCTCTATCACAGAAACTTAGTAAATTAGGCAGTAACAGCTTTAGTTCTCCTTCTATGGACATGAAAGACACCAACCGGTGCAGCGTAAAAGCCAGTAATGGATAAAGCAAGAGAGGGTCTGCAGCAGCTTCTCTGCTGGTTGGCAGCACAAACAACTAACATGACTTGTGTTTTCATCAACTCCAGAAAGCAAGCCATGGAAACCAAAAGCAGAAACCACTGTTCACTCGGAAAAGCAAAGCTTTATGTTACAGTGCTCTTTCATGGAAACTTTGCAAATTAAGCAGTAACAGCTTTGGTCTTGCTCTAATAGACATGAGAAACATCAACCGGTGGAGTGTCAAAGGAAAGGTTTCTGTTACATGGCTCTTTCATGGAAATCAAGCAAATTAGGAAGTACCCACCTTTATTCGTGGTCTGGTGACAAGCAAAACACATACATGTGCAAAGTGTAAACCGGTACTGCAAAAGGCAGGAAAGCGCCTTCAGCAGCTTCTCTATTTCTTGGGAACACAAACAACAGCCAAGACTTGTGTTTTGATCAACTCCAGAAAGCAAACCATAGAAACCAAAAGCAGAGATCACTGTTCACTCTGTAAAGCAAATCTTTATGTTACATAGCTCTATCACAGAAACTTAGTAAATTAGGCAGTAACAGCTTTAGCCTTCTATGGACATGAAAGACACCAAAGGTGCAGCGTAAAAGCCAGAAATGGATAAGGCAAGAGAGGGTCTGCAGCAGCTTCTCTGCTGGTTGGCAGCACAAACAACTAACATGACTTGTGTTTTCATCAACTCCAGAAAGCAAGCCATGGAAACCAAAAGCAGAGATCACTGTTCACTCTGAAAAGCAAATCTTTATGTTACATAGCTCATACATGGAACTCTATCAAATTAGGCAATACCAGCTTTGCTCTTGCTCTATAGACATGGGAAACACTAACTGGTACAGAGTGTAAGCAAAGAAAGCATAAGGCATGAAAGTGTCTGCAGCAGCTTCTCTGGTGGTTGGCAACACAAGCAACTAACAAGACTTGTGTTTTGATCAACTCCAGAAAGCAAACTATAGAAACCAAAAGCAGAGATCACTGTTCACTCTGTAAAGCAAATCTGTATGTTACATAGCTCTATCACAGAAACTTAGTAAATTAGGCAGTAACAGCTTTAGTTCTCCTTCTATGGACATGAAAGACACCAACCGGTGCAGCGTAAAAGCCAGTAATGGATAAAGCAAGAGAGGGTCTGCAGCAGCTTCTCTGCTGGTTGGCAGCACAAACAACTAACATGACTTGTGTTTTCATCAACTCCAGAAAGCAAGCCATGGAAACCAAAAGCAGAAACCACTGTTCACTCGGAAAAGCAAAGCTTTATGTTACAGTGCTCTTTCATGGAAACTTAGCAAATTAAGCAGTAACAGCTTTGGTCTTGCTCTATAGACATGAGAAACATCAACCGGTGGAGTGTCAAAGGAAAGGTTTCTGTTACATGGCTCTTTCATGGAAATCAAGCAAATTAGGAAGTACCCACCTTTATTCGTGGTCTGGTGACAAGCAAAACACATACATGTGCAAAGTGTAAACCGGTACTGCAAAAGGCAGGAAAGCGCCTTCAGCAGCTTCTCTATTTCTTGGGAACACAAACAACAGCCAAGACTTGTGTTTTGATCAACTCCAGAAAGCAAACCATAGAAACCAAAAGCAGAGATCACTGTTCACTCTGTAAAGCAAATCTTTATGTTACATAGCTCTTACATGGAACTCTACCAAATTAGGCAATACCAGCTTTGGTCTTGCTCTATAGACATGGGAAACACTAACTGGTACAGAGTGTAAGCAAAGAAAGCATAAGGCATGAAAGTGTCTGCAGCAGCTTCTCTGGTGGTTGGCAACACAAGCAACTAACAAGACTTGTGTTTTGATCAACTCCAGAAAGCAAACTATAGAAACCAAAAGCAGAGATCACTGTTCACTCTGTAAAGCAAATCTTTATGTTACATAGCTCTTACATGGAACTCTACCAAATTAGGCAATACCAGCTTTGGTCTTGCTCTATAGACATGGGAAACACTAACTGGTACAGAGTGTAAGCAAGTAAAGCATAAGGCATGAAAGTGTCTGCAGCAGCTTCTCTGCTGGTTGGCAACACAAGCAACTAACAAGACTTGTGTTTTGATCAACTCCAGAAAGCAAACCATAGAAACCAAAAGCAGAGATCACTGTTCACTCTGTAAAGCAAATCTTTATGTTACATAGCTCTATCACAGAAACTTAGTAAATTAGGCAGTAACAGCTTTAGTTCTCCTCCTATGGACATGAAAGACACCAACCGGTGCAGCGTAAAAGCCAGTAATGGATAAGGCAAGAGAGGGTCTGCAGCAGCTTCTCTGCTGGTTGGCAGCACAAACAACTAACATGACTTGTGTTTTCATCAACTCCAGAAAGCAAACTATAGAAACCAAAAGCAGAGATCACTGTTCACTCTGAAAAGCAAATCTTTATGTTACATAGCTCTTACATGGAACTCTACCAAATTAGGCAATACCAGCTTTGGTCTTGCTCTATAGACATGGGAAACACTAACTGGTACAGAGTGTAAGCAAGTAAAGGATAAGGCATGAAAGTGTCTGCAGCAGCTTCTCTGCTGGTTGGCAACACAAGCAACTAACAAGACTTGTGTTTTGATCAACTCCAGAAAGCAAGCCCTGGAAACCAAAAGCAGAGATCACAGTTCACTCTGTAAAGCAAATCTTTATGTTACATAGCTCTTACATGGAACTCTACCAAATTAGGCAATACCAGCTTTGGTCTTGCTCTATAGACATGGGAAACACTAACTGGTACAGAGTGTAAGCAAGTAAAGGATAAGGCATGAAAGTGTCTGCAGCAGCTTCTCTGCTGGTTGGCAACACAAGCAACTAACAAGACTTGTGTTTTGATCAACTCCAGAAAGCAAGCCCTGGAAACCAAAAGCAGAGATCACAGTTCACTCTGTAAAGCAAATCTTTATGTTACATAGCTCTTACATGGAACTCTACCAAATTAGGCAATACCAGCTTTGGTCTTGCTCTATAGACATGGGAAACACTAACTGGTACAGAGTGTAAGCAAGTAAAGCATAAGGCATGAAAGTGTCTGCAGCAGCTTCTCTGCTGGTTGGCAACACAAGCAACTAACAAGACTTGTGTTTTGATCAACTCCAGAAAGCAAACCATAGAAACCAAAAGCAGAGATCACAGTTCACTCTGTAAAGCAAATCTTTATGTTACATAGCTCTATCACAGAAACTTAGTAAATTAGGCAGTAACAGCTTTAGTTCTCCTCCTATGGACATGAAAGACACCAACCGGTGCAGCGTAAAAGCCAGTAATGGATAAGGCAAGAGAGGGTCTGCAGCAGCTTCTCTGCTGGTTGGCAGCACAAACAACTAACATGACTTGTGTTTTCATCAACTCCAGAAAGCAAGCCATGGAAACCAAAAGCAGAGATCACTGTTCACTCTGAAAAGCAAATCTTTATGTTACATAGCTCTTACATGGAACTCTACCAAATTAGGCAATACCAGCTTTGGTCTTGCTCTATAGACATGGGAAACACTAACTGGTACAGAGTGTAAGCAAGTAAAGGATAAGGCATGAAAGTGTCTGCAGCAGCTTCTCTGCTGGTTGGCAACACAAGCAACTAACAAGACTTGTGTTTTGATCAACTCCAGAAAGCAAGCCCTGGAAACCAAAAGCAGAGCTCACAGTTCACTCTGAAAAGCAAATCTTTATGTTACATAGCTCTTACATGGAACTCTACCAAATTAGGCAATACCAGCTTTGGTCTTGCTCTATAGACATGGGAAACACTAACTGGTACAGAGTGTAAGCAAGTAAAGCATAAGGCATGAAAGTGTCTGCAGCAGCTTCTCTGCTGGTTGGCAACACAAGCAACTAACAAGACTTGTGTTTTGATCAACTCCAGAAAGCAAGCCCTGGAAACCAAAAGCAGAGATCACAGTTCACTCTGTAAAGCAAATCTTTATGTTACATAGCTCTTACATGGAACTCTACCAAATTAGGCAATACCAGCTTTGGTCTTGCTCTATAGACATGGGAAACACTAACTGGTACAGAGTGTAAGCAAGTAAAGCATAAGGCATGAAAGTGTCTGCAGCAGCTTCTCTGGTGGTTGGCAACACAAGCAACTAACAAGACTTGTGTTTTGATCAACTCCAGAAAGCAAACCATAGAAACCAAAAGCAGAGATCACTGTTCACTCTGTAAAGCAAATCTTTATGTTACATAGCTCTATCACAGAAACTTAGTAAATTAGGCAGTAACAGCTTTAGTTCTCCTTCTATGGACATGAAAGACACCAACCGGTGCAGCGTAAAAGCCAGTAATGGATAAGGCAAGAGAGGGTCTGCAGCAGCTTCTCTGCTGGTTGGCAGCACAAACAACTAACATGACTTGTGTTTTCATCAACTCCAGAAAGCAAGCCATGGAAACCAAAAGCAGAGATCACTGTTCACTCTGAAAAGCAAATCTTTATGTTACATAGCTCTTACATGGAACTCTATCAAATTAGGCAATACCAGCTTTGGTCTTGCTCTATAGACATGGGAAACACTAACTGGTACAGAGTGTAAGCAAGTAAAGCATAAGGCATGAAAGTGTCTGCAGCAGCTTCTCTGGTGGTTGGCAACACAAGCAACTAACAAGACTTGTGTTTTGATCAACTCCAGAAAGCAAACCATAGAAACCAAAAGCAGAGATCACAGTTCACTCTGTAAAGCAAATCTTTATGTTACATAGCTCTATCACAGAAACTTAGTAAATTAGGCAGTAACAGCTTTAGTTCTCCTCCTATGGACATGAAAGACACCAACCGGTGCAGCGTAAAAGCCAGTAATGGATAAGGCAAGAGAGGGTCTGCAGCAGCTTCTCTGCTGGTTGGCAGCACAAACAACTAACATGACTTGTGTTTTCATCAACTCCAGAAAGCAAGCCATGGAAACCAAAAGCAGAGATCACTGTTCACTCTGAAAAGCAAATCTTTATGTTACATAGCTCTTACATGGAACTCTACCAAATTAGGCAATACCAGCTTTGGTCTTGCTCTATAGACATGGGAAACACTAACTGGTACAGAGTGTAAGCAAGTAAAGGATAAGGCATGAAAGTGTCTGCAGCAGCTTCTCTGCTGGTTGGCAACACAAGCAACTAACAAGACTTGTGTTTTGATCAACTCCAGAAAGCAAGCCCTGGAAACCAAAAGCAGAGCTCACAGTTCACTCTGAAAAGCAAATCTTTATGTTACATAGCTCTTACATGGAACTCTACCAAATTAGGCAATACCAGCTTTGGTCTTGCTCTATAGACATGGGAAACACTAACTGGTACAGAGTGTAAGCAAGTAAAGCATAAGGCATGAAAGTGTCTGCAGCAGCTTCTCTGCTGGTTGGCAACACAAGCAACTAACAAGACTTGTGTTTTGATCAACTCCAGAAAGCAAGCCCTGGAAACCAAAAGCAGAGATCACAGTTCACTCTGTAAAGCAAATCTTTATGTTA
This sequence comes from Prinia subflava, assembly GCF_021018805.1. Classification (NCBI taxonomy): domain Eukaryota; kingdom Metazoa; phylum Chordata; class Aves; order Passeriformes; family Cisticolidae; genus Prinia; species Prinia subflava. The sequence goes on along the minus strand of NW_026961064.1, from coordinate 272,869 downwards.
CATAGCTCTTACATGGAACTCTACCAAATTAGGCAATACCAGCTTTGGTCTTGCTCTATAGACATGGGAAACACTAACTGGTACAGAGTGTAAGCAAGTAAAGCATAAGGCATGAAAGTGTCTGCAGCAGCTTCTCTGGTGGTTGGCAACACAAGCAACTAACAAGACTTGTGTTTTGATCAACTCCAGAAAGCAAACCATAGAAACCAAAAGCAGAGATCACTGTTCACTCTGTAAAGCAAATCTTTATGTTACATAGCTCTATCACAGAAACTTAGTAAATTAGGCAGTAACAGCTTTAGTTCTCCTTCTATGGACATGAAAGACACCAACCGGTGCAGCGTAAAAGCCAGTAATGGATAAGGCAAGAGAGGGTCTGCAGCAGCTTCTCTGCTGGTTGGCAGCACAAACAACTAACATGACTTGTGTTTTCATCAACTCCAGAAAGCAAGCCATGGAAACCAAAAGCAGAGATCACTGTTCACTCTGAAAAGCAAATCTTTATGTTACATAGCTCTTACATGGAACTCTATCAAATTAGGCAATACCAGCTTTGGTCTTGCTCTATAGACATGGGAAACACTAACTGGTACAGAGTGTAAGCAAGTAAAGCATAAGGCATGAAAGTGTCTGCAGCAGCTTCTCTGCTGGTTGGCAACACAAGCAACTAACAAGACTTGTGTTTTGATCAACTCCAGAAAGCAAACTATAGAAACCAAAAGCAGAGATCACTGTTCACTCTGTAAAGCAAATCTGTATGTTACATAGCTCTATCACAGAAACTTAGTAAATTAGGCAGTAACAGCTTTAGTTCTCCTTCTATGGACATGAAAGACACCAACCGGTGCAGCGTAAAAGCCAGTAATGGATAAGGCAAGAGAGGGTCTGCAGCAGCTTCTCTGCTGGTTGGCAGCACAAACAACTAACATGACTTGTGTTTTCATCAACTCCAGAAAGCAAGCCATGGAAACCAAAAGCAGAGATCACTGTTCACTCTGAAAAGCAAATCTTTATGTTACATAGCTCTTACATGGAACTCTATCAAATTAGGCAATACCAGCTTTGGTCTTGCTCTATAGACATGGGAAACACTAACTGGTACAGAGTGTAAGCAAGTAAAGCATAAGGCATGAAAGTGTCTGCAGCAGCTTCTCTGCTGGTTGGCAACACAAGCAACTAACAAGACTTGTGTTTTGATCAACTCCAGAAAGCAAACTATAGAAACCAAAAGCAGAGATCACTGTTCACTCTGTAAAGCAAATCTGTATGTTACATAGCTCTATCACAGAAACTTAGTAAATTAGGCAGTAACAGCTTTAGTTCTCCTTCTATGGACATGAAAGACACCAACCGGTGCAGCGTAAAAGCCAGTAATGGATAAAGCAAGAGAGGGTCTGCAGCAGCTTCTCTGCTGGTTGGCAGCACAAACAACTAACATGACTTGTGTTTTCATCAACTCCAGAAAGCAAGCCATGGAAACCAAAAGCAGAAACCACTGTTCACTCGGAAAAGCAAAGCTTTATGTTACAGTGCTCTTTCATGGAAACTTTGCAAATTAAGCAGTAACAGCTTTGGTCTTGCTCTATAGACATGAGAAACATCAACCGGTGGAGTGTCAAAGGAAAGGTTTCTGTTACATGGCTCTTTCATGGAAATCAAGCAAATTAGGAAGTACCCACCTTTATTCGTGGTCTGGTGACAAGCAAAACACATACATGTGCAAAGTGTAAACCGGTACTGCAAAAGGCAGGAAAGCGCCTTCAGCAGCTTCTCTATTTCTTGGGAACACAAACAACAGCCAAGACTTGTGTTTTGATCAACTCCAGAAAGCAAACCATAGAAACCAAAAGCAGAGATCACTGTTCACTCTGTAAAGCAAATCTTTATGTTACATAGCTCTATCACAGAAACTTAGTAAATTAGGCAGTAACAGCTTTAGTTCTCCTTCTATGGACATGAAAGACACCAAAGGTGCAGCGTAAAAGCCAGAAATGGATAAGGCAAGAGAGGGTCTGCAGCAGCTTCTCTGCTGGTTGGCAGCACAAACAACTAACATGACTTGTGTTTTCATCAACTCCAGAAAGCAAGCCATGGAAACCAAAAGCAGAGATCACTGTTCACTCTGAAAAGCAAATCTTTATGTTACATAGCTCATACATGGAACTCTATCAAATTAGGCAATACCAGCTTTGCTCTTGCTCTATAGACATGGGAAACACTAACTGGTACAGAGTGTAAGCAAAGAAAGCATAAGGCATGAAAGTGTCTGCAGCAGCTTCTCTGCTGGTTGGCAACACAAGCAACTAACAAGACTTGTGTTTTGATCAACTCCAGAAAGCAAACCATAGAAACCAAAAGCAGAGATCACAGTTCACTCTGTAAAGCAAATCTTTATGTTACATAGCTCTATCACAGAAACTTAGTAAATTAGGCAGTAACAGCTTTAGTTCTCCTCCTATGGACATGAAAGACACCAACCGGTGCAGCGTAAAAGCCAGTAATGGATAAGGCAAGAGAGGGTCTGCAGCAGCTTCTCTGCTGGTTGGCAGCACAAACAACTAACATGACTTGTGTTTTCATCAACTCCAGAAAGCAAGCCATGGAAACCAAAAGCAGAGATCACTGTTCACTCTGAAAAGCAAATCTTTATGTTACATAGCTCTTACATGGAACTCTACCAAATTAGGCAATACCAGCTTTGGTCTTGCTCTATAGACATGGGAAACACTAACTGGTACAGAGTGTAAGCAAGTAAAGCATAAGGCATGAAAGTGTCTGCAGCAGCTTCTCTGCTGGTTGGCAACACAAGCAACTAACAAGACTTGTGTTTTGATCAACTCCAGAAAGCAAGCCCTGGAAACCAAAAGCAGAGCTCACAGTTCACTCTGTAAAGCAAATCTTTATGTTACATAGCTCTTACATGGAACTCTACCAAATTAGGCAATACCAGCTTTGGTCTTGCTCTATAGACATGGGAAACACTAACTGGTACAGAGTGTAAGCAAGTAAAGGATAAGGCATGAAAGTGTCTGCAGCAGCTTCTCTGCTGGTTGGCAACACAAGCAACTAACAAGACTTGTGTTTTGATCAACTCCAGAAAGCAAGCCCTGGAAACCAAAAGCAGAGATCACAGTTCACTCTGTAAAGCAAATCTTTATGTTACATAGCTCTTACATGGAACTCTACCAAATTAGGCAATACCAGCTTTGGTCTTGCTCTATAGACATGGGAAACACTAACTGGTACAGAGTGTAAGCAAAGAAAGCATAAGGCATGAAAGTGTCTGCAGCAGCTTCTCTGGTGGTTGGCAACACAAGCAACTAACAAGACTTGTGTTTTGATCAACTCCAGAAAGCAAACTATAGAAACCAAAAGCAGAGATCACTGTTCACTCTGTAAAGCAAATCTGTATGTTACATAGCTCTATCACAGAAACTTAGTAAATTAGGCAGTAACAGCTTTAGTTCTCCTTCTATGGACATGAAAGACACCAACCGGTGCAGCGTAAAAGCCAGTAATGGATAAAGCAAGAGAGTGTCTGCAGCAGCTTCTCTGCTGGTTGGCAGCACAAACAACTAACATGACTTGTGTTTTCATCAACTCCAGAAAGCAAGCCATGGAAACCAAAAGCAGAAACCACTGTTCACTCGGAAAAGCAAATCTTTATGTTACAGTGCTCTTTCATGGAAACTTTGCAAATTAGGCAGTAACAGCTTTGGTCTTGCTCTATAGACATGAGAAACATCAACCGGTGGAGTGTCAAAGGAAAGGTTTCTGTTACATGGCTCTTTCATGGAAATCAAGCAAATTAGGAAGTACCCACCTTTATTCGTGGTCTGGTGACAAGCAAAACACATACATGTGCAAAGTGTAAACCGGTACTGCAAAAGGCAGGAAAGCGCCTTCAGCAGCTTCTCTATTTCTTGAGAACACAAACAACAGACAAGACTTGTGTTTTGATCAACTCCAGAAAGCAAACCATAGAAACCAAAAGCAGAGATCACTGTTCACTCTGTAAAGCAAATCTTTATGTTACATAGCTCTATCACAGAAACTTAGTAAATTAGGCAGTAACAGCTTTAGTTCTCCTTCTATGGACATGAAAGACACCAACCGGTGCAGCGTAAAAGCCAGTAATGGATAAGGCAAGAGAGGGTCTGCAGCAGCTTCTCTGCTGGTTGGCAGCACAAACAACTAACATGACTTGTGTTTTCATCAACTCCAGAAAGCAAGCCATGGAAACCAAAAGCAGAGATCACTGTTCACTCTGAAAAGCAAATCTTTATGTTACATAGCTCTTACATGGAACTCTATCAAATTAGGCAATACCAGCTTTGCTCTTGCTCTATAGACATGGGAAACACTAACTGGTACAGAGTGTAAGCAAGTAAAGCATAAGGCATGAAAGTGTCTGCAGCAGCTTCTCTGCTGGTTGGCAACACAAGCAACTAACAAGACTTGTGTTTTGATCAACTCCAGAAAGCAAACCATAGAAACCAAAAGCAGAGATCACAGTTCACTCTGTAAAGCAAATCTTTATGTTACATAGCTCTATCACAGAAACAGTAAATTAGGCAGTAACAGCTTTAGTTCTCCTCCTATGGACATGAAAGACACCAACCGGTGCAGCGTAAAAGCCAGTAATGGATAAGGCAAGAGAGGGTCTGCAGCAGCTTCTCTGCTGGTTGGCAGCACAAACAACTAACATGACTTGTGTTTTCATCAACTCCAGAAAGCAAGCCATGGAAACCAAAAGCAGAGATCACTGTTCACTCTGAAAAGCAAATCTTTATGTTACATAGCTCTTACATGGAACTCTACCAAATTAGGCAATACCAGCTTTGGTCTTGCTCTATAGACATGGGAAACACTAACTGGCACAGAGTGTAAGCAAAGAAAGCATAAGGCATGAAAGTGTCTGCAGCAGCTTCTCTGGTGGTTGGCAACACAAGCAACTAACAAGACTTGTGTTTTGATCAACTCCAGAAAGCAAGCCCTGGAAACCAAAAGCAGAGATCACAGTTCACTCTGTAAAGCAAATCTTTATGTTACATTGCTCTTACATGGAACTCTACCAAATTAGGCAATACCAGCTTTGCTCTTGCTCTATAGACATGGGAAACACTAACTGGTACAGAGTGTAAGCAAAGAAAGCATAAGGCATGAAAGTGTCTGCAGCAGCTTCTCTGGTGGTTGGCAACACAAGCAACTAACAAGACTTGTGTTTTGATCAACTTCAGAAAGCAAACTATAGAAACCAAAAGCAGAGATCACAGTTCACTCTGTAAAGCTAATCTGTATGTTACATAGCTCTATCACAGAAACTTAGTAAATTAGGCAGTAACAGCTTTAGTTCTCCTTCTATGGACATGAAAGACACCAACCGGTGCAGCGTAAAAGCCAGTAATGGATAAAGCAAGAGAGTGTCTGCAGCAGCTTCTCTGCTGGTTGGCAGCACAAACAACTAACATGACTTGTGTTTTCATCAACTCCAGAAAGCAAACTATAGAAACCAAAAGCAGAGATCACAGTTCATTCTGTAAAGCAAATCTTTATGTTACATAGCTCTTACATGGAACTCTATCAAATTAGGCAATACCAGCTTTGGTCTTGCTCTATAGACATGGGAAACACTAACTGGTACAGAGTGTAAGCAAAGAAAGCATAAGGCATGAAAGTGTCTGCAGCAGCTTCTCTGCTGGTTGGCAACACAAGCAACTAACAAGACTTGTGTTTTGATCAACTCCAGAAAGCAAACCATAGAAACCAAAAGCAGAGATCACAGTTCACTCTGTAAAGCAAATCTTTATGTTACATAGCTCTATCACAGAAACTTAGTAAATTAGGCAGTAACAGCTTTAGTTCTCCTCCTATGGACATGAAAGACACCAACCGGTGCAGCGTAAAAGCCAGTAATGGATAAGGCAAGAGAGGGTCTGCAGCAGCTTCTCTGCTGGTTGGCAGCACAAACAACTAACATGACTTGTGTTTTCATCAACTCCAGAAAGCAAGCGATGGAAACCAAAAGCAGAGATCACTGTTCACTCTGAAAAGCAAATCTTTATGTTACATAGCTCTTACATGGAACTCTACCAAATTAGGCAATACCAGCTTTGGTCTTGCTCTATAGACATGGGAAACACTAACTGGTACAGAGTGTAAGCAAGTAAAGGATAAGGCATGAAAGTGTCTGCAGCAGCTTCTCTGCTGGTTGGCAACACAAGCAACTAACAAGACTTGTGTTTTGATCAACTCCAGAAAGCAAGCCCTGGAAACCAAAAGCAGAGATCAAAGTTCACTCTGTAAAGCAAATCTTTATGTTACATTGCTCTTACATGGAACTCTACCAAATTAGGCAATACCAGCTTTGGTCTTCCTCTATAGACATGGGAAACACTAACTGGTACAGAGTGTAAGCAAGTAAAGCATAAGGCATGAAAGTGTCTGCAGCAGCTTCTCTGGTGGTTGGCAACACAAGCAACTAACAAGACTTGTGTTTTGATCAACTCCAGAAAGCAAACTATAGAAACCAAAAGCAGAGATCACAGTTCACTCTGTAAAGCAAATCTGTATGTTACATAGCTCTATCACAGAAACTTAGTAAATTAGGCAGTAACAGCTTTAGTTCTCCTTCTATGGACATGAAAGACACCAACCGGTGCAGCGTAAAAGCCAGTAATGGATAAGGCAAGAGAGTGTCTGCAGCAGCTTCTCTGCTGGTTGGCAGCACAAACAACTAACATGACTTGTGTTTTCATCAACTCCAGAAAGCAAGCCATGGAAACCAAAAGCAGAAACCACTGTTCACTCGGAAAAGCAAAGCTTTATGTTACAGTGCTCTTTCATGGAAACTTTGCAAATTAAGCAGTAACAGCTTTGGTCTTGCTCTATAGACATGAGAAACATCAACCGGTGGAGTGTCAAAGGAAAGGTTTCTGTTACATGGCTCTTTCATGGAAATCAAGCAAATTAGGAAGTACCCACCTTTATTCGTGGTCTGGTGACAAGCAAAACACATACATGTGCAAAGTGTAAACCGGTACTGCAAAAGGCAGGAAAGCGCCTTCAGCAGCTTCTCTATTTCTTGGGAACACAAACAACAGCCAAGACTTGTGTTTTGATCAACTCCAGAAAGCAAACCATAGAAACCAAAAGCAGAGATCACTGTTCACTCTGTAAAGCAAATCTTTATGTTACATAGCTCTATCACAGAAACTTAGTAAATTAGGCAGTAACAGCTTTAGTTCTCCTTCTATGGACATGAAAGACACCAAAGGTGCAGCGTAAAAGCCAGTAATGGATAAGGCAAGAGAGGGTCTGCAGCAGCTTCTCTGCTGGTTGGCAGCACAAACAACTAACATGACTTGTGTTTTCATCAACTCCAGAAAGCAAGCCATGGAAACCAAAAGCAGAGATCACAGTTCATTCTGTAAAGCAAATCTTTATGTTACATAGCTCTTACATGGAACTCTATCAAATTAGGCAATACCAGCTTTGGTCTTGCTCTATAGACATGGGAAACACTAACTGGTACAGAGTGTAAGCAAGTAAAGGATAAGGCATGAAAGTGTCTGCAGCAGCTTCTCTGGTGGTTGGCAACACAAGCAACTAACAAGACTTGTGTTTTGATCAACTCCAGAAAGCAAACTATAGAAACCAAAAGCAGAGATCACTGTTCACTCTGTAAAGCAAATCTGTATGTTACATAGCTCTATCACAGAAACTTAGTAAATTAGGCAGTAACAGCTTTAGTTCTCCTTCTATGGACATGAAAGACACCAACCGGTGCAGCGTAAAAGCCAGTAATGGATAAAGCAAGAGAGGGTCTGCAGCAGCTTCTCTGCTGGTTGGCAGCACAAACAACTAACATGACTTGTGTTTTCATCAACTCCAGAAAGCAAGCCATGGAAACCAAAAGCAGAAACCACTGTTCACTCGGAAAAGCAAAGCTTTATGTTACAGTGCTCTTTCATGGAAACTTTGCAAATTAAGCAGTAACAGCTTTGGTCTTGCTCTATAGACATGAGAAACATCAACCGGTGGAGTGTCAAAGGAAAGGTTTCTGTTACATGGCTCTTTCATGGAAATCAAGCAAATTAGGAAGTACCCACCTTTATTTGTGGTCTGGTGACAAGCAAAACACATACATGTGCAAAGTGTAAACCGGTACTGCAAAAGGCAGGAAAGCGCCTTCAGCAGCTTCTCTATTTCTTGGGAACACAAACAACAGCCAAGACTTGTGTTTTGATCAACTCCAGAAAGCAAACCATAGAAACCAAAAGCAGAGATCACTGTTCACTCTGTAAAGCAAATCTTTATGTTACATAGCTCTTACATGGAACTCTACCAAATTAGGCAATACCAGCTTTGGTCTTGCTCTATAGACATGGGAAACACTAACTGGTACAGAGTGTAAGCAAAGAAAGCATAAGGCATGAAAGTGTCTGCAGCAGCTTCTCTGGTGGTTGGCAACACAAGCAACTAACAAGACTTGTGTTTTGATCAACTCCAGAAAGCAAGCCCTGGAAACCAAAAGCAGAGCTCACAGTTCACTCTGAAAAGCAAATCTTTATGTTACATAGCTCTTACATGGAACTCTACCAAATTAGGCAATACCAGCTTTGGTCTTGCTCTATAGACATGGGAAACACTAACTGGTACAGAGTGTAAGCAAGTAAAGGATAAGGCATGAAAGTGTCTGCAGCAGCTTCTCTGGTGGTTGGCAACACAAGCAACTAACAAGACTTGTGTTTTGATCAACTCCAGAAAGCAAACCATAGAAACCAAAAGCAGAGATCACTGTTCACTCTGTAAAGCAAATCTTTATGTTACATAGCTCTATCACAGAAACTTAGTAAATTAGGCAGTAACAGCTTTAGTTCTCCTTCTATGGACATGAAAGACACCAACCGGTGCAGCGTAAAAGCCAGTAATGGATAAGGCAAGAGAGGGTCTGCAGCAGCTTCTCTGCTGGTTGGCAGCACAAACAACTAACATGACTTGTGTTTTCATCAACTCCAGAAAGCAAGCCATGGAAACCAAAAGCAGAGATCACTGTTCACTCTGAAAAGCAAATCTTTATGTTACATAGCTCTTACATGGAACTCTATCAAATTAGGCAATACCAGCTTTGGTCTTGCTCTATAGACATGGGAAACACTAACTGGTACAGAGTGTAAGCAAGTAAAGCATAAGGCATGAAAGTGTCTGCAGCAGCTTCTCTGCTGGTTGGCAACACAAGCAACTAACAAGACTTGTGTTTTGATCAACTCCAGAAAGCAAACTATAGAAACCAAAAGCAGAGATCACTGTTCACTCTGTAAAGCAAATCTGTATGTTACATAGCTCTATCACAGAAACTTAGTAAATTAGGCAGTAACAGCTTTAGTTCTCCTTCTATGGACATGAAAGACACCAACCGGTGCAGCGTAAAAGCCAGTAATGGATAAGGCAAGAGAGGGTCTGCAGCAGCTTCTCTGCTGGTTGGCAGCACAAACAACTAACATGACTTGTGTTTTCATCAACTCCAGAAAGCAAGCCATGGAAACCAAAAGCAGAGATCACTGTTCACTCTGAAAAGCAAATCTTTATGTTACATAGCTCTTACATGGAACTCTATCAAATTAGGCAATACCAGCTTTGGTCTTGCTCTATAGACATGGGAAACACTAACTGGTACAGAGTGTAAGCAAGTAAAGCATAAGGCATGAAAGTGTCTGCAGCAGCTTCTCTGCTGGTTGGCAACACAAGCAACTAACAAGACTTGTGTTTTGATCAACTCCAGAAAGCAAACTATAGAAACCAAAAGCAGAGATCACTGTTCACTCTGTAAAGCAAATCTGTATGTTACATAGCTCTATCACAGAAACTTAGTAAATTAGGCAGTAACAGCTTTAGTTCTCCTTCTATGGACATGAAAGACACCAACCGGTGCAGCGTAAAAGCCAGTAATGGATAAAGCAAGAGAGGGTCTGCAGCAGCTTCTCTGCTGGTTGGCAGCACAAACAACTAACATGACTTGTGTTTTCATCAACTCCAGAAAGCAAGCCATGGAAACCAAAAGCAGAAACCACTGTTCACTCGGAAAAGCAAAGCTTTATGTTACAGTGCTCTTTCATGGAAACTTTGCAAATTAAGCAGTAACAGCTTTGGTCTTGCTCTATAGACATGAGAAACATCAACCGGTGGAGTGTCAAAGGAAAGGTTTCTGTTACATGGCTCTTTCATGGAAATCAAGCAAATTAGGAAGTACCCACCTTTATTCGTGGTCTGGTGACAAGCAAAACACATACATGTGCAAAGTGTAAACCGGTACTGCAAAAGGCAGGAAAGCGCCTTCAGCAGCTTCTCTATTTCTTGGGAACACAAACAACAGCCAAGACTTGTGTTTTGATCAACTCCAGAAAGCAAACCATAGAAACCAAAAGCAGAGATCACTGTTCACTCTGTAAAGCAAATCTTTATGTTACATAGCTCTATCACAGAAACTTAGTAAATTAGGCAGTAACAGCTTTAGTTCTCCTTCTATGGACATGAAAGACACCAAAGGTGCAGCGTAAAAGCCAGAAATGGATAAGGCAAGAGAGGGTCTGCAGCAGCTTCTCTGCTGGTTGGCAGCACAAACAACTAACATGACTTGTGTTTTCATCAACTCCAGAAAGCAAGCCATGGAAACCAAAAGCAGAGATCACTGTTCACTCTGAAAAGCAAATCTTTATGTTACATAGCTCATACATGGAACTCTATCAAATTAGGCAATACCAGCTTTGCTCTTGCTCTATAGACATGGGAAACACTAACTGGTACAGAGTGTAAGCAAAGAAAGCATAAGGCATGAAAGTGTCTGCAGCAGCTTCTCTGGTGGTTGGCAACACAAGCAACTAACAAGACTTGTGTTTTGATCAACTCCAGAAAGCAAACTATAGAAACCAAAAGCAGAGATCACTGTTCACTCTGTAAAGCAAATCTGTATGTTACATAGCTCTATCACAGAAACTTAGTAAATTAGGCAGTAACAGCTTTAGTTCTCCTTCTATGGACATGAAAGACACCAACCGGTGCAGCGTAAAAGCCAGTAATGGATAAAGCAAGAGAGGGTCTGCAGCAGCTTCTCTGCTGGTTGGCAGCACAAACAACTAACATGACTTGTGTTTTCATCAACTCCAGAAAGCAAGCCATGGAAACCAAAAGCAGAAACCACTGTTCACTCGGAAAAGCAAAGCTTTATGTTACAGTGCTCTTTCATGGAAACTTAGCAAATTAAGCAGTAACAGCTTTGGTCTTGCTCTATAGACATGAGAAACATCAACCGGTGGAGTGTCAAAGGAAAGGTTTCTGTTACATGGCTCTTTCATGGAAATCAAGCAAATTAGGAAGTACCCACCTTTATTCGTGGTCTGGTGACAAGCAAAACACATACATGTGCAAAGTGTAAACCGGTACTGCAAAAGGCAGGAAAGCGCCTTCAGCAGCTTCTCTATTTCTTGGGAACACAAACAACAGCCAAGACTTGTGTTTTGATCAACTCCAGAAAGCAAACCATAGAAACCAAAAGCAGAGATCACTGTTCACTCTGTAAAGCAAATCTTTATGTTACATAGCTCTTACATGGAACTCTACCAAATTAGGCAATACCAGCTTTGGTCTTGCTCTATAGACATGGGAAACACTAACTGGTACAGAGTGTAAGCAAAGAAAGCATAAGGCATGAAAGTGTCTGCAGCAGCTTCTCTGGTGGTTGGCAACACAAGCAACTAACAAGACTTGTGTTTTGATCAACTCCAGAAAGCAAACTATAGAAACCAAAAGCAGAGATCACTGTTCACTCTGTAAAGCAAATCTTTATGTTACATAGCTCTTACATGGAACTCTACCAAATTAGGCAATACCAGCTTTGGTCTTGCTCTATAGACATGGGAAACACTAACTGGTACAGAGTGTAAGCAAGTAAAGCATAAGGCATGAAAGTGTCTGCAGCAGCTTCTCTGCTGGTTGGCAACACAAGCAACTAACAAGACTTGTGTTTTGATCAACTCCAGAAAGCAAACCATAGAAACCAAAAGCAGAGATCACTGTTCACTCTGTAAAGCAAATCTTTATGTTACATAGCTCTATCACAGAAACTTAGTAAATTAGGCAGTAACAGCTTTAGTTCTCCTCCTATGGACATGAAAGACACCAACCGGTGCAGCGTAAAAGCCAGTAATGGATAAGGCAAGAGAGGGTCTGCAGCAGCTTCTCTGCTGGTTGGCAGCACAAACAACTAACATGACTTGTGTTTTCATCAACTCCAGAAAGCAAACTATAGAAACCAAAAGCAGAGATCACTGTTCACTCTGAAAAGCAAATCTTTATGTTACATAGCTCTTACATGGAACTCTACCAAATTAGGCAATACCAGCTTTGGTCTTGCTCTATAGACATGGGAAACACTAACTGGTACAGAGTGTAAGCAAGTAAAGGATAAGGCATGAAAGTGTCTGCAGCAGCTTCTCTGCTGGTTGGCAACACAAGCAACTAACAAGACTTGTGTTTTGATCAACTCCAGAAAGCAAGCCCTGGAAACCAAAAGCAGAGATCACAGTTCACTCTGTAAAGCAAATCTTTATGTTACATAGCTCTTACATGGAACTCTACCAAATTAGGCAATACCAGCTTTGGTCTTGCTCTATAGACATGGGAAACACTAACTGGTACAGAGTGTAAGCAAGTAAAGGATAAGGCATGAAAGTGTCTGCAGCAGCTTCTCTGCTGGTTGGCAACACAAGCAACTAACAAGACTTGTGTTTTGATCAACTCCAGAAAGCAAGCCCTGGAAACCAAAAGCAGAGATCACAGTTCACTCTGTAAAGCAAATCTTTATGTTACATAGCTCTTACATGGAACTCTACCAAATTAGGCAATACCAGCTTTGGTCTTGCTCTATAGACATGGGAAACACTAACTGGTACAGAGTGTAAGCAAGTAAAGCATAAGGCATGAAAGTGTCTGCAGCAGCTTCTCTGCTGGTTGGCAACACAAGCAACTAACAAGACTTGTGTTTTGATCAACTCCAGAAAGCAAACCATAGAAACCAAAAGCAGAGATCACAGTTCACTCTGTAAAGCAAATCTTTATGTTACATAGCTCTATCACAGAAACTTAGTAAATTAGGCAGTAACAGCTTTAGTTCTCCTCCTATGGACATGAAAGACACCAACCGGTGCAGCGTAAAAGCCAGTAATGGATAAGGCAAGAGAGGGTCTGCAGCAGCTTCTCTGCTGGTTGGCAGCACAAACAACTAACATGACTTGTGTTTTCATCAACTCCAGAAAGCAAGCCATGGAAACCAAAAGCAGAGATCACTGTTCACTCTGAAAAGCAAATCTTTATGTTACATAGCTCTTACATGGAACTCTACCAAATTAGGCAATACCAGCTTTGGTCTTGCTCTATAGACATGGGAAACACTAACTGGTACAGAGTGTAAGCAAGTAAAGGATAAGGCATGAAAGTGTCTGCAGCAGCTTCTCTGCTGGTTGGCAACACAAGCAACTAACAAGACTTGTGTTTTGATCAACTCCAGAAAGCAAGCCCTGGAAACCAAAAGCAGAGCTCACAGTTCACTCTGAAAAGCAAATCTTTATGTTACATAGCTCTTACATGGAACTCTACCAAATTAGGCAATACCAGCTTTGGTCTTGCTCTATAGACATGGGAAACACTAACTGGTACAGAGTGTAAGCAAGTAAAGCATAAGGCATGAAAGTGTCTGCAGCAGCTTCTCTGCTGGTTGGCAACACAAGCAACTAACAAGACTTGTGTTTTGATCAACTCCAGAAAGCAAGCCCTGGAAACCAAAAGCAGAGATCACAGTTCACTCTGTAAAGCAAATCTTTATGTTACATAGCTCTTACATGGAACTCTACCAAATTAGGCAATACCAGCTTTGGTCTTGCTCTATAGACATGGGAAACACTAACTGGTACAGAGTGTAAGCAAGTAAAGCATAAGGCATGAAAGTGTCTGCAGCAGCTTCTCTGGTGGTTGGCAACACAAGCAACTAACAAGACTTGTGTTTTGATCAACTCCAGAAAGCAAACCATAGAAACCAAAAGCAGAGATCACTGTTCACTCTGTAAAGCAAATCTTTATGTTACATAGCTCTATCACAGAAACTTAGTAAATTAGGCAGTAACAGCTTTAGTTCTCCTTCTATGGACATGAAAGACACCAACCGGTGCAGCGTAAAAGCCAGTAATGGATAAGGCAAGAGAGGGTCTGCAGCAGCTTCTCTGCTGGTTGGCAGCACAAACAACTAACATGACTTGTGTTTTCATCAACTCCAGAAAGCAAGCCATGGAAACCAAAAGCAGAGATCACTGTTCACTCTGAAAAGCAAATCTTTATGTTACATAGCTCTTACATGGAACTCTATCAAATTAGGCAATACCAGCTTTGGTCTTGCTCTATAGACATGGGAAACACTAACTGGTACAGAGTGTAAGCAAGTAAAGCATAAGGCATGAAAGTGTCTGCAGCAGCTTCTCTGGTGGTTGGCAACACAAGCAACTAACAAGACTTGTGTTTTGATCAACTCCAGAAAGCAAACCATAGAAACCAAAAGCAGAGATCACAGTTCACTCTGTAAAGCAAATCTTTATGTTACATAGCTCTATCACAGAAACTTAGTAAATTAGGCAGTAACAGCTTTAGTTCTCCTCCTATGGACATGAAAGACACCAACCGGTGCAGCGTAAAAGCCAGTAATGGATAAGGCAAGAGAGGGTCTGCAGCAGCTTCTCTGCTGGTTGGCAGCACAAACAACTAACATGACTTGTGTTTTCATCAACTCCAGAAAGCAAGCCATGGAAACCAAAAGCAGAGATCACTGTTCACTCTGAAAAGCAAATCTTTATGTTACATAGCTCTTACATGGAACTCTACCAAATTAGGCAATACCAGCTTTGGTCTTGCTCTATAGACATGGGAAACACTAACTGGTACAGAGTGTAAGCAAGTAAAGGATAAGGCATGAAAGTGTCTGCAGCAGCTTCTCTGCTGGTTGGCAACACAAGCAACTAACAAGACTTGTGTTTTGATCAACTCCAGAAAGCAAGCCCTGGAAACCAAAAGCAGAGCTCACAGTTCACTCTGAAAAGCAAATCTTTATGTTACATAGCTCTTACATGGAACTCTACCAAATTAGGCAATACCAGCTTTGGTCTTGCTCTATAGACATGGGAAACACTAACTGGTACAGAGTGTAAGCAAGTAAAGCATAAGGCATGAAAGTGTCTGCAGCAGCTTCTCTGCTGGTTGGCAACACAAGCAACTAACAAGACTTGTGTTTTGATCAACTCCAGAAAGCAAGCCCTGGAAACCAAAAGCAGAGATCACAGTTCACTCTGTAAAGCAAATCTTTATGTTACATAGCTCTTACATGGAACTCTACCAAATTAGGCAATACCAGCTTTGGTCTTGCTCTATAGACATGGGAAACACTAACTGGTACAGAGTGTAAGCAAGTAAAGCATAAGGCATGAAAGTGTCTGCAGCAGCTTCTCTGGTGGTTGGCAACACAAGCAACTAACAAGACTTGTGTTTTGATCAACTCCAGAAAGCAAACCATAGAAACCAAAAGCAGAGATCACTGTTCACTCTGTAAAGCAAATCTTTATGTTACATAGCTCTATCACAGAAACTTAGTAAATTAGGCAGTAACAGCTTTAGTTCTCCTTCTATGGACATGAAAGACACCAACCGGTGCAGCGTAAAAGCCAGTAATGGATAAGGCAAGAGAGGGTCTGCAGCAGCTTCTCTGCTGGTTGGCAGCACAAACAACTAACATGACTTGTGTTTTCATCAACTCCAGAAAGCAAGCCATGGAAACCAAAAGCAGAGATCACTGTTCACTCTGAAAAGCAAATCTTTATGTTACATAGCTCTTACATGGAACTCTATCAAATTAGGCAATACCAGCTTTGGTCTTGCTCTATAGACATGGGAAACACTAACTGGTACAGAGTGTAAGCAAGTAAAGCATAAGGCATGAAAGTGTCTGCAGCAGCTTCTCTGCTGGTTGGCAACACAAGCAACTAACAAGACTTGTGTTTTGATCAACTCCAGAAAGCAAACTATAGAAACCAAAAGCAGAGATCACTGTTCACTCTGTAAAGCAAATCTGTATGTTACATAGCTCTATCACAGAAACTTAGTAAATTAGGCAGTAACAGCTTTAGTTCTCCTTCTATGGACATGAAAGACACCAACCGGTGCAGCGTAAAAGCCAGTAATGGATAAGGCAAGAGAGGGTCTGCAGCAGCTTCTCTGCTGGTTGGCAGCACAAACAACTAACATGACTTGTGTTTTCATCAACTCCAGAAAGCAAGCCATGGAAACCAAAAGCAGAGATCACTGTTCACTCTGAAAAGCAAATCTTTATGTTACATAGCTCTTACATGGAACTCTATCAAATTAGGCAATACCAGCTTTGGTCTTGCTCTATAGACATGGGAAACACTAACTGGTACAGAGTGTAAGCAAGTAAAGCATAAGGCATGAAAGTGTCTGCAGCAGCTTCTCTGCTGGTTGGCAACACAAGCAACTAACAAGACTTGTGTTTTGATCAACTCCAGAAAGCAAACTATAGAAACCAAAAGCAGAGATCACTGTTCACTCTGTAAAGCAAATCTGTATGTTACATAGCTCTATCACAGAAACTTAGTAAATTAGGCAGTAACAGCTTTAGTTCTCCTTCTATGGACATGAAAGACACCAACCGGTGCAGCGTAAAAGCCAGTAATGGATAAAGCAAGAGAGGGTCTGCAGCAGCTTCTCTGCTGGTTGGCAGCACAAACAACTAACATGACTTGTGTTTTCATCAACTCCAGAAAGCAAGCCATGGAAACCAAAAGCAGAAACCACTGTTCACTCGGAAAAGCAAAGCTTTATGTTACAGTGCTCTTTCATGGAAACTTTGCAAATTAAGCAGTAACAGCTTTGGTCTTGCTCTATAGACATGAGAAACATCAACCGGTGGAGTGTCAAAGGAAAGGTTTCTGTTACATGGCTCTTTCATGGAAATCAAGCAAATTAGGAAGTACCCACCTTTATTCGTGGTCTGGTGACAAGCAAAACACATACATGTGCAAAGTGTAAACCGGTACTGCAAAAGGCAGGAAAGCGCCTTCAGCAGCTTCTCTATTTCTTGGGAACACAAACAACAGCCAAGACTTGTGTTTTGATCAACTCCAGAAAGCAAACCATAGAAACCAAAAGCAGAGATCACTGTTCACTCTGTAAAGCAAATCTTTATGTTACATAGCTCTATCACAGAAACTTAGTAAATTAGGCAGTAACAGCTTTAGTTCTCCTTCTATGGACATGAAAGACACCAAAGGTGCAGCGTAAAAGCCAGAAATGGATAAGGCAAGAGAGGGTCTGCAGCAGCTTCTCTGCTGGTTGGCAGCACAAACAACTAACATGACTTGTGTTTTCATCAACTCCAGAAAGCAAGCCATGGAAACCAAAAGCAGAGATCACTGTTCACTCTGAAAAGCAAATCTTTATGTTACATAGCTCATACATGGAACTCTATCAAATTAGGCAATACCAGCTTTGCTCTTGCTCTATAGACATGGGAAACACTAACTGGTACAGAGTGTAAGCAAAGAAAGCATAAGGCATGAAAGTGTCTGCAGCAGCTTCTCTGCTGGTTGGCAACACAAGCAACTAACAAGACTTGTGTTTTGATCAACTCCAGAAAGCAAACCATAGAAACCAAAAGCAGAGATCACAGTTCACTCTGTAAAGCAAATCTTTATGTTACATAGCTCTATCACAGAAACTTAGTAAATTAGGCAGTAACAGCTTTAGTTCTCCTCCTATGGACATGAAAGACACCAACCGGTGCAGCGTAAAAGCCAGTAATGGATAAGGCAAGAGAGGGTCTGCAGCAGCTTCTCTGCTGGTTGGCAGCACAAACAACTAACATGACTTGTGTTTTCATCAACTCCAGAAAGCAAGCCATGGAAACCAAAAGCAGAGATCACTGTTCACTCTGAAAAGCAAATCTTTATGTTACATAGCTCTTACATGGAACTCTACCAAATTAGGCAATACCAGCTTTGGTCTTGCTCTATAGACATGGGAAACACTAACTGGTACAGAGTGTAAGCAAGTAAAGCATAAGGCATGAAAGTGTCTGCAGCAGCTTCTCTGCTGGTTGGCAACACAAGCAACTAACAAGACTTGTGTTTTGATCAACTCCAGAAAGCAAGCCCTGGAAACCAAAAGCAGAGCTCACAGTTCACTCTGTAAAGCAAATCTTTATGTTACATAGCTCTTACATGGAACTCTACCAAATTAGGCAATACCAGCTTTGGTCTTGCTCTATAGACATGGGAAACACTAACTGGTACAGAGTGTAAGCAAGTAAAGGATAAGGCATGAAAGTGTCTGCAGCAGCTTCTCTGCTGGTTGGCAACACAAGCAACTAACAAGACTTGTGTTTTGATCAACTCCAGAAAGCAAGCCCTGGAAACCAAAAGCAGAGATCACAGTTCACTCTGTAAAGCAAATCTTTATGTTACATAGCTCTTACATGGAACTCTACCAAATTAGGCAATACCAGCTTTGGTCTTGCTCTATAGACATGGGAAACACTAACTGGTACAGAGTGTAAGCAAAGAAAGCATAAGGCATGAAAGTGTCTGCAGCAGCTTCTCTGGTGGTTGGCAACACAAGCAACTAACAAGACTTGTGTTTTGATCAACTCCAGAAAGCAAACTATAGAAACCAAAAGCAGAGATCACTGTTCACTCTGTAAAGCAAATCTGTATGTTACATAGCTCTATCACAGAAACTTAGTAAATTAGGCAGTAACAGCTTTAGTTCTCCTTCTATGGACATGAAAGACACCAACCGGTGCAGCGTAAAAGCCAGTAATGGATAAAGCAAGAGAGTGTCTGCAGCAGCTTCTCTGCTGGTTGGCAGCACAAACAACTAACATGACTTGTGTTTTCATCAACTCCAGAAAGCAAGCCATGGAAACCAAAAGCAGAAACCACTGTTCACTCGGAAAAGCAAAGCTTTATGTTACAGTGCTCTTTCATGGAAACTTTGCAAATTAGGCAGTAACAGCTTTGGTCTTGCTCTATAGACATGAGAAACATCAACCGGTGGAGTGTCAAAGGAAAGGTTTCTGTTACATGGCTCTTTCATGGAAATCAAGCAAATTAGGAAGTACCCACCTTTATTCGTGGTCTGGTGACAAGCAAAACACATACATGTGCAAAGTGTAAACCGGTACTGCAAAAGGCAGGAAAGCGCCTTCAGCAGCTTCTCTATTTCTTGAGAACACAAACAACAGACAAGACTTGTGTTTTGATCAACTCCAGAAAGCAAACCATAGAAACCAAAAGCAGAGATCACTGTTCACTCTGTAAAGCAAATCTTTATGTTACATAGCTCTATCACAGAAACTTAGTAAATTAGGCAGTAACAGCTTTAGTTCTCCTTCTATGGACATGAAAGACACCAACCGGTGCAGCGTAAAAGCCAGTAATGGATAAGGCAAGAGAGGGTCTGCAGCAGCTTCTCTGCTGGTTGGCAGCACAAACAACTAACATGACTTGTGTTTTCATCAACTCCAGAAAGCAAGCCATGGAAACCAAAAGCAGAGATCACTGTTCACTCTGAAAAGCAAATCTTTATGTTACATAGCTCTTACATGGAACTCTATCAAATTAGGCAATACCAGCTTTGCTCTTGCTCTATAGACATGGGAAACACTAACTGGTACAGAGTGTAAGCAAGTAAAGCATAAGGCATGAAAGTGTCTGCAGCAGCTTCTCTGCTGGTTGGCAACACAAGCAACTAACAAGACTTGTGTTTTGATCAACTCCAGAAAGCAAACCATAGAAACCAAAAGCAGAGATCACAGTTCACTCTGTAAAGCAAATCTTTATGTTACATAGCTCTATCACAGAAACAGTAAATTAGGCAGTAACAGCTTTAGTTCTCCTCCTATGGACATGAAAGACACCAACCGGTGCAGCGTAAAAGCCAGTAATGGATAAGGCAAGAGAGGGTCTGCAGCAGCTTCTCTGCTGGTTGGCAGCACAAACAACTAACATGACTTGTGTTTTCATCAACTCCAGAAAGCAAGCCATGGAAACCAAAAGCAGAGATCACTGTTCACTCTGAAAAGCAAATCTTTATGTTACATAGCTCTTACATGGAACTCTACCAAATTAGGCAATACCAGCTTTGGTCTTGCTCTATAGACATGGGAAACACTAACTGGCACAGAGTGTAAGCAAAGAAAGCATAAGGCATGAAAGTGTCTGCAGCAGCTTCTCTGGTGGTTGGCAACACAAGCAACTAACAAGACTTGTGTTTTGATCAACTCCAGAAAGCAAGCCCTGGAAACCAAAAGCAGAGATCACAGTTCACTCTGTAAAGCAAATCTTTATGTTACATTGCTCTTACATGGAACTCTACCAAATTAGGCAATACCAGCTTTGCTCTTGCTCTATAGACATGGGAAACACTAACTGGTACAGAGTGTAAGCAAAGAAAGCATAAGGCATGAAAGTGTCTGCAGCAGCTTCTCTGGTGGTTGGCAACACAAGCAACTAACAAGACTTGTGTTTTGATCAACTTCAGAAAGCAAACTATAGAAACCAAAAGCAGAGATCACAGTTCACTCTGTAAAGCTAATCTGTATGTTACATAGCTCTATCACAGAAACTTAGTAAATTAGGCAGTAACAGCTTTAGTTCTCCTTCTATGGACATGAAAGACACCAACCGGTGCAGCGTAAAAGCCAGTAATGGATAAAGCAAGAGAGTGTCTGCAGCAGCTTCTCTGCTGGTTGGCAGCACAAACAACTAACATGACTTGTGTTTTCATCAACTCCAGAAAGCAAACTATAGAAACCAAAAGCAGAGATCACAGTTCATTCTGTAAAGCAAATCTTTATGTTACATAGCTCTTACATGGAACTCTATCAAATTAGGCAATACCAGCTTTGGTCTTGCTCTATAGACATGGGAAACACTAACTGGTACAGAGTGTAAGCAAAGAAAGCATAAGGCATGAAAGTGTCTGCAGCAGCTTCTCTGCTGGTTGGCAACACAAGCAACTAACAAGACTTGTGTTTTGATCAACTCCAGAAAGCAAACCATAGAAACCAAAAGCAGAGATCACAGTTCACTCTGTAAAGCAAATCTTTATGTTACATAGCTCTATCACAGAAACTTAGTAAATTAGGCAGTAACAGCTTTAGTTCTCCTCCTATGGACATGAAAGACACCAACCGGTGCAGCGTAAAAGCCAGTAATGGATAAGGCAAGAGAGGGTCTGCAGCAGCTTCTCTGCTGGTTGGCAGCACAAACAACTAACATGACTTGTGTTTTCATCAACTCCAGAAAGCAAGCGATGGAAACCAAAAGCAGAGATCACTGTTCACTCTGAAAAGCAAATCTTTATGTTACATAGCTCTTACATGGAACTCTACCAAATTAGGCAATACCAGCTTTGGTCTTGCTCTATAGACATGGGAAACACTAACTGGTACAGAGTGTAAGCAAGTAAAGGATAAGGCATGAAAGTGTCTGCAGCAGCTTCTCTGCTGGTTGGCAACACAAGCAACTAACAAGACTTGTGTTTTGATCAACTCCAGAAAGCAAGCCCTGGAAACCAAAAGCAGAGATCAAAGTTCACTCTGTAAAGCAAATCTTTATGTTACATTGCTCTTACATGGAACTCTACCAAATTAGGCAATACCAGCTTTGGTCTTCCTCTATAGACATGGGAAACACTAACTGGTACAGAGTGTAAGCAAGTAAAGCATAAGGCATGAAAGTGTCTGCAGCAGCTTCTCTGGTGGTTGGCAACACAAGCAACTAACAAGACTTGTGTTTTGATCAACTCCAGAAAGCAAACTATAGAAACCAAAAGCAGAGATCACAGTTCACTCTGTAAAGCAAATCTGTATGTTACATAGCTCTATCACAGAAACTTAGTAAATTAGGCAGTAACAGCTTTAGTTCTCCTTCTATGGACATGAAAGACACCAACCGGTGCAGCGTAAAAGCCAGTAATGGATAAGGCAAGAGAGTGTCTGCAGCAGCTTCTCTGCTGGTTGGCAGCACAAACAACTAACATGACTTGTGTTTTCATCAACTCCAGAAAGCAAGCCATGGAAACCAAAAGCAGAAACCACTGTTCACTCGGAAAAGCAAAGCTTTATGTTACAGTGCTCTTTCATGGAAACTTTGCAAATTAAGCAGTAACAGCTTTGGTCTTGCTCTATAGACATGAGAAACATCAACCGGTGGAGTGTCAAAGGAAAGGTTTCTGTTACATGGCTCTTTCATGGAAATCAAGCAAATTAGGAAGTACCCACCTTTATTCGTGGTCTGGTGACAAGCAAAACACATACATGTGCAAAGTGTAAACCGGTACTGCAAAAGGCAGGAAAGCGCCTTCAGCAGCTTCTCTATTTCTTGGGAACACAAACAACAGCCAAGACTTGTGTTTTGATCAACTCCAGAAAGCAAACCATAGAAACCAAAAGCAGAGATCACTGTTCACTCTGTAAAGCAAATCTTTATGTTACATAGCTCTATCACAGAAACTTAGTAAATTAGGCAGTAACAGCTTTAGTTCTCCTTCTATGGACATGAAAGACACCAAAGGTGCAGCGTAAAAGCCAGTAATGGATAAGGCAAGAGAGGGTCTGCAGCAGCTTCTCTGCTGGTTGGCAGCACAAACAACTAACATGACTTGTGTTTTCATCAACTCCAGAAAGCAAGCCATGGAAACCAAAAGCAGAGATCACAGTTCATTCTGTAAAGCAAATCTTTATGTTACATAGCTCTTACATGGAACTCTATCAAATTAGGCAATACCAGCTTTGGTCTTGCTCTATAGACATGGGAAACACTAACTGGTACAGAGTGTAAGCAAGTAAAGGATAAGGCATGAAAGTGTCTGCAGCAGCTTCTCTGGTGGTTGGCAACACAAGCAACTAACAAGACTTGTGTTTTGATCAACTCCAGAAAGCAAACTATAGAAACCAAAAGCAGAGATCACTGTTCACTCTGTAAAGCAAATCTGTATGTTACATAGCTCTATCACAGAAACTTAGTAAATTAGGCAGTAACAGCTTTAGTTCTCCTTCTATGGACATGAAAGACACCAACCGGTGCAGCGTAAAAGCCAGTAATGGATAAAGCAAGAGAGGGTCTGCAGCAGCTTCTCTGCTGGTTGGCAGCACAAACAACTAACATGACTTGTGTTTTCATCAACTCCAGAAAGCAAGCCATGGAAACCAAAAGCAGAAACCACTGTTCACTCGGAAAAGCAAAGCTTTATGTTACAGTGCTCTTTCATGGAAACTTTGCAAATTAAGCAGTAACAGCTTTGGTCTTGCTCTATAGACATGAGAAACATCAACCGGTGGAGTGTCAAAGGAAAGGTTTCTGTTACATGGCTCTTTCATGGAAATCAAGCAAATTAGGAAGTACCCACCTTTATTTGTGGTCTGGTGACAAGCAAAACACATACATGTGCAAAGTGTAAACCGGTACTGCAAAAGGCAGGAAAGCGCCTTCAGCAGCTTCTCTATTTCTTGGGAACACAAACAACAGCCAAGACTTGTGTTTTGATCAACTCCAGAAAGCAAACCATAGAAACCAAAAGCAGAGATCACTGTTCACTCTGTAAAGCAAATCTTTATGTTACATAGCTCTTACATGGAACTCTACCAAATTAGGCAATACCAGCTTTGGTCTTGCTCTATAGACATGGGAAACACTAACTGGTACAGAGTGTAAGCAAAGAAAGCATAAGGCATGAAAGTGTCTGCAGCAGCTTCTCTGGTGGTTGGCAACACAAGCAACTAACAAGACTTGTGTTTTGATCAACTCCAGAAAGCAAACTATAGAAACCAAAAGCAGAGATCACTGTTCACTCTGTAAAGCAAATCTTTATGTTACATAGCTCTTACATGGAACTCTACCAAATTAGGCAATACCAGCTTTGGTCTTGCTCTATAGACATGGGAAACACTAACTGGTACAGAGTGTAAGCAAGTAAAGCATAAGGCATGAAAGTGTCTGCAGCAGCTTCTCTGCTGGTTGGCAACACAAGCAACTAACAAGACTTGTGTTTTGATCAACTCCAGAAAGCAAACCATAGAAACCAAAAGCAGAGATCACAGTTCACTCTGTAAAGCAAATCTTTATGTTACATAGCTCTATCACAGAAACTTAGTAAATTAGGCAGTAACAGCTTTAGTTCTCCTCCTATGGACATGAAAGACACCAACCGGTGCAGCGTAAAAGCCAGTAATGGATAAGGCAAGAGAGGGTCTGCAGCAGCTTCTCTGCTGGTTGGCAGCATAAACAACTAACATGACTTGTGTTTTCATCAACTCCAGAAAGCAAGCGATGGAAACCAAAAGCAGAGATCACTGTTCACTCTGAAAAGCAAATCTTTATGTTACATAGCTCTTACATGGAACTCTACCAAATTAGGCAATACCAGCTTTGGTCTTGCTCTATAGACATGGGAAACACTAACTGGTACAGAGTGTAAGCAAGTAAAGGATAAGGCATGAAAGTGTCTGCAGCAGCTTCTCTGCTGGCTGGCAACACAAGCAACTAACAAGACTTGTGTTTTGATCAACTCCAGAAAGCAAGCCCTGGAAACCAAAAGCAGAGCTCACAGTTCACTCTGTAAAGCAAATCTTTATGTTACATAGCTCTTACATGGAACTCTACCAAATTAGGCAATACCAGCTTTGGTCTTGCTCTATAGACATGGGAAACACTAACTGGTACAGAGTGTAAGCAAGTAAAGGATAAGGCATGAAAGTGTCTGCAGCAGCTTCTCTGCTGGTTGGCAACACAAGCAACTAACAAGACTTGTGTTTTGATCAACTCCAGAAAGCAAGCCCTGGAAACCAAAAGCAGAGATCACAGTTCACTCTGTAAAGCAAATCTTTATGTTACATAGCTCTTACATGGAACTCTACCAAATTAGGCAATACCAGCTTTGGTCTTGCTCTATAGACATGGGAAACACTAACTGGTACAGAGTGTAAGCAAGTAAAGCATAAGGCATGAAAGTGTCTGCAGCAGCTTCTCTGGTGGTTGGCAACACAAGCAACTAACATGACTTGTGTTTTCATCAACTCCAGAAAGCAAGCCATGGAAACCAAAAGCAGAAACCACTGTTCACTCGGAAAAGCAAAGCTTTATGTTACAGTGCTCTTTCATGGAAACTTAGCAAATTAAGCAGTAACAGCTTTGGTCTTGCTCTATAGACATGAGAAACATCAACCGGTGGAGTGTAAAAGGAAAGGTTTCTGTTACATGGCTCTTTCATGGAAATCAAGCAAATTAGGAAGTACCCACCTTTATTAGTGGTCTGGTGACAAGCAAAACACATACATGTGCAAAGTGTAAACCGGTACTGCAAAAGGCAGGAAAGCGCCTTCAGCAGCTTCTCTATTTCTTGAGAACACAAACAACAGACAAGACTTGTGTTTTGATCAACTCCAGAAAGCAAACCATAGAAACCAAAAGCAGAGATCACTGTTCACTCTGTAAAGCAAATCTTTATGTTACATAGCTCTATCACAGAAACTTAGTAAATTAGGCAGTAACAGCTTTAGTTCTCCTCCTATGGACATGAAAGACACCAACCGGTGCAGCGTAAAAGCCAGTAATGGATAAGGCAAGAGAGGGTCTGCAGCAGCTTCTCTGCTGGTTGGCAGCACAAACAACTAACATGACTTGTGTTTTCATCAACTCCAGAAAGCAAGCCATGGAAACCAAAAGCAGAGATCACAGTTCATTCTGTAAAGCAAATCTTTATGTTACATAGCTCTTACATGGAACTCTATCAAATTAGGCAATACCAGCTTTGGTCTTGCTCTATAGACATGGGAAACACTAACTGGTACAGAGTGTAAGCAAAGAAAGCATAAGGCATGAAAGTGTCTGCAGCAGCTTCTCTGGTGGTTGGCAACACAAGCAACTAACAAGACTTGTGTTTTGATCAACTCCAGAAAGCAAACCATAGAAACCAAAAGCAGAGATCACAGTTCACTCTGTAAAGCAAATCTTTATGTTACATAGCTCTATCACAGAAACTTAGTAAATTAGGCAGTAACAGCTTTAGTTCTCCTCCTATGGACATGAAAGACACCAACCGGTGCAGCGTAAAAGCCAGTAATGGATAAGGCAAGAGAGGGTCTGCAGCAGCTTCTCTGCTGGTTGGCAGCACAAACAACTAACATGACTTGTGTTTTCATCAACTCCAGAAAGCAAGCGATGGAAACCAAAAGCAGAGATCACTGTTCACTCTGAAAAGCAAATCTTTATGTTACATAGCTCTTACATGGAACTCTACCAAATTAGGCAATACCAGCTTTGGTCTTGCTCTATAGACATGGGAAACACTAACTGGTACAGAGTGTAAGCAAGTAAAGGATAAGGCATGAAAGTGTCTGCAGCAGCTTCTCTGCTGGTTGGCAACACAAGCAACTAACAAGACTTGTGTTTTGATCAACTCCAGAAAGCAAGCCCTGGAAACCAAAAGCAGAGATCAAAGTTCACTCTGTAAAGCAAATCTTTATGTTACATTGCTCTTACATGGAACTCTACCAAATTAGGCAATACCAGCTTTGGTCTTGCTCTATAGACATGGGAAACACTAACTGGTACAGAGTGTAAGCAAGTAAAGCATAAGGCATGAAAGTGTCTGCAGCAGCTTCTCTGGTGGTTGGCAACACAAGCAACTAACAAGACTTGTGTTTTGATCAACTCCAGAAAGCAAACTATAGAAACCAAAAGCAGAGATCACTGTTCACTCTGTAAAGCAAATCTGTATGTTACATAGCCCTATCACAGAAACTTAGTAAATTAGGCAGTAACAGCTTTAGTTCTCCTTCTATGGACATGAAAGACACCAACCGGTGCAGCGTAAAAGCCAGTAATGGATAAAGCAAGAGAGTGTCTGCAGCAGCTTCTCTGCTGGTTGGCAGCACAAACAACTAACATGACTTGTGTTTTCATCAACTCCAGAAAGCAAGCCATGGAAACCAAAAGCAGAAACCACTGTTCACTCGGAAAAGCAAAGCTTTATGTTACAGTGCTCTTTCATGGAAACTTTGCAAATTAAGCAGTAACAGCTTTGGTCTTGCTCTATAGACATGAGAAACATCAACCGGTGGAGTGTCAAAGGAAAGGTTTCTGTTACATGGCTCTTTCATGGAAATCAAGCAAATTAGGAAGTACCCACCTTTATTCGTGGTCTGGTGACAAGCAAAACACATACATGTGCAAAGTGTAAACCGGTACTGCAAAAGGCAGGAAAGCGCCTTCAGCAGCTTCTCTATTTCTTGAGAACACAAACAACAGCCAAGACTTGTGTTTTGATCAACTCCAGAAAGCAAACCATAGAAACCAAAAGCAGAGATCACTGTTCACTCTGTAAAGCAAATCTTTATGTTACATAGCTCTATCACAGAAACTTAGTAAATTAGGCAGTAACAGCTTTAGTTCTCCTTCTATGGACATGAAAGACACCAAAGGTGCAGCGTAAAAGCCAGTAATGGATAAGGCAAGAGAGGGTCTGCAGCAGCTTCTCTGCTGGTTGGCAGCACAAACAACTAACATGACTTGTGTTTTCATCAACTCCAGAAAGCAAGCCATGGAAACCAAAAGCAGAGATCACAGTTCATTCTGTAAAGCAAATCTTTATGTTACATAGCTCTTACATGGAACTCTATCAAATTAGGCAATACCAGCTTTGGTCTTGCTCTATAGACATGGGAAACACTAACTGGTACAGAGTGTAAGCAAAGAAAGCATAAGGCATGAAAGTGTCTGCAGCAGCTTCTCTGGTGGTTGGCAACACAAGCAACTAACAAGACTTGTGTTTTGATCAACTCCAGAAAGCAAACTATAGAAACCAAAAGCAGAGATCACTGTTCACTCTGTAAAGCAAATCTGTATGTTACATAGCTCTATCACAGAAACTTAGTAAATTAGGCAGTAACAGCTTTAGTTCTCCTTCTATGGACATGAAAGACACCAACCGGTGCAGCGTAAAAGCCAGTAATGGATAAAGCAAGAGAGGGTCTGCAGCAGCTTCTCTGCTGGTTGGCAGCACAAACAACTAACATGACTTGTGTTTTCATCAACTCCAGAAAGCAAGCCATGGAAACCAAAAGCAGAAACCACTGTTCACTCGGAAAAGCAAAGCTTTATGTTACAGTGCTCTTTCATGGAAACTTTGCAAATTAAGCAGTAACAGCTTTGGTCTTGCTCTATAGACATGAGAAACATCAACCGGTGGAGTGTCAAAGGAAAGGTTTCTGTTACATGGCTCTTTCATGGAAATCAAGCAAATTAGGAAGTACCCACCTTTATTAGTGGTCTGGTGACAAGCAAAACACATACATGTGCAAAGTGTAAACCGGTACTGCAAAAGGCAGGAAAGCGCCTTCAGCAGCTTCTCTATTTCTTGGGAACACAAACAACAGCCAAGACTTGTGTTTTGATCAACTCCAGAAAGCAAACCATAGAAACCAAAAGCAGAGATCACTGTTCACTCTGTAAAGCAAATCTTTATGTTACATAGCTCTTACATGGAACTCTACCAAATTAGGCAATACCAGCTTTGGTCTTGCTCTATAGACATGGGAAACACTAACTGGTACAGAGTGTAAGCAAAGAAAGCATAAGGCATGAAAGTGTCTGCAGCAGCTTCTCTGGTGGTTGGCAACACAAGCAACTAACAAGACTTGTGTTTTGATCAACTCCAGAAAGCAAACTATAGAAACCAAAAGCAGAGATCACTGTTCACTCTGTAAAGCAAATCTTTATGTTACATAGCTCTTACATGGAACTCTACCAAATTAGGCAATACCAGCTTTGGTCTTGCTCTATAGACATGGGAAACACTAACTGGTACAGAGTGTAAGCAAGTAAAGCATAAGGCATGAAAGTGTCTGCAGCAGCTTCTCTGCTGGTTGGCAACACAAGCAACTAACAAGACTTGTGTTTTGATCAACTCCAGAAAGCAAACCATAGAAACCAAAAGCAGAGATCACTGTTCACTCTGTAAAGCAAATCTTTATGTTACATAGCTCTATCACAGAAACTTAGTAAATTAGGCAGTAACAGCTTTAGTTCTCCTCCTATGGACATGAAAGACACCAACCGGTGCAGCGTAAAAGCCAGTAATGGATAAGGCAAGAGAGGGTCTGCAGCAGCTTCTCTGCTGGTTGGCAGCACAAACAACTAACATGACTTGTGTTTTCATCAACTCCAGAAAGCAAGCCATGGAAACCAAAAGCAGAGATCACTGTTCACTCTGAAAAGCAAATCTTTATGTTACATAGCTCTTACATGGAACTCTACCAAATTAGGCAATACCAGCTTTGGTCTTGCTCTATAGACATGGGAAACACTAACTGGTACAGAGTGTAAGCAAGTAAAGGATAAGGCATGAAAGTGTCTGCAGCAGCTTCTCTGCTGGTTGGCAACACAAGCAACTAACAAGACTTGTGTTTTGATCAACTCCAGAAAGCAAGCCCTGGAAACCAAAAGCAGAGATCACAGTTCACTCTGTAAAGCAAATCTTTATGTTACATAGCTCTTACATGGAACTCTACCAAATTAGGCAATACCAGCTTTGGTCTTGCTCTATAGACATGGGAAACACTAACTGGTACAGAGTGTAAGCAAGTAAAGGATAAGGCATGAAAGTGTCTGCAGCAGCTTCTCTGGTGGTTGGCAACACAAGCAACTAACAAGACTTGTGTTTTGATCAACTCCAGAAAGCAAGCCCTGGAAACCAAAAGCAGAGATCACAGTTCACTCTGTAAAGCAAATCTTTATGTTACATAGCTCTTACATGGAACTCTACCAAATTAGGCAATACCAGCTTTGGTCTTGCTCTATAGACATGGGAAACACTAACTGGTACAGAGTGTAAGCAAGTAAAGCATAAGGCATGAAAGTGTCTGCAGCAGCTTCTCTGCTGGTTGGCAACACAAGCAACTAACAAGACTTGTGTTTTGATCAACTCCAGAAAGCAAACCATAGAAACCAAAAGCAGAGATCACTGTTCACTCTGTAAAGCAAATCTTTATGTTACATAGCTCTATCACAGAAACTTAGTAAATTAGGCAGTAACAGCTTTAGTTCTCCTCCTATGGACATGAAAGACACCAACCGGTGCAGCGTAAAAGCCAGTAATGGATAAGGCAAGAGAGGGTCTGCAGCAGCTTCTCTGCTGGTTGGCAGCACAAACAACTAACATGACTTGTGTTTTCATCAACTCCAGAAAGCAAGCCATGGAAACCAAAAGCAGAGATCACTGTTCACTCTGAAAAGCAAATCTTTATGTTACATAGCTCTTACATGGAACTCTACCAAATTAGGCAATACCAGCTTTGGTCTTGCTCTATAGACATGGGAAACACTAACTGGTACAGAGTGTAAGCAAGTAAAGGATAAGGCATGAAAGTGTCTGCAGCAGCTTCTCTGCTGGTTGGCAACACAAGCAACTAACAAGACTTGTGTTTTGATCAACTCCAGAAAGCAAGCCCTGGAAACCAAAAGCAGAGCTCACAGTTCACTCTGAAAAGCAAATCTTTATGTTACATAGCTCTTACATGGAACTCTACCAAATTAGGCAATACCAGCTTTGGTCTTGCTCTATAGACATGGGAAACACTAACTGGTACAGAGTGTAAGCAAGTAAAGCATAAGGCATGAAAGTGTCTGCAGCAGCTTCTCTGCTGGTTGGCAACACAAGCAACTAACAAGACTTGTGTTTTGATCAACTCCAGAAAGCAAGCCCTGGAAACCAAAAGCAGAGATCACAGTTCACTCTGTAAAGCAAATCTTTATGTTACATAGCTCTTACATGGAACTCTACCAAATTAGGCAATACCAGCTTTGGTCTTGCTCTATAGACATGGGAAACACTAACTGGTACAGAGTGTAAGCAAGTAAAGGATAAGGCATGAAAGTGTCTGCAGCAGCTTCTCTGGTGGTTGGCAACACAAGCAACTAACAAGACTTGTGTTTTGATCAACTCCAGAAAGCAAACCATAGAAACCAAAAGCAGAGATCACTGTTCACTCTGTAAAGCAAATCTTTATGTTACATAGCTCTATCACAGAAACTTAGTAAATTAGGCAGTAACAGCTTTAGTTCTCCTTCTATGGACATGAAAGACACCAACCGGTGCAGCGTAAAAGCCAGTAATGGATAAGGCAAGAGAGGGTCTGCAGCAGCTTCTCTGCTGGTTGGCAGCACAAACAACTAACATGACTTGTGTTTTCATCAACTCCAGAAAGCAAGCCATGGAAACCAAAAGCAGAGATCACTGTTCACTCTGAAAAGCAAATCTTTATGTTACATAGCTCTTACATGGAACTCTATCAAATTAGGCAATACCAGCTTTGGTCTTGCTCTATAGACATGGGAAACACTAACTGGTACAGAGTGTAAGCAAGTAAAGCATAAGGCATGAAAGTGTCTGCAGCAGCTTCTCTGCTGGTTGGCAACACAAGCAACTAACAAGACTTGTGTTTTGATCAACTCCAGAAAGCAAACTATAGAAACCAAAAGCAGAGATCACTGTTCACTCTGTAAAGCAAATCTGTATGTTACATAGCTCTATCACAGAAACTTAGTAAATTAGGCAGTAACAGCTTTAGTTCTCCTTCTATGGACATGAAAGACACCAACCGGTGCAGCGTAAAAGCCAGTAATGGATAAGGCAAGAGAGGGTCTGCAGCAGCTTCTCTGCTGGTTGGCAGCACAAACAACTAACATGACTTGTGTTTTCATCAACTCCAGAAAGCAAGCCATGGAAACCAAAAGCAGAGATCACTGTTCACTCTGAAAAGCAAATCTTTATGTTACATAGCTCTTACATGGAACTCTATCAAATTAGGCAATACCAGCTTTGGTCTTGCTCTATAGACATGGGAAACACTAACTGGTACAGAGTGTAAGCAAGTAAAGCATAAGGCATGAAAGTGTCTGCAGCAGCTTCTCTGCTGGTTGGCAACACAAGCAACTAACAAGACTTGTGTTTTGATCAACTCCAGAAAGCAAACTATAGAAACCAAAAGCAGAGATCACTGTTCACTCTGTAAAGCAAATCTGTATGTTACATAGCTCTATCACAGAAACTTAGTAAATTAGGCAGTAACAGCTTTAGTTCTCCTTCTATGGACATGAAAGACACCAACCGGTGCAGCGTAAAAGCCAGTAATGGATAAAGCAAGAGAGGGTCTGCAGCAGCTTCTCTGCTGGTTGGCAGCACAAACAACTAACATGACTTGTGTTTTCATCAACTCCAGAAAGCAAGCCATGGAAACCAAAAGCAGAAACCACTGTTCACTCGGAAAAGCAAAGCTTTATGTTACAGTGCTCTTTCATGGAAACTTTGCAAATTAAGCAGTAACAGCTTTGGTCTTGCTCTATAGACATGAGAAACATCAACCGGTGGAGTGTCAAAGGAAAGGTTTCTGTTACATGGCTCTTTCATGGAAATCAAGCAAATTAGGAAGTACCCACCTTTATTCGTGGTCTGGTGACAAGCAAAACACATACATGTGCAAAGTGTAAACCGGTACTGCAAAAGGCAGGAAAGCGCCTTCAGCAGCTTCTCTATTTCTTGGGAACACAAACAACAGCCAAGACTTGTGTTTTGATCAACTCCAGAAAGCAAACCATAGAAACCAAAAGCAGAGATCACTGTTCACTCTGTAAAGCAAATCTTTATGTTACATAGCTCTATCACAGAAACTTAGTAAATTAGGCAGTAACAGCTTTAGTTCTCCTTCTATGGACATGAAAGACACCAAAGGTGCAGCGTAAAAGCCAGAAATGGATAAGGCAAGAGAGGGTCTGCAGCAGCTTCTCTGCTGGTTGGCAGCACAAACAACTAACATGACTTGTGTTTTCATCAACTCCAGAAAGCAAGCCATGGAAACCAAAAGCAGAGATCACTGTTCACTCTGAAAAGCAAATCTTTATGTTACATAGCTCATACATGGAACTCTATCAAATTAGGCAATACCAGCTTTGCTCTTGCTCTATAGACATGGGAAACACTAACTGGTACAGAGTGTAAGCAAAGAAAGCATAAGGCATGAAAGTGTCTGCAGCAGCTTCTCTGGTGGTTGGCAACACAAGCAACTAACAAGACTTGTGTTTTGATCAACTCCAGAAAGCAAACTATAGAAACCAAAAGCAGAGATCACTGTTCACTCTGTAAAGCAAATCTGTATGTTACATAGCTCTATCACAGAAACTTAGTAAATTAGGCAGTAACAGCTTTAGTTCTCCTTCTATGGACATGAAAGACACCAACCGGTGCAGCGTAAAAGCCAGTAATGGATAAAGCAAGAGAGGGTCTGCAGCAGCTTCTCTGCTGGTTGGCAGCACAAACAACTAACATGACTTGTGTTTTCATCAACTCCAGAAAGCAAGCCATGGAAACCAAAAGCAGAAACCACTGTTCACTCGGAAAAGCAAAGCTTTATGTTACAGTGCTCTTTCATGGAAACTTAGCAAATTAAGCAGTAACAGCTTTGGTCTTGCTCTATAGACATGAGAAACATCAACCGGTGGAGTGTCAAAGGAAAGGTTTCTGTTACATGGCTCTTTCATGGAAATCAAGCAAATTAGGAAGTACCCACCTTTATTCGTGGTCTGGTGACAAGCAAAACACATACATGTGCAAAGTGTAAACCGGTACTGCAAAAGGCAGGAAAGCGCCTTCAGCAGCTTCTCTATTTCTTGGGAACACAAACAACAGCCAAGACTTGTGTTTTGATCAACTCCAGAAAGCAAACCATAGAAACCAAAAGCAGAGATCACTGTTCACTCTGTAAAGCAAATCTTTATGTTACATAGCTCTTACATGGAACTCTACCAAATTAGGCAATACCAGCTTTGGTCTTGCTCTATAGACATGGGAAACACTAACTGGTACAGAGTGTAAGCAAAGAAAGCATAAGGCATGAAAGTGTCTGCAGCAGCTTCTCTGGTGGTTGGCAACACAAGCAACTAACAAGACTTGTGTTTTGATCAACTCCAGAAAGCAAACTATAGAAACCAAAAGCAGAGATCACTGTTCACTCTGTAAAGCAAATCTTTATGTTACATAGCTCTTACATGGAACTCTACCAAATTAGGCAATACCAGCTTTGGTCTTGCTCTATAGACATGGGAAACACTAACTGGTACAGAGTGTAAGCAAGTAAAGCATAAGGCATGAAAGTGTCTGCAGCAGCTTCTCTGCTGGTTGGCAACACAAGCAACTAACAAGACTTGTGTTTTGATCAACTCCAGAAAGCAAACCATAGAAACCAAAAGCAGAGATCACTGTTCACTCTGTAAAGCAAATCTTTATGTTACATAGCTCTATCACAGAAACTTAGTAAATTAGGCAGTAACAGCTTTAGTTCTCCTCCTATGGACATGAAAGACACCAACCGGTGCAGCGTAAAAGCCAGTAATGGATAAGGCAAGAGAGGGTCTGCAGCAGCTTCTCTGCTGGTTGGCAGCACAAACAACTAACATGACTTGTGTTTTCATCAACTCCAGAAAGCAAACTATAGAAACCAAAAGCAGAGATCACTGTTCACTCTGAAAAGCAAATCTTTATGTTACATAGCTCTTACATGGAACTCTACCAAATTAGGCAATACCAGCTTTGGTCTTGCTCTATAGACATGGGAAACACTAACTGGTACAGAGTGTAAGCAAGTAAAGGATAAGGCATGAAAGTGTCTGCAGCAGCTTCTCTGCTGGTTGGCAACACAAGCAACTAACAAGACTTGTGTTTTGATCAACTCCAGAAAGCAAGCCCTGGAAACCAAAAGCAGAGATCACAGTTCACTCTGTAAAGCAAATCTTTATGTTACATAGCTCTTACATGGAACTCTACCAAATTAGGCAATACCAGCTTTGGTCTTGCTCTATAGACATGGGAAACACTAACTGGTACAGAGTGTAAGCAAGTAAAGGATAAGGCATGAAAGTGTCTGCAGCAGCTTCTCTGCTGGTTGGCAACACAAGCAACTAACAAGACTTGTGTTTTGATCAACTCCAGAAAGCAAGCCCTGGAAACCAAAAGCAGAGATCACAGTTCACTCTGTAAAGCAAATCTTTATGTTACATAGCTCTTACATGGAACTCTACCAAATTAGGCAATACCAGCTTTGGTCTTGCTCTATAGACATGGGAAACACTAACTGGTACAGAGTGTAAGCAAGTAAAGCATAAGGCATGAAAGTGTCTGCAGCAGCTTCTCTGCTGGTTGGCAACACAAGCAACTAACAAGACTTGTGTTTTGATCAACTCCAGAAAGCAAACCATAGAAACCAAAAGCAGAGATCACAGTTCACTCTGTAAAGCAAATCTTTATGTTACATAGCTCTATCACAGAAACTTAGTAAATTAGGCAGTAACAGCTTTAGTTCTCCTCCTATGGACATGAAAGACACCAACCGGTGCAGCGTAAAAGCCAGTAATGGATAAGGCAAGAGAGGGTCTGCAGCAGCTTCTCTGCTGGTTGGCAGCACAAACAACTAACATGACTTGTGTTTTCATCAACTCCAGAAAGCAAGCCATGGAAACCAAAAGCAGAGATCACTGTTCACTCTGAAAAGCAAATCTTTATGTTACATAGCTCTTACATGGAACTCTACCAAATTAGGCAATACCAGCTTTGGTCTTGCTCTATAGACATGGGAAACACTAACTGGTACAGAGTGTAAGCAAGTAAAGGATAAGGCATGAAAGTGTCTGCAGCAGCTTCTCTGCTGGTTGGCAACACAAGCAACTAACAAGACTTGTGTTTTGATCAACTCCAGAAAGCAAGCCCTGGAAACCAAAAGCAGAGCTCACAGTTCACTCTGAAAAGCAAATCTTTATGTTACATAGCTCTTACATGGAACTCTACCAAATTAGGCAATACCAGCTTTGGTCTTGCTCTATAGACATGGGAAACACTAACTGGTACAGAGTGTAAGCAAGTAAAGCATAAGGCATGAAAGTGTCTGCAGCAGCTTCTCTGCTGGTTGGCAACACAAGCAACTAACAAGACTTGTGTTTTGATCAACTCCAGAAAGCAAGCCCTGGAAACCAAAAGCAGAGATCACAGTTCACTCTGTAAAGCAAATCTTTATGTTACATAGCTCTTACATGGAACTCTACCAAATTAGGCAATACCAGCTTTGGTCTTGCTCTATAGACATGGGAAACACTAACTGGTACAGAGTGTAAGCAAGTAAAGCATAAGGCATGAAAGTGTCTGCAGCAGCTTCTCTGGTGGTTGGCAACACAAGCAACTAACAAGACTTGTGTTTTGATCAACTCCAGAAAGCAAACCATAGAAACCAAAAGCAGAGATCACTGTTCACTCTGTAAAGCAAATCTTTATGTTACATAGCTCTATCACAGAAACTTAGTAAATTAGGCAGTAACAGCTTTAGTTCTCCTTCTATGGACATGAAAGACACCAACCGGTGCAGCGTAAAAGCCAGTAATGGATAAGGCAAGAGAGGGTCTGCAGCAGCTTCTCTGCTGGTTGGCAGCACAAACAACTAACATGACTTGTGTTTTCATCAACTCCAGAAAGCAAGCCATGGAAACCAAAAGCAGAGATCACTGTTCACTCTGAAAAGCAAATCTTTATGTTACATAGCTCTTACATGGAACTCTATCAAATTAGGCAATACCAGCTTTGGTCTTGCTCTATAGACATGGGAAACACTAACTGGTACAGAGTGTAAGCAAGTAAAGCATAAGGCATGAAAGTGTCTGCAGCAGCTTCTCTGCTGGTTGGCAACACAAGCAACTAACAAGACTTGTGTTTTGATCAACTCCAGAAAGCAAACTATAGAAACCAAAAGCAGAGATCACTGTTCACTCTGTAAAGCAAATCTGTATGTTACATAGCTCTATCACAGAAACTTAGTAAATTAGGCAGTAACAGCTTTAGTTCTCCTTCTATGGACATGAAAGACACCAACCGGTGCAGCGTAAAAGCCAGTAATGGATAAGGCAAGAGAGGGTCTGCAGCAGCTTCTCTGCTGGTTGGCAGCACAAACAACTAACATGACTTGTGTTTTCATCAACTCCAGAAAGCAAGCCATGGAAACCAAAAGCAGAGATCACTGTTCACTCTGAAAAGCAAATCTTTATGTTACATAGCTCTTACATGGAACTCTATCAAATTAGGCAATACCAGCTTTGGTCTTGCTCTATAGACATGGGAAACACTAACTGGTACAGAGTGTAAGCAAGTAAAGCATAAGGCATGAAAGTGTCTGCAGCAGCTTCTCTGCTGGTTGGCAACACAAGCAACTAACAAGACTTGTGTTTTGATCAACTCCAGAAAGCAAACTATAGAAACCAAAAGCAGAGATCACTGTTCACTCTGTAAAGCAAATCTGTATGTTACATAGCTCTATCACAGAAACTTAGTAAATTAGGCAGTAACAGCTTTAGTTCTCCTTCTATGGACATGAAAGACACCAACCGGTGCAGCGTAAAAGCCAGTAATGGATAAAGCAAGAGAGGGTCTGCAGCAGCTTCTCTGCTGGTTGGCAGCACAAACAACTAACATGACTTGTGTTTTCATCAACTCCAGAAAGCAAGCCATGGAAACCAAAAGCAGAAACCACTGTTCACTCGGAAAAGCAAAGCTTTATGTTACAGTGCTCTTTCATGGAAACTTTGCAAATTAAGCAGTAACAGCTTTGGTCTTGCTCTATAGACATGAGAAACATCAACCGGTGGAGTGTCAAAGGAAAGGTTTCTGTTACATGGCTCTTTCATGGAAATCAAGCAAATTAGGAAGTACCCACCTTTATTCGTGGTCTGGTGACAAGCAAAACACATACATGTGCAAAGTGTAAACCGGTACTGCAAAAGGCAGGAAAGCGCCTTCAGCAGCTTCTCTATTTCTTGGGAACACAAACAACAGCCAAGACTTGTGTTTTGATCAACTCCAGAAAGCAAACCATAGAAACCAAAAGCAGAGATCACTGTTCACTCTGTAAAGCAAATCTTTATGTTACATAGCTCTATCACAGAAACTTAGTAAATTAGGCAGTAACAGCTTTAGTTCTCCTTCTATGGACATGAAAGACACCAAAGGTGCAGCGTAAAAGCCAGAAATGGATAAGGCAAGAGAGGGTCTGCAGCAGCTTCTCTGCTGGTTGGCAGCACAAACAACTAACATGACTTGTGTTTTCATCAACTCCAGAAAGCAAGCCATGGAAACCAAAAGCAGAGATCACTGTTCACTCTGAAAAGCAAATCTTTATGTTACATAGCTCATACATGGAACTCTATCAAATTAGGCAATACCAGCTTTGCTCTTGCTCTATAGACATGGGAAACACTAACTGGTACAGAGTGTAAGCAAAGAAAGCATAAGGCATGAAAGTGTCTGCAGCAGCTTCTCTGGTGGTTGGCAACACAAGCAACTAACAAGACTTGTGTTTTGATCAACTCCAGAAAGCAAACTATAGAAACCAAAAGCAGAGATCACTGTTCACTCTGTAAAGCAAATCTGTATGTTACATAGCTCTATCACAGAAACTTAGTAAATTAGGCAGTAACAGCTTTAGTTCTCCTTCTATGGACATGAAAGACACCAACCGGTGCAGCGTAAAAGCCAGTAATGGATAAAGCAAGAGAGGGTCTGCAGCAGCTTCTCTGCTGGTTGGCAGCACAAACAACTAACATGACTTGTGTTTTCATCAACTCCAGAAAGCAAGCCATGGAAACCA
This sequence comes from Prinia subflava, assembly GCF_021018805.1. Taxonomy (NCBI): domain Eukaryota; kingdom Metazoa; phylum Chordata; class Aves; order Passeriformes; family Cisticolidae; genus Prinia; species Prinia subflava. The sequence goes on along the minus strand of NW_026961064.1, from coordinate 234,027 downwards.
AAAGCAGAAACCACTGTTCACTCGGAAAAGCAAAGCTTTATGTTACAGTGCTCTTTCATGGAAACTTAGCAAATTAAGCAGTAACAGCTTTGGTCTTGCTCTATAGACATGAGAAACATCAACCGGTGGAGTGTCAAAGGAAAGGTTTCTGTTACATGGCTCTTTCATGGAAATCAAGCAAATTAGGAAGTACCCACCTTTATTCGTGGTCTGGTGACAAGCAAAACACATACATGTGCAAAGTGTAAACCGGTACTGCAAAAGGCAGGAAAGCGCCTTCAGCAGCTTCTCTATTTCTTGGGATCACAAACAACAGCCAAGACTTGTGTTTTGATCAACTCCAGAAAGCAAACCATAGAAACCAAAAGCAGAGATCACTGTTCACTCTGTAAAGCAAATCTTTATGTTACATAGCTCTTACATGGAACTCTACCAAATTAGGCAATACCAGCTTTGGTCTTGCTCTATAGACATGGGAAACACTAACTGGTACAGAGTGTAAGCAAAGAAAGCATAAGGCATGAAAGTGTCTGCAGCAGCTTCTCTGGTGGTTGGCAACACAAGCAACTAACAAGACTTGTGTTTTGATCAACTCCAGAAAGCAAACTATAGAAACCAAAAGCAGAGATCACTGTTCACTCTGTAAAGCAAATCTTTATGTTACATAGCTCTTACATGGAACTCTACCAAATTAGGCAATACCAGCTTTGGTCTTGCTCTATAGACATGGGAAACACTAACTGGTACAGAGTGTAAGCAAGTAAAGCATAAGGCATGAAAGTGTCTGCAGCAGCTTCTCTGCTGGTTGGCAACACAAGCAACTAACAAGACTTGTGTTTTGATCAACTCCAGAAAGCAAACCATAGAAACCAAAAGCAGAGATCACTGTTCACTCTGTAAAGCAAATCTTTATGTTACATAGCTCTATCACAGAAACTTAGTAAATTAGGCAGTAACAGCTTTAGTTCTCCTCCTATGGACATGAAAGACACCAACCGGTGCAGCGTAAAAGCCAGTAATGGATAAGGCAAGAGAGGGTCTGCAGCAGCTTCTCTGCTGGTTGGCAGCACAAACAACTAACATGACTTGTGTTTTCATCAACTCCAGAAAGCAAGCCATGGAAACCAAAAGCAGAGATCACTGTTCACTCTGAAAAGCAAATCTTTATGTTACATAGCTCTTACATGGAACTCTACCAAATTAGGCAATACCAGCTTTGGTCTTGCTCTATAGACATGGGAAACACTAACTGGTACAGAGTGTAAGCAAGTAAAGGATAAGGCATGAAAGTGTCTGCAGCAGCTTCTCTGCTGGTTGGCAACACAAGCAACTAACAAGACTTGTGTTTTGATCAACTCCAGAAAGCAAGCCCTGGAAACCAAAAGCAGAGATCACAGTTCACTCTGTAAAGCAAATCTTTATGTTACATAGCTCTTACATGGAACTCTACCAAATTAGGCAATACCAGCTTTGGTCTTGCTCTATAGACATGGGAAACACTAACTGGTACAGAGTGTAAGCAAGTAAAGGATAAGGCATGAAAGTGTCTGCAGCAGCTTCTCTGCTGGTTGGCAACACAAGCAACTAACAAGACTTGTGTTTTGATCAACTCCAGAAAGCAAGCCCTGGAAACCAAAAGCAGAGATCACAGTTCACTCTGTAAAGCAAATCTTTATGTTACATAGCTCTTACATGGAACTCTACCAAATTAGGCAATACCAGCTTTGGTCTTGCTCTATAGACATGGGAAACACTAACTGGTACAGAGTGTAAGCAAGTAAAGGATAAGGCATGAAAGTGTCTGCAGCAGCTTCTCTGCTGGTTGGCAACACAAGCAACTAACAAGACTTGTGTTTTGATCAACTCCAGAAAGCAAACCATAGAAACCAAAAGCAGAGATCACAGTTCACTCTGTAAAGCAAATCTTTATGTTACATAGCTCTATCACAGAAACTTAGTAAATTAGGCAGTAACAGCTTTAGTTCTCCTTCTATGGACATGAAAGACACCAACCGGTGCAGCGTAAAAGCCAGTAATGGATAAAGCAAGAGAGTGTCTGCAGCAGCTTCTCTGCTGGTTGGCAGCACAAACAACTAACATGACTTGTGTTTTCATCAACTCCAGAAAGCAAGCCATGGAAACCAAAAGCAGAAACCACTGTTCACTCGGAAAAGCAAAGCTTTATGTTACAGTGCTCTTTCATGGAAACTTTGAAAATTAGGCAGTAACAGCTTTGGTCTTGCTCTATAGACATGAGAAACATCAACCGGTGGAGTGTCAAAGGAAAGGTTTCTGTTACATGGCTCTTTCATGGAAATCAAGCAAATTAGGAAGTACCCACCTTTATTCGTGGTCTGGTGACAAGCAAAACACATACATGTGCAAAGTGTAAACCGGTACTGCAAAAGGCAGGAAAGCGCCTTCAGCAGCTTCTCTATTTCTTGGGAACACAAACAACAGCCAAGACTTGTGTTTTGATCAACTCCAGAAAGCAAACCATAGAAACCAAAAGCAGAGATCACTGTTCACTCTGTAAAGCAAATCTTTATGTTACATAGCTCTTACATGGAACTCTACCAAATTAGGCAATACCAGCTTTGGTCTTGCTCTATAGACATGGGAAACACTAACTGGTACAGAGTGTAAGCAAAGAAAGCATAAGGCATGAAAGTGTCTGCAGCAGCTTCTCTGGTGGTTGGCAACACAAGCAACTAACAAGACTTGTGTTTTGATCAACTCCAGAAAGCAAACTATAGAAACCAAAAGCAGAGATCACTGTTCACTCTGTAAAGCAAATCTTTATGTTACATAGCTCTTACATGGAACTCTACCAAATTAGGCAATACCAGCTTTGGTCTTGCTCTATAGACATGGGAAACACTAACTGGTACAGAGTGTAAGCAAGTAAAGCATAAGGCATGAAAGTGTCTGCAGCAGCTTCTCTGCTGGTTGGCAACACAAGCAACTAACAAGACTTGTGTTTTGATCAACTCCAGAAAGCAAACCATAGAAACCAAAAGCAGAGATCACTGTTCACTCTGTAAAGCAAATCTTTATGTTACATAGCTCTATCACAGAAACTTAGTAAATTAGGCAGTAACAGCTTTAGTTCTCCTCCTATGGACATGAAAGACACCAACCGGTGCAGCGTAAAAGCCAGTAATGGATAAGGCAAGAGAGGGTCTACAGCAGCTTCTCTGGTGGTTGGCAGCACAAACAACTAACATGACTTGTGTTTTCATCAACTCCAGAAAGCAAGCCATGGAAACCAAAAGCAGAGATCACTGTTCACTCTGAAAAGCAAATCTTTATGTTACATAGCTCTTACATGGAACTCTACCAAATTAGGCAATACCAGCTTTGGTCTTGCTCTATAGACATGGGAAACACTAACTGGTACAGAGTGTAAGCAAGTAAAGGATAAGGCATGAAAGTGTCTGCAGCAGCTTCTCTGCTGGTTGGCAACACAAGCAACTAACAAGACTTGTGTTTTGATCAACTCCAGAAAGCAAGCCATGGAAACCAAAAGCAGAGATCACAGTTCACTCTGTAAAGCAAATCTTTATGTTACATAGCTCTTACATGGAACTCTACCAAATTAGGCAATACCAGCTTTGGTCTTGCTCTATAGACATGGGAAACACTAACTGGTACAGAGTGTAAGCAAGTAAAGGATAAGGCATGAAAGTGTCTGCAGCAGCTTCTCTGCTGGTTGGCAACACAAGCAACTAACAAGACTTGTGTTTTGATCAACTCCAGAAAGCAAGCCCTGGAAACCAAAAGCAGAGATCAAAGTTCACTCTGTAAAGCAAATCTTTATGTTACATTGCTCTTACATGGAACTCTACCAAATTAGGCAATACCAGCTTTGGTCTTGCTCTATAGACATGGGAAACACTAACTGGTACAGAGTGTAAGCAAGTAAAGCATAAGGCATGAAAGTGTCTGCAGCAGCTTCTCTGGTGGTTGGCAACACAAGCAACTAACAAGACTTGTGTTTTGATCAACTCCAGAAAGCAAACTATAGAAACCAAAAGCAGAGATCACTGTTCACTCTGTAAAGCAAATCTGTATGTTACATAGCTCTATCACAGAAACTTAGTAAATTAGGCAGTAACAGCTTTAGTTCTCCTTCTATGGACATGAAAGACACCAACCGGTGCAGCGTAAAAGCCAGTAATGGATAAAGCAAGAGAGTGTCTGCAGCAGCTTCTCTGCTGGTTGGCAGCACAAACAACTAACATGACTTGTGTTTTCATCAACTCCAGAAAGCAAGCCATGGAAACCAAAAGCAGAAACCACTGTTCACTCGGAAAAGCAAAGCTTTATGTTACAGTGCTCTTTCATGGAAACTTAGCAAATTAAGCAGTAACAGCTTTGGTCTTGCTCTATAGACATGAGAAACATCAACCGGTGGAGTGTCAAAGGAAAGGTTTCTGTTACATGGCTCTTTCATGGAAATCAAGCAAATTAGGAAGTACCCACCTTTATTCGTGGTCTGGTGACAAGCAAAACACATACATGTGCAAAGTGTAAACCGGTACTGCAAAAGGCAGGAAAGCGCCTTCAGCAGCTTCTCTATTTCTTGGGAACACAAACAACAGCCAAGACTTGTGTTTTGATCAACTCCAGAAAGCAAACCATAGAAACCAAAAGCAGAGATCACTGTTCACTCTGTAAAGCAAATCTTTATGTTACATAGCTCTATCACAGAAACTTAGTAAATTAGGCAGTAACAGCTTTAGTTCTCCTTCTATGGACATGAAAGACACCAAAGGTGCAGCGTAAAAGCCAGTAATGGATAAGGCAAGAGAGGGTCTGCAGCAGCTTCTCTGCTGGTTGGCAGCACAAACAACTAACATGACTTGTGTTTTCATCAACTCCAGAAAGCAAGCCATGGAAACCAAAAGCAGAGATCACAGTTCATTCTGTAAAGCAAATCTTTATGTTACATAGCTCTTACATGGAACTCTATCAAATTAGGCAATACCAGCTTTGGTCTTGCTCTATAGACATGGGAAACACTAACTGGTACAGAGTGTAAGCAAAGAAAGCATAAGGCATGAAAGTGTCTGCAGCAGCTTCTCTGGTGGTTGGCAACACAAGCAACTAACAAGACTTGTGTTTTGATCAACTCCAGAAAGCAAACTATAGAAACCAAAAGCAGAGATCACTGTTCACTCTGTAAAGCAAATCTTTATGTTACATAGCTCTTACATGGAACTCTACCAAATTAGGCAATACCAGCTTTGGTCTTGCTCTATAGACATGGGAAACACTAACTGGTACAGAGTGTAAGCAAAGAAAGCATAAGGCATGAAAGTGTCTGCAGCAGCTTCTCTGCTGGTTGGCAACACAAGCAACTAACAAGACTTGTGTTTTGATCAACTCCAGAAAGCAAACCATAGAAACCAAAAGCAGAGATCACAGTTCACTCTGTAAAGCAAATCTTTATGTTACATAGCTCTATCACAGAAACTTAGTAAATTAGGCAGTAACAGCTTTAGTTCTCCTCCTATGGACATGAAAGACACCAACCGGTGCAGCGTAAAAGCCAGTAATGGATAAGGCAAGAGAGGGTCTGCAGCAGCTTCTCTGCTGGTTGGCAGCACAAACAACTAACATGACTTGTGTTTTCATCAACTCCAGAAAGCAAGCCATGGAAACCAAAAGCAGAAACCACTGTTCACTCGGAAAAGCAAAGCTTTATGTTACAGTGCTCTTTCATGGAAACTTTGAAAATTAAGCAGTAACAGCTTTGGTCTTGCTCTATAGACATGAGAAACATCAACCGGTGGAGTGTCAAAGGAAAGGTTTCTGTTACATGGCTCTTTCATGGAAATCAAGCAAATTAGGAAGTACCCACCTTTATTCGTGGTCTGGTGACAAGCAAAACACATACATGTGCAAAGTGTAAACCGGTACTGCAAAAGGCAGGAAAGCGCCTTCAGCAGCTTCTCTATTTCTTGGGAACACAAACAACAGCCAAGACTTGTGTTTTGATCAACTCCAGAAAGCAAACCATAGAAACCAAAAGCAGAGATCACTGTTCACTCTGTAAAGCAAATCTTTATGTTACATAGCTCTATCACAGAAACTTAGTAAATTAGGCAGTAACAGCTTTATTTCTCCTTCTATGGACATGAAAGACACCAAAGGTGCAGCGTAAAAGCCAGAAATGGATAAGGCAAGAGAGGGTCTGCAGCAGCTTCTCTGCTGGTTGGCAGCACAAACAACTAACATGACTTGTGTTTTCATCAACTCCAGAAAGCAAGCCATGGAAACCAAAAGCAGAGATCACTGTTCACTCTGAAAAGCAAATCTTTATGTTACATAGCTCATACATGGAACTCTATCAAATTAGGCAATACCAGCTTTGCTCTTGCTCTATAGACATGGGAAACACTAACTGGTACAGAGTGTAAGCAAGTAAAGGATAAGGCATGAAAGTGTCTGCAGCAGCTTCTCTGGTGGTTGGCAACACAAGCAACTAACAAGACTTGTGTTTTGATCAACTCCAGAAAGCAAACTATAGAAACCAAAAGCAGAGATCACTGTTCACTCTGTAAAGCAAATCTTTATGTTACATAGCTCTATCACAGAAACTTAGTAAATTAGGCAGTAACAGCTTTAGTTCTCCTTCTATGGACATGAAAGACACCAACCGGTGCAGCGTAAAAGCCAGTAATGGATAAGGCAAGAGAGGGTCTGCAGCAGCTTCTCTGCTGGTTGGCAGCACAAACAACTAACATGACTTGTGTTTTCATCAACTCCAGAAAGCAAGCCATGGAAACCAAAAGCAGAGATCACAGTTCATTCTGTAAAGCAAATCTTTATGTTACATAGCTCTTACTTGGAACTCTATCAAATTAGGCAATACCAGCTTTGGTCTTGCTCTATAGACATGGGAAACACTAACTGGTACAGAGTGTAAGCAAAGAAAGCATAAGGCATGAAAGTGTCTGCAGCAGCTTCTCTGGTGGTTGGCAACACAAGCAACTAACAAGACTTGTGTTTTGATCAACTCCAGAAAGCAAACTATAGAAACCAAAAGCAGAGATCACTGTTCACTCTGTAAAGCAAATCTTTATGTTACATAGCTCTTACATGGAACTCTACCAAATTAGGCAATACCAGCTTTGGTCTTGCTCTATAGACATGGGAAACACTAACTGGTACAGAGTGTAAGCAAAGAAAGCATAAGGCATGAAAGTGTCTGCAGCAGCTTCTCTGCTGGTTGGCAACACAAGCAACTAACAAGACTTGTGTTTTGATCAACTCCAGAAAGCAAACCATAGAAACCAAAAGCAGAGATCACAGTTCACTCTGTAAAGCAAATCTTTATGTTACATAGCTCTATCACAGAAACTTAGTAAATTAGGCAGTAACAGCTTTAGTTCTCCTCCTATGGACATGAAAGACACCAACCGGTGCAGCGTAAAAGCCAGTAATGGATAAGGCAAGAGAGGGTCTGCAGCAGCTTCTCTGCTGGTTGGCAGCACAAACAACTAACATGACTTGTGTTTTCATCAACTCCAGAAAGCAAGCCATGGAAACCAAAAGCAGAAACCACTGTTCACTCGGAAAAGCAAAGCTTTATGTTACAGTGCTCTTTCATGGAAACTTTGAAAATTAAGCAGTAACAGCTTTGGTCTTGCTCTATAGACATGAGAAACATCAACCGGTGGAGTGTCAAAGGAAAGGTTTCTGTTACATGGCTCTTTCATGGAAATCAAGCAAATTAGGAAGTACCCACCTTTATTCGTGGTCTGGTGACAAGCAAAACACATACATGTGCAAAGTGTAAACCGGTACTGCAAAAGGCAGGAAAGCGCCTTCAGCAGCTTCTCTATTTCTTGGGAACACAAACAACAGCCAAGACTTGTGTTTTGATCAACTCCAGAAAGCAAACCATAGAAACCAAAAGCAGAGATCACTGTTCACTCTGTAAAGCAAATCTTTATGTTACATAGCTCTATCACAGAAACTTAGTAAATTAGGCAGTAACAGCTTTAGTTCTCCTTCTATGGACATGAAAGACACCAAAGGTGCAGCGTAAAAGCCAGAAATGGATAAGGCAAGAGAGGGTCTGCAGCAGCTTCTCTGCTGGTTGGCAGCACAAACAACTAACATGACTTGTGTTTTCATCAACTCCAGAAAGCAAGCCATGGAAACCAAAAGCAGAGATCACTGTTCACTCTGAAAAGCAAATCTTTATGTTACATAGCTCATACATGGAACTCTATCAAATTAGGCAATACCAGCTTTGCTCTTGCTCTATAGACATGGGAAACACTAACTGGTACAGAGTGTAAGCAAGTAAAGGATAAGGCATGAAAGTGTCTGCAGCAGCTTCTCTGGTGGTTGGCAACACAAGCAACTAACAAGACTTGTGTTTTGATCAACTCCAGAAAGCAAACTATAGAAACCAAAAGCAGAGATCACTGTTCACTCTGTAAAGCAAATCTTTATGTTACATAGCTCTATCACAGAAACTTAGTAAATTAGGCAGTAACAGCTTTATTTCTCCTTCTATGGACATGAAAGACACCAACCGGTGCAGCGTAAAAGCCAGTAATGGATAAAGCAAGAGAGTGTCTGCAGCAGCTTCTCTGCTGGTTGGCAGCACAAACAACTAACATGACTTGTGTTTTCATCAACTCCAGAAAGCAAGCCATGGAAACCAAAAGCAGAAACCACTGTTCACTCGGAAAAGCAAAGCTTTATGTTACAGTGCTCTTTCATGGAAACTTTGCAAATTAAGCAGTAACAGCTTTGGTCTTGCTCTATAGACATGAGAAACATCAACCGGTGGAGTGTCAAAGGAAAGGTTTCTGTTACATGGCTCTTTCATGGAAATCAAGCAAATTAGGAAGTACCCACCTTTATTCGTGGTCTGGTGACAAGCAAAACACATACATGTGCAAAGTGTAAACCGGTACTGCAAAAGGCAGGAAAGCGCCTTCAGCAGCTTCTCTATTTCTTGGGAACACAAACAACAGCCAAGACTTGTGTTTTGATCAACTCCAGAAAGCAAACCATAGAAACCAAAAGCAGAGATCACTGTTCACTCTGTAAAGCAAATCTTTATGTTACATAGCTCTATCACAGAAACTTAGTAAATTAGGCAGTAACAGCTTTAGTTCTCCTTCTATGGACATGAAAGACACCAAAGGTGCAGCGTAAAAGCCAGTAATGGATAAGGCAAGAGAGGGTCTGCAGCAGCTTCTCTGCTGGTTGGCAGCACAAACAACTAACATGACTTGTGTTTTCATCAACTCCAGAAAGCAAGCCATGGAAACCAAAAGCAGAGATCACAGTTCATTCTGTAAAGCAAATCTTTATGTTACATAGCTCTTACATGGAACTCTATCAAATTAGGCAATACCAGCTTTGGTCTTGCTCTATAGACATGGGAAACACTAACTGGTACAGAGTGTAAGCAAAGAAAGCATAAGGCATGAAAGTGTCTGCAGCAGCTTCTCTGGTGGTTGGCAACACAAGCAACTAACAAGACTTGTGTTTTGATCAACTCCAGAAAGCAAACTATAGAAACCAAAAGCAGAGATCACTGTTCACTCTGTAAAGCAAATCTTTATGTTACATAGCTCTTACATGGAACTCTACCAAATTAGGCAATACCAGCTTTGGTCTTGCTCTATAGACATGGGAAACACTAACTGGTACAGAGTGTAAGCAAAGAAAGCATAAGGCATGAAAGTGTCTGCAGCAGCTTCTCTGCTGGTTGGCAACACAAGCAACTAACAAGACTTGTGTTTTGATCAACTCCAGAAAGCAAACCATAGAAACCAAAAGCAGAGATCACAGTTCACTCTGTAAAGCAAATCTTTATGTTACATAGCTCTATCACAGAAACTTAGTAAATTAGGCAGTAACAGCTTTAGTTCTCCTCCTATGGACATGAAAGACACCAACCGGTGCAGCGTAAAAGCCAGTAATGGATAAGGCAAGAGAGGGTCTGCAGCAGCTTCTCTGCTGGTTGGCAGCACAAACAACTAACATGACTTGTGTTTTCATCAACTCCAGAAAGCAAGCCATGGAAACCAAAAGCAGAAACCACTGTTCACTCGGAAAAGCAAAGCTTTATGTTACAGTGCTCTTTCATGGAAACTTTGAAAATTAAGCAGTAACAGCTTTGGTCTTGCTCTATAGACATGAGAAACATCAACCGGTGGAGTGTCAAAGGAAAGGTTTCTGTTACATGGCTCTTTCATGGAAATCAAGCAAATTAGGAAGTACCCACCTTTATTCGTGGTCTGGTGACAAGCAAAACACATACATGTGCAAAGTGTAAACCGGTACTGCAAAAGGCAGGAAAGCGCCTTCAGCAGCTTCTCTATTTCTTGGGAACACAAACAACAGCCAAGACTTGTGTTTTGATCAACTCCAGAAAGCAAACCATAGAAACCAAAAGCAGAGATCACTGTTCACTCTGTAAAGCAAATCTTTATGTTACATAGCTCTATCACAGAAACTTAGTAAATTAGGCAGTAACAGCTTTAGTTCTCCTTCTATGGACATGAAAGACACCAAAGGTGCAGCGTAAAAGCCAGAAATGGATAAGGCAAGAGAGGGTCTGCAGCAGCTTCTCTGCTGGTTGGCAGCACAAACAACTAACATGACTTGTGTTTTCATCAACTCCAGAAAGCAAGCCATGGAAACCAAAAGCAGAGATCACTGTTCACTCTGAAAAGCAAATCTTTATGTTACATAGCTCATACATGGAACTCTATCAAATTAGGCAATACCAGCTTTGCTCTTGCTCTATAGACATGGGAAACACTAACTGGTACAGAGTGTAAGCAAGTAAAGGATAAGGCATGAAAGTGTCTGCAGCAGCTTCTCTGGTGGTTGGCAACACAAGCAACTAACAAGACTTGTGTTTTGATCAACTCCAGAAAGCAAACTATAGAAACCAAAAGCAGAGATCACTGTTCACTCTGTAAAGCAAATCTTTATGTTACATAGCTCTATCACAGAAACTTAGTAAATTAGGCAGTAACAGCTTTAGTTCTCCTTCTATGGACATGAAAGACACCAACCGGTGCAGCGTAAAAGCCAGTAATGGATAAGGCAAGAGAGGGTCTGCAGCAGCTTCTCTGCTGGTTGGCAGCACAAACAACTAACATGACTTGTGTTTTCATCAACTCCAGAAAGCAAGCCATGGAAACCAAAAGCAGAAACCACTGTTCACTCGGAAAAGCAAAGCTTTATGTTACAGTGCTCTTTCATGGAAACTTTGCAAATTAAGCAGTAACAGCTTTGGTCTTGCTCTATAGACATGAGAAACATCAACCGGTGGAGTGTCAAAGGAAAGGTTTCTGTTACATGGCTCTTTCATGGAAATCAAGCAAATTAGGAAGTACCCACCTTTATTAGTGGTCTGGTGACAAGCAAAACACATACATGTGCAAAGTGTAAACCGGTACTGCAAAAGGCAGGAAAGCGCCTTCAGCAGCTTCTCTATTTCTTGGGAACACAAACAACAGCCAAGACTTGTGTTTTGATCAACTCCAGAAAGCAAACCATAGAAACCAAAAGCAGAGATCACTGTTCACTCTGTAAAGCAAATCTTTATGTTACATAGCTCTTACATGGAACTCTACCAAATTAGGCAATACCAGCTTTGGTCTTGCTCTATAGACATGGGAAACACTAACTGGTACAGAGTGTAAGCAAAGAAAGCATAAGGCATGAAAGTGTCTGCAGCAGCTTCTCTGGTGGTTGGCAACACAAGCAACTAACAAGACTTGTGTTTTGATCAACTCCAGAAAGCAAACTATAGAAACCAAAAGCAGAGATCACTGTTCACTCTGTAAAGCAAATCTTTATGTTACATAGCTCTTACATGGAACTCTACCAAATTAGGCAATACCAGCTTTGGTCTTGCTCTATAGACATGGGAAACACTAACTGGTACAGAGTGTAAGCAAGTAAAGCATAAGGCATGAAAGTGTCTGCAGCAGCTTCTCTGCTGGTTGGCAACACAAGCAACTAACAAGACTTGTGTTTTGATCAACTCCAGAAAGCAAACCATAGAAACCAAAAGCAGAGATCACTGTTCACTCTGTAAAGCAAATCTTTATGTTACATAGCTCTATCACAGAAACTTAGTAAATTAGGCAGTAACAGCTTTAGTTCTCCTCCTATGGACATGAAAGACACCAACCGGTGCAGCGTAAAAGCCAGTAATGGATAAGGCAAGAGAGGGTCTGCAGCAGCTTCTCTGCTGGTTGGCAGCACAAACAACTAACATGACTTGTGTTTTCATCAACTCCAGAAAGCAAGCCATGGAAACCAAAAGCAGAGATCACTGTTCACTCTGAAAAGCAAATCTTTATGTTACATAGCTCTTACATGGAACTCTACCAAATTAGGCAATACCAGCTTTGGTCTTGCTCTATAGACATGGGAAACACTAACTGGTACAGAGTGTAAGCAAGTAAAGGATAAGGCATGAAAGTGTCTGCAGCAGCTTCTCTGCTGGTTGGCAACACAAGCAACTAACAAGACTTGTGTTTTGATCAACTCCAGAAAGCAAGCCCTGGAAACCAAAAGCAGAGCTCACAGTTCACTCTGTAAAGCAAATCTTTATGTTACATAGCTCTTACATGGAACTCTACCAAATTAGGCAATACCAGCTTTGGTCTTGCTCTATAGACATGGGAAACACTAACTGGTACAGAGTGTAAGCAAGTAAAGGATAAGGCATGAAAGTGTCTGCAGCAGCTTCTCTGGTGGTTGGCAACACAAGCAACTAACAAGACTTGTGTTTTGATCAACTCCAGAAAGCAAGCCCTGGAAACCAAAAGCAGAGATCACAGTTCACTCTGTAAAGCAAATCTTTATGTTACATAGCTCTTACATGGAACTCTACCAAATTAGGCAATACCAGCTTTGGTCTTGCTCTATAGACATGGGAAACACTAACTGGTACAGAGTGTAAGCAAGTAAAGCATAAGGCATGAAAGTGTCTGCAGCAGCTTCTCTGGTGGTTGGCAACACAAGCAACTAACAAGACTTGTGTTTTGATCAACTCCAGAAAGCAAACCATAGAAACCAAAAGCAGAGATCACTGTTCACTCTGTAAAGCAAATCTTTATGTTACATAGCTCTATCACAGAAACTTAGTAAATTAGGCAGTAACAGCTTTAGTTCTCCTTCTATGGACATGAAAGACACCAACCGGTGCAGCGTAAAAGCCAGTAATGGATAAGGCAAGAGAGGGTCTGCAGCAGCTTCTCTGCTGGTTGGCAGCACAAACAACTAACATGACTTGTGTTTTCATCAACTCCAGAAAGCAAGCCATGGAAACCAAAAGCAGAGATCACTGTTCACTCTGAAAAGCAAATCTTTATGTTACATAGCTCTTACATGGAACTCTATCAAATTAGGCAATACCAGCTTTGGTCTTGCTCTATAGACATGGGAAACACTAACTGGTACAGAGTGTAAGCAAGTAAAGCATAAGGCATGAAAGTGTCTGCAGCAGCTTCTCTGCTGGTTGGCAACACAAGCAACTAACAAGACTTGTGTTTTGATCAACTCCAGAAAGCAAACTATAGAAACCAAAAGCAGAGATCACTGTTCACTCTGTAAAGCAAATCTGTATGTTACATAGCTCTATCACAGAAACTTAGTAAATTAGGCAGTAACAGCTTTAGTTCTCCTTCTATGGACATGAAAGACACCAACCGGTGCAGCGTAAAAGCCAGTAATGGATAAAGCAAGAGAGTGTCTGCAGCAGCTTCTCTGCTGGTTGGCAGCACAAACAACTAACATGACTTGTGTTTTCATCAACTCCAGAAAGCAAGCCATGGAAACCAAAAGCAGAAACCACTGTTCACTCGGAAAAGCAAAGCTTTATGTTACAGTGCTCTTTCATGGAAACTTTGCAAATTAAGCAGTAACAGCTTTGGTCTTGCTCTATAGACATGAGAAACATCAACCGGTGGAGTGTCAAAGGAAAGGTTTCTGTTACATGGCTCTTTCATGGAAATCAAGCAAATTAGGAAGTACCCACCTTTATTTGTTGTCTGGTGACAAGCAAAACACATACATGTGCAAAGTGTAAACCGGTACTGCAAAAGGCAGGAAAGCGCCTTCAGCAGCTTCTCTATTTCTTGGGAACACAAACAACAGCCAAGACTTGTGTTTTGATCAACTCCAGAAAGCAAACTATAGAAACCAAAAGCAGAGATCACTGTTCACTCTGTAAAGCAAATCTTTATGTTACATAGCTCTTACATGGAACTCTACCAAATTAGGCAATACCAGCTTTGGTCTTGCTCTATAGACATGGGAAACACTAACTGGTACAGAGTGTAAGCAAGTAAAGCATAAGGCATGAAAGTGTCTGCAGCAGCTTCTCTGCTGGTTGGCAACACAAGCAACTAACAAGACTTGTGTTTTGATCAACTCCAGAAAGCAAACCATAGAAACCAAAAGCAGAGATCACTGTTCACTCTGTAAAGCAAATCTTTATGTTACATAGCTCTATCACAGAAACTTAGTAAATTAGGCAGTAACAGCTTTAGTTCTCCTCCTATGGACATGAAAGACACCAACCGGTGCAGCGTAAAAGCCAGTAATGGATAAGGCAAGAGAGGGTCTGCAGCAGCTTCTCTGCTGGTTGGCAGCACAAACAACTAACATGACTTGTGTTTTCATCAACTCCAGAAAGCAAGCCATGGAAACCAAAAGCAGAGATCACTGTTCACTCTGAAAAGCAAATCTTTATGTTACATAGCTCTTACATGGAACTCTACCAAATTAGGCAATACCAGCTTTGGTCTTGCTCTATAGACATGGGAAACACTAACTGGTACAGAGTGTAAGCAAGTAAAGGATAAGGCATGAAAGTGTCTGCAGCAGCTTCTCTGCTGGTTGGCAACACAAGCAACTAACAAGACTTGTGTTTTGATCAACTCCAGAAAGCAAGCCCTGGAAACCAAAAGCAGAGCTCACAGTTCACTCTGAAAAGCAAATCTTTATGTTACATAGCTCTTACATGGAACTCTACCAAATTAGGCAATACCAGCTTTGGTCTTGCTCTATAGACATGGGAAACACTAACTGGTACAGAGTGTAAGCAAGTAAAGGATAAGGCATGAAAGTGTCTGCAGCAGCTTCTCTGCTGGTTGGCAACACAAGCAACTAACAAGACTTGTGTTTTGATCAACTCCAGAAAGCAAGCCCTGGAAACCAAAAGCAGAGATCACAGTTCACTCTGTAAAGCAAATCTTTATGTTACATAGCTCTTACATGGAACTCTACCAAATTAGGCAATACCAGCTTTGGTCTTGCTCTATAGACATGGGAAACACTAACTGGTACAGAGTGTAAGCAAGTAAAGCATAAGGCATGAAAGTGTCTGCAGCAGCTTCTCTGGTGGTTGGCAACACAAGCAACTAACAAGACTTGTGTTTTGATCAACTCCAGAAAGCAAACCATAGAAACCAAAAGCAGAGATCACTGTTCACTCTGTAAAGCAAATCTTTATGTTACATAGCTCTATCACAGAAACTTAGTAAATTAGGCAGTAACAGCTTTAGTTCTCCTTCTATGGACATGAAAGACACCAACCGGTGCAGCGTAAAAGCCAGTAATGGATAAGGCAAGAGAGGGTCTGCAGCAGCTTCTCTGCTGGTTGGCAGCACAAACAACTAACATGACTTGTGTTTTCATCAACTCCAGAAAGCAAGCCATGGAAACCAAAAGCAGAGATCACTGTTCACTCTGAAAAGCAAATCTTTATGTTACATAGCTCTTACATGGAACTCTATCAAATTAGGCAATACCAGCTTTGGTCTTGCTCTATAGACATGGGAAACACTAACTGGTACAGAGTGTAAGCAAGTAAAGCATAAGGCATGAAAGTGTCTGCAGCAGCTTCTCTGCTGGTTGGCAACACAAGCAACTAACAAGACTTGTGTTTTGATCAACTCCAGAAAGCAAACTATAGAAACCAAAAGCAGAGATCACTGTTCACTCTGTAAAGCAAATCTGTATGTTACATAGCTCTATCACAGAAACTTAGTAAATTAGGCAGTAACAGCTTTAGTTCTCCTTCTATGGACATGAAAGACACCAACCGGTGCAGCGTAAAAGCCAGTAATGGATAAAGCAAGAGAGGGTCTGCAGCAGCTTCTCTGCTGGTTGGCAGCACAAACAACTAACATGACTTGTGTTTTCATCAACTCCAGAAAGCAAGCCATGGAAACCAAAAGCAGAAACCACTGTTCACTCGGAAAAGCAAAGCTTTATGTTACAGTGCTCTTTCATGGAAACTTTGCAAATTAAGCAGTAACAGCTTTGGTCTTGCTCTATAGACATGAGAAACATCAACCGGTGGAGTGTCAAAGGAAAGGTTTCTGTTACATGGCTCTTTCATGGAAATCAAGCAAATTAGGAAGTACCCACCTTTATTCGTGGTCTGGTGACAAGCAAAACACATACATGTGCAAAGTGTAAACCGGTACTGCAAAAGGCAGGAAAGCGCCTTCAGCAGCTTCTCTATTTCTTGGGAACACAAACAACAGCCAAGACTTGTGTTTTGATCAACTCCAGAAAGCAAACCATAGAAACCAAAAGCAGAGATCACTGTTCACTCTGTAAAGCAAATCTTTATGTTACATAGCTCTATCACAGAAACTTAGTAAATTAGGCAGTAACAGCTTTAGTTCTCCTTCTATGGACATGAAAGACACCAAAGGTGCAGCGTAAAAGCCAGAAATGGATAAGGCAAGAGAGGGTCTGCAGCAGCTTCTCTGCTGGTTGGCAGCACAAACAACTAACATGACTTGTGTTTTCATCAACTCCAGAAAGCAAGCCATGGAAACCAAAAGCAGAGATCACTGTTCACTCTGAAAAGCAAATCTTTATGTTACATAGCTCATACATGGAACTCTATCAAATTAGGCAATACCAGCTTTGGTCTTGCTCTATAGACATGGGAAACACTAACTGGTACAGAGTGTAAGCAAAGAAAGCATAAGGCATGAAAGTGTCTGCAGCAGCTTCTCTGGTGGTTGGCAACACAAGCAACTAACAAGACTTGTGTTTTGATCAACTCCAGAAAGCAAACTATAGAAACCAAAAGCAGAGATCACTGTTCACTCTGTAAAGCAAATCTGTATGTTACATAGCTCTATCACAGAAACTTAGTAAATTAGGCAGTAACAGCTTTAGTTCTCCTTCTATGGACATGAAAGACACCAACCGGTGCAGCGTAAAAGCCAGTAATGGATAAAGCAAGAGAGGGTCTGCAGCAGCTTCTCTGCTGGTTGGCAGCACAAACAACTAACATGACTTGTGTTTTCATCAACTCCAGAAAGCAAGCCATGGAAACCAAAAGCAGAAACCACTGTTCACTCGGAAAAGCAAAGCTTTATGTTACAGTGCTCTTTCATGGAAACTTAGCAAATTAAGCAGTAACAGCTTTGGTCTTGCTCTATAGACATGAGAAACATCAACCGGTGGAGTGTCAAAGGAAAGGTTTCTGTTACATGGCTCTTTCATGGAAATCAAGCAAATTAGGAAGTACCCACCTTTATTCGTGGTCTGGTGACAAGCAAAACACATACATGTGCAAAGTGTAAACCGGTACTGCAAAAGGCAGGAAAGCGCCTTCAGCAGCTTCTCTATTTCTTGGGAACACAAACAACAGCCAAGACTTGTGTTTTGATCAACTCCAGAAAGCAAACCATAGAAACCAAAAGCAGAGATCACTGTTCACTCTGTAAAGCAAATCTTTATGTTACATAGCTCTTACATGGAACTCTACCAAATTAGGCAATACCAGCTTTGGTCTTGCTCTATAGACATGGGAAACACTAACTGGTACAGAGTGTAAGCAAAGAAAGCATAAGGCATGAAAGTGTCTGCAGCAGCTTCTCTGGTGGTTGGCAACACAAGCAACTAACAAGACTTGTGTTTTGATCAACTCCAGAAAGCAAACTATAGAAACCAAAAGCAGAGATCACTGTTCACTCTGTAAAGCAAATCTTTATGTTACATAGCTCTTACATGGAACTCTACCAAATTAGGCAATACCAGCTTTGGTCTTGCTCTATAGACATGGGAAACACTAACTGGTACAGAGTGTAAGCAAGTAAAGCATAAGGCATGAAAGTGTCTGCAGCAGCTTCTCTGCTGGTTGGCAACACAAGCAACTAACAAGACTTGTGTTTTGATCAACTCCAGAAAGCAAACCATAGAAACCAAAAGCAGAGATCACTGTTCACTCTGTAAAGCAAATCTTTATGTTACATAGCTCTATCACAGAAACTTAGTAAATTAGGCAGTAACAGCTTTAGTTCTCCTCCTATAGACATGAAAGACACCAACCGGTGCAGCGTAAAAGCCAGTAATGGATAAGGCAAGAGAGGGTCTGCAGCAGCTTCTCTGCTGGTTGGCAGCACAAACAACTAACATGACTTGTGTTTTCATCAACTCCAGAAAGCAAGCCATGGAAACCAAAAGCAGAGATCACTGTTCACTCTGAAAAGCAAATCTTTATGTTACATAGCTCTTACATGGAACTCTACCAAATTAGGCAATACCAGCTTTGGTCTTGCTCTATAGACATGGGAAACACTAACTGGTACAGAGTGTAAGCAAGTAAAGGATAAGGCATGAAAGTGTCTGCAGCAGCTTCTCTGCTGGTTGGCAACACAAGCAACTAACAAGACTTGTGTTTTGATCAACTCCAGAAAGCAAGCCCTGGAAACCAAAAGCAGAGATCACAGTTCACTCTGTAAAGCAAATCTTTATGTTACATAGCTCTTACATGGAACTCTACCAAATTAGGCAATACCAGCTTTGGTCTTGCTCTATAGACATGGGAAACACTAACTGGTACAGAGTGTAAGCAAGTAAAGGATAAGGCATGAAAGTGTCTGCAGCAGCTTCTCTGCTGGTTGGCAACACAAGCAACTAACAAGACTTGTGTTTTGATCAACTCCAGAAAGCAAACTATAGAAACCAAAAGCAGAGATCACTGTTCACTCTGTAAAGCAAATCTTTATGTTACATAGCTCTTACATGGAACTCTACCAAATTAGGCAATACCAGCTTTGGTCTTGCTCTATAGACATGGGAAACACTAACTGGTACAGAGTGTAAGCAAGTAAAGCATAAGGCATGAAAGTGTCTGCAGCAGCTTCTCTGGTGGTTGGCAACACAAGCAACTAACAAGACTTGTGTTTTGATCAACTCCAGAAAGCAAACCATAGAAACCAAAAGCAGAGATCACTGTTCACTCTGTAAAGCAAATCTTTATGTTACATAGCTCTATCACAGAAACTTAGTAAATTAGGCAGTAACAGCTTTAGTTCTCCTTCTATGGACATGAAAGACACCAACCGGTGCAGCGTAAAAGCCAGTAATGGATAAGGCAAGAGAGGGTCTGCAGCAGCTTCTCTGCTGGTTGGCAGCACAAACAACTAACATGACTTGTGTTTTCATCAACTCCAGAAAGCAAGCCATGGAAACCAAAAGCAGAGATCACTGTTCACTCTGAAAAGCAAATCTTTATGTTACATAGCTCTTACATGGAACTCTATCAAATTAGGCAATACCAGCTTTGGTCTTGCTCTATAGACATGGGAAACACTAACTGGTACAGAGTGTAAGCAAGTAAAGCATAAGGCATGAAAGTGTCTGCAGCACCTTCTCTGCTGGTTGGCAACACAAGCAACTAACAAGACTTGTGTTTTGATCAACTCCAGAAAGCAAACCATAGAAACCAAAAGCAGAGATCACAGTTCACTCTGTAAAGCAAATCTTTATGTTACATAGCTCTATCACAGAAACTTAGTAAATTAGGCAGTAACAACTTTAGTTCTCCTTCTATGGACATGAAAGACACCAACCGGTGCAGCGTAAAAGCCAGTAATGGATAAAGCAAGAGAGTGTCTGCAGCAGCTTCTCTGCTGGTTGGCAGCACAAACAACTAACATGACTTGTGTTTTCATCAACTCCAGAAAGCAAGCCATGGAAACCAAAAGCAGAAACCACTGTTCACTCGGAAAAGCAAAGCTTTATGTTACAGTGCTCTTTCATGGAAACTTTGCAAATTAGGCAGTAACAGCTTTGGTCTTGCTCTATAGACATGAGAAACATCAACCGGTGGAGTGTCAAAGGAAAGGTTTCTGTTACATGGCTCTTTCATGGAAATCAAGCAAATTAGGAAGTACCCACCTTTATTCGTGGTCTGGTGACAAGCAAAACACATACATGTGCAAAGTGTAAACCGGTACTGCAAAAGGCAGGAAAGCGCCTTCAGCAGCTTCTCTATTTCTTGGGAACACAAACAACAGCCAAGACTTGTGTTTTGATCAACTCCAGAAAGCAAACCATAGAAACCAAAAGCAGAGATCACTGTTCACTCTGTAAAGCAAATCTTTATGTTACATAGCTCTTACATGGAACTCTACCAAATTAGGCAATACCAGCTTTGGTCTTGCTCTATAGACATGGGAAACACTAACTGGTACAGAGTGTAAGCAAAGAAAGCATAAGGCATGAAAGTGTCTGCAGCAGCTTCTCTGGTGGTTGGCAACACAAGCAACTAACAAGACTTGTGTTTTGATCAACTCCAGAAAGCAAACTATAGAAACCAAAAGCAGAGATCACTGTTCACTCTGTAAAGCAAATCTTTATGTTACATAGCTCTTACATGGAACTCTACCAAATTAGGCAATACCAGCTTTGGTCTTGCTCTATAGACATGGGAAACACTAACTGGTACAGAGTGTAAGCAAGTAAAGGATAAGGCATGAAAGTGTCTGCAGCAGCTTCTCTGCTGGTTGGCAACACAAGCAACTAACAAGACTTGTGTTTTGATCAACTCCAGAAAGCAAGCCCTGGAAACCAAAAGCAGAGATCACAGTTCACTCTGTAAAGCAAATCTTTATGTTACATAGCTCTTACATGGAACTCTACCAAATTAGGCAATACCAGCTTTGGTCTTGCTCTATAGACATGGGAAACACTAACTGGTACAGAGTGTAAGCAAGTAAAGGATAAGGCATGAAAGTGTCTGCAGCAGCTTCTCTGCTGGTTGGCAACACAAGCAACTAACAAGACTTGTGTTTTGATCAACTCCAGAAAGCAAACCATAGAAACCAAAAGCAGAGATCACTGTTCACTCTGTAAAGCAAATCTTTATGTTACATAGCTCTATCACAGAAACTTAGTAAATTAGGCAGTAACAGCTTTAGTTCTCCTCCTATGGACATGAAAGACACCAACCGGTGCAGCGTAAAAGCCAGTAATGGATAAGGCAAGAGAGGGTCTGCAGCAGCTTCTCTGCTGGTTGGCAGCACAAACAACTAACATGACTTGTGTTTTCATCAACTCCAGAAAGCAAGCCATGGAAACCAAAAGCAGAGATCACTGTTCACTCTGAAAAGCAAATCTTTATGTTACATAGCTCTTACATGGAACTCTACCAAATTAGGCAATACCAGCTTTGGTCTTGCTCTATAGACATGGGAAACACTAACTGGTACAGAGTGTAAGCAAGTAAAGGATAAGGCATGAAAGTGTCTGCAGCAGCTTCTCTGCTGGTTGGCAACACAAGCAACTAACAAGACTTGTGTTTTGATCAACTCCAGAAAGCAAGCCCTGGAAACCAAAAGCAGAGCTCACAGTTCACTCTGTAAAGCAAATCTTTATGTTACATAGCTCTTACATGGAACTCTACCAAATTAGGCAATACCAGCTTTGGTCTTGCTCTATAGACATGGGAAACACTAACTGGTACAGAGTGTAAGCAAGTAAAGGATAAGGCATGAAAGTGTCTGCAGCAGCTTCTCTGGTGGTTGGCAACACAAGCAACTAACAAGACTTGTGTTTTGATCAACTCCAGAAAGCAAGCCCTGGAAACCAAAAGCAGAGATCACAGTTCACTCTGTAAAGCAAATCTTTATGTTACATAGCTCTTACATGGAACTCTACCAAATTAGGCAATACCAGCTTTGGTCTTGCTCTATAGACATGGGAAACACTAACTGGTACAGAGTGTAAGCAAGTAAAGCATAAGGCATGAAAGTGTCTGCAGCAGCTTCTCTGGTGGTTGGCAACACAAGCAACTAACAAGACTTGTGTTTTGATCAACTCCAGAAAGCAAACCATAGAAACCAAAAGCAGAGATCACTGTTCACTCTGTAAAGCAAATCTTTATGTTACATAGCTCTATCACAGAAACTTAGTAAATTAGGCAGTAACAGCTTTAGTTCTCCTTCTATGGACATGAAAGACACCAACCGGTGCAGCGTAAAAGCCAGTAATGGATAAGGCAAGAGAGGGTCTGCAGCAGCTTCTCTGCTGGTTGGCAGCACAAACAACTAACATGACTTGTGTTTTCATCAACTCCAGAAAGCAAGCCATGGAAACCAAAAGCAGAGATCACTGTTCACTCTGAAAAGCAAATCTTTATGTTACATAGCTCTTACATGGAACTCTATCAAATTAGGCAATACCAGCTTTGGTCTTGCTCTATAGACATGGGAAACACTAACTGGTACAGAGTGTAAGCAAGTAAAGCATAAGGCATGAAAGTGTCTGCAGCAGCTTCTCTGCTGGTTGGCAACACAAGCAACTAACAAGACTTGTGTTTTGATCAACTCCAGAAAGCAAACTATAGAAACCAAAAGCAGAGATCACTGTTCACTCTGTAAAGCAAATCTGTATGTTACATAGCTCTATCACAGAAACTTAGTAAATTAGGCAGTAACAGCTTTAGTTCTCCTTCTATGGACATGAAAGACACCAACCGGTGCAGCGTAAAAGCCAGTAATGGATAAAGCAAGAGAGTGTCTGCAGCAGCTTCTCTGCTGGTTGGCAGCACAAACAACTAACATGACTTGTGTTTTCATCAACTCCAGAAAGCAAGCCATGGAAACCAAAAGCAGAAACCACTGTTCACTCGGAAAAGCAAAGCTTTATGTTACAGTGCTCTTTCATGGAAACTTTGCAAATTAAGCAGTAACAGCTTTGGTCTTGCTCTATAGACATGAGAAACATCAACCGGTGGAGTGTCAAAGGAAAGGTTTCTGTTACATGGCTCTTTCATGGAAATCAAGCAAATTAGGAAGTACCCACCTTTATTTGTTGTCTGGTGACAAGCAAAACACATACATGTGCAAAGTGTAAACCGGTACTGCAAAAGGCAGGAAAGCGCCTTCAGCAGCTTCTCTATTTCTTGGGAACACAAACAACAGCCAAGACTTGTGTTTTGATCAACTCCAGAAAGCAAACTATAGAAACCAAAAGCAGAGATCACTGTTCACTCTGTAAAGCAAATCTTTATGTTACATAGCTCTTACATGGAACTCTACCAAATTAGGCAATACCAGCTTTGGTCTTGCTCTATAGACATGGGAAACACTAACTGGTACAGAGTGTAAGCAAGTAAAGCATAAGGCATGAAAGTGTCTGCAGCAGCTTCTCTGCTGGTTGGCAACACAAGCAACTAACAAGACTTGTGTTTTGATCAACTCCAGAAAGCAAACCATAGAAACCAAAAGCAGAGATCACTGTTCACTCTGTAAAGCAAATCTTTATGTTACATAGCTCTATCACAGAAACTTAGTAAATTAGGCAGTAACAGCTTTAGTTCTCCTCCTATGGACATGAAAGACACCAACCGGTGCAGCGTAAAAGCCAGTAATGGATAAGGCAAGAGAGGGTCTGCAGCAGCTTCTCTGCTGGTTGGCAGCACAAACAACTAACATGACTTGTGTTTTCATCAACTCCAGAAAGCAAGCCATGGAAACCAAAAGCAGAGATCACTGTTCACTCTGAAAAGCAAATCTTTATGTTACATAGCTCTTACATGGAACTCTACCAAATTAGGCAATACCAGCTTTGGTCTTGCTCTATAGACATGGGAAACACTAACTGGTACAGAGTGTAAGCAAGTAAAGGATAAGGCATGAAAGTGTCTGCAGCAGCTTCTCTGCTGGTTGGCAACACAAGCAACTAACAAGACTTGTGTTTTGATCAACTCCAGAAAGCAAGCCCTGGAAACCAAAAGCAGAGCTCACAGTTCACTCTGAAAAGCAAATCTTTATGTTACATAGCTCTTACATGGAACTCTACCAAATTAGGCAATACCAGCTTTGGTCTTGCTCTATAGACATGGGAAACACTAACTGGTACAGAGTGTAAGCAAGTAAAGGATAAGGCATGAAAGTGTCTGCAGCAGCTTCTCTGCTGGTTGGCAACACAAGCAACTAACAAGACTTGTGTTTTGATCAACTCCAGAAAGCAAGCCCTGGAAACCAAAAGCAGAGATCACAGTTCACTCTGTAAAGCAAATCTTTATGTTACATAGCTCTTACATGGAACTCTACCAAATTAGGCAATACCAGCTTTGGTCTTGCTCTATAGACATGGGAAACACTAACTGGTACAGAGTGTAAGCAAGTAAAGCATAAGGCATGAAAGTGTCTGCAGCAGCTTCTCTGGTGGTTGGCAACACAAGCAACTAACAAGACTTGTGTTTTGATCAACTCCAGAAAGCAAACCATAGAAACCAAAAGCAGAGATCACTGTTCACTCTGTAAAGCAAATCTTTATGTTACATAGCTCTATCACAGAAACTTAGTAAATTAGGCAGTAACAGCTTTAGTTCTCCTTCTATGGACATGAAAGACACCAACCGGTGCAGCGTAAAAGCCAGTAATGGATAAGGCAAGAGAGGGTCTGCAGCAGCTTCTCTGCTGGTTGGCAGCACAAACAACTAACATGACTTGTGTTTTCATCAACTCCAGAAAGCAAGCCATGGAAACCAAAAGCAGAGATCACTGTTCACTCTGAAAAGCAAATCTTTATGTTACATAGCTCTTACATGGAACTCTATCAAATTAGGCAATACCAGCTTTGGTCTTGCTCTATAGACATGGGAAACACTAACTGGTACAGAGTGTAAGCAAGTAAAGCATAAGGCATGAAAGTGTCTGCAGCAGCTTCTCTGCTGGTTGGCAACACAAGCAACTAACAAGACTTGTGTTTTGATCAACTCCAGAAAGCAAACTATAGAAACCAAAAGCAGAGATCACTGTTCACTCTGTAAAGCAAATCTGTATGTTACATAGCTCTATCACAGAAACTTAGTAAATTAGGCAGTAACAGCTTTAGTTCTCCTTCTATGGACATGAAAGACACCAACCGGTGCAGCGTAAAAGCCAGTAATGGATAAAGCAAGAGAGGGTCTGCAGCAGCTTCTCTGCTGGTTGGCAGCACAAACAACTAACATGACTTGTGTTTTCATCAACTCCAGAAAGCAAGCCATGGAAACCAAAAGCAGAAACCACTGTTCACTCGGAAAAGCAAAGCTTTATGTTACAGTGCTCTTTCATGGAAACTTTGCAAATTAAGCAGTAACAGCTTTGGTCTTGCTCTATAGACATGAGAAACATCAACCGGTGGAGTGTCAAAGGAAAGGTTTCTGTTACATGGCTCTTTCATGGAAATCAAGCAAATTAGGAAGTACCCACCTTTATTCGTGGTCTGGTGACAAGCAAAACACATACATGTGCAAAGTGTAAACCGGTACTGCAAAAGGCAGGAAAGCGCCTTCAGCAGCTTCTCTATTTCTTGGGAACACAAACAACAGCCAAGACTTGTGTTTTGATCAACTCCAGAAAGCAAACCATAGAAACCAAAAGCAGAGATCACTGTTCACTCTGTAAAGCAAATCTTTATGTTACATAGCTCTATCACAGAAACTTAGTAAATTAGGCAGTAACAGCTTTAGTTCTCCTTCTATGGACATGAAAGACACCAAAGGTGCAGCGTAAAAGCCAGAAATGGATAAGGCAAGAGAGGGTCTGCAGCAGCTTCTCTGCTGGTTGGCAGCACAAACAACTAACATGACTTGTGTTTTCATCAACTCCAGAAAGCAAGCCATGGAAACCAAAAGCAGAGATCACTGTTCACTCTGAAAAGCAAATCTTTATGTTACATAGCTCATACATGGAACTCTATCAAATTAGGCAATACCAGCTTTGGTCTTGCTCTATAGACATGGGAAACACTAACTGGTACAGAGTGTAAGCAAAGAAAGCATAAGGCATGAAAGTGTCTGCAGCAGCTTCTCTGGTGGTTGGCAACACAAGCAACTAACAAGACTTGTGTTTTGATCAACTCCAGAAAGCAAACTATAGAAACCAAAAGCAGAGATCACTGTTCACTCTGTAAAGCAAATCTGTATGTTACATAGCTCTATCACAGAAACTTAGTAAATTAGGCAGTAACAGCTTTAGTTCTCCTTCTATGGACATGAAAGACACCAACCGGTGCAGCGTAAAAGCCAGTAATGGATAAAGCAAGAGAGGGTCTGCAGCAGCTTCTCTGCTGGTTGGCAGCACAAACAACTAACATGACTTGTGTTTTCATCAACTCCAGAAAGCAAGCCATGGAAACCAAAAGCAGAAACCACTGTTCACTCGGAAAAGCAAAGCTTTATGTTACAGTGCTCTTTCATGGAAACTTAGCAAATTAAGCAGTAACAGCTTTGGTCTTGCTCTATAGACATGAGAAACATCAACCGGTGGAGTGTCAAAGGAAAGGTTTCTGTTACATGGCTCTTTCATGGAAATCAAGCAAATTAGGAAGTACCCACCTTTATTCGTGGTCTGGTGACAAGCAAAACACATACATGTGCAAAGTGTAAACCGGTACTGCAAAAGGCAGGAAAGCGCCTTCAGCAGCTTCTCTATTTCTTGGGAACACAAACAACAGCCAAGACTTGTGTTTTGATCAACTCCAGAAAGCAAACCATAGAAACCAAAAGCAGAGATCACTGTTCACTCTGTAAAGCAAATCTTTATGTTACATAGCTCTTACATGGAACTCTACCAAATTAGGCAATACCAGCTTTGGTCTTGCTCTATAGACATGGGAAACACTAACTGGTACAGAGTGTAAGCAAAGAAAGCATAAGGCATGAAAGTGTCTGCAGCAGCTTCTCTGGTGGTTGGCAACACAAGCAACTAACAAGACTTGTGTTTTGATCAACTCCAGAAAGCAAACTATAGAAACCAAAAGCAGAGATCACTGTTCACTCTGTAAAGCAAATCTTTATGTTACATAGCTCTTACATGGAACTCTACCAAATTAGGCAATACCAGCTTTGGTCTTGCTCTATAGACATGGGAAACACTAACTGGTACAGAGTGTAAGCAAGTAAAGCATAAGGCATGAAAGTGTCTGCAGCAGCTTCTCTGCTGGTTGGCAACACAAGCAACTAACAAGACTTGTGTTTTGATCAACTCCAGAAAGCAAACCATAGAAACCAAAAGCAGAGATCACTGTTCACTCTGTAAAGCAAATCTTTATGTTACATAGCTCTATCACAGAAACTTAGTAAATTAGGCAGTAACAGCTTTAGTTCTCCTCCTATAGACATGAAAGACACCAACCGGTGCAGCGTAAAAGCCAGTAATGGATAAGGCAAGAGAGGGTCTGCAGCAGCTTCTCTGCTGGTTGGCAGCACAAACAACTAACATGACTTGTGTTTTCATCAACTCCAGAAAGCAAGCCATGGAAACCAAAAGCAGAGATCACTGTTCACTCTGAAAAGCAAATCTTTATGTTACATAGCTCTTACATGGAACTCTACCAAATTAGGCAATACCAGCTTTGGTCTTGCTCTATAGACATGGGAAACACTAACTGGTACAGAGTGTAAGCAAGTAAAGGATAAGGCATGAAAGTGTCTGCAGCAGCTTCTCTGCTGGTTGGCAACACAAGCAACTAACAAGACTTGTGTTTTGATCAACTCCAGAAAGCAAGCCCTGGAAACCAAAAGCAGAGATCACAGTTCACTCTGTAAAGCAAATCTTTATGTTACATAGCTCTTACATGGAACTCTACCAAATTAGGCAATACCAGCTTTGGTCTTGCTCTATAGACATGGGAAACACTAACTGGTACAGAGTGTAAGCAAGTAAAGGATAAGGCATGAAAGTGTCTGCAGCAGCTTCTCTGCTGGTTGGCAACACAAGCAACTAACAAGACTTGTGTTTTGATCAACTCCAGAAAGCAAACTATAGAAACCAAAAGCAGAGATCACTGTTCACTCTGTAAAGCAAATCTTTATGTTACATAGCTCTTACATGGAACTCTACCAAATTAGGCAATACCAGCTTTGGTCTTGCTCTATAGACATGGGAAACACTAACTGGTACAGAGTGTAAGCAAGTAAAGCATAAGGCATGAAAGTGTCTGCAGCAGCTTCTCTGGTGGTTGGCAACACAAGCAACTAACAAGACTTGTGTTTTGATCAACTCCAGAAAGCAAACCATAGAAACCAAAAGCAGAGATCACTGTTCACTCTGTAAAGCAAATCTTTATGTTACATAGCTCTATCACAGAAACTTAGTAAATTAGGCAGTAACAGCTTTAGTTCTCCTTCTATGGACATGAAAGACACCAACCGGTGCAGCGTAAAAGCCAGTAATGGATAAGGCAAGAGAGGGTCTGCAGCAGCTTCTCTGCTGGTTGGCAGCACAAACAACTAACATGACTTGTGTTTTCATCAACTCCAGAAAGCAAGCCATGGAAACCAAAAGCAGAGATCACTGTTCACTCTGAAAAGCAAATCTTTATGTTACATAGCTCTTACATGGAACTCTATCAAATTAGGCAATACCAGCTTTGGTCTTGCTCTATAGACATGGGAAACACTAACTGGTACAGAGTGTAAGCAAGTAAAGCATAAGGCATGAAAGTGTCTGCAGCACCTTCTCTGCTGGTTGGCAACACAAGCAACTAACAAGACTTGTGTTTTGATCAACTCCAGAAAGCAAACCATAGAAACCAAAAGCAGAGATCACAGTTCACTCTGTAAAGCAAATCTTTATGTTACATAGCTCTATCACAGAAACTTAGTAAATTAGGCAGTAACAACTTTAGTTCTCCTTCTATGGACATGAAAGACACCAACCGGTGCAGCGTAAAAGCCAGTAATGGATAAAGCAAGAGAGTGTCTGCAGCAGCTTCTCTGCTGGTTGGCAGCACAAACAACTAACATGACTTGTGTTTTCATCAACTCCAGAAAGCAAGCCATGGAAACCAAAAGCAGAAACCACTGTTCACTCGGAAAAGCAAAGCTTTATGTTACAGTGCTCTTTCATGGAAACTTTGCAAATTAGGCAGTAACAGCTTTGGTCTTGCTCTATAGACATGAGAAACATCAACCGGTGGAGTGTCAAAGGAAAGGTTTCTGTTACATGGCTCTTTCATGGAAATCAAGCAAATTAGGAAGTACCCACCTTTATTCGTGGTCTGGTGACAAGCAAAACACATACATGTGCAAAGTGTAAACCGGTACTGCAAAAGGCAGGAAAGCGCCTTCAGCAGCTTCTCTATTTCTTGGGAACACAAACAACAGCCAAGACTTGTGTTTTGATCAACTCCAGAAAGCAAACCATAGAAACCAAAAGCAGAGATCACTGTTCACTCTGTAAAGCAAATCTTTATGTTACATAGCTCTTACATGGAACTCTACCAAATTAGGCAATACCAGCTTTGGTCTTGCTCTATAGACATGGGAAACACTAACTGGTACAGAGTGTAAGCAAAGAAAGCATAAGGCATGAAAGTGTCTGCAGCAGCTTCTCTGGTGGTTGGCAACACAAGCAACTAACAAGACTTGTGTTTTGATCAACTCCAGAAAGCAAACTATAGAAACCAAAAGCAGAGATCACTGTTCACTCTGTAAAGCAAATCTTTATGTTACATAGCTCTTACATGGAACTCTACCAAATTAGGCAATACCAGCTTTGGTCTTGCTCTATAGACATGGGAAACACTAACTGGTACAGAGTGTAAGCAAGTAAAGGATAAGGCATGAAAGTGTCTGCAGCAGCTTCTCTGCTGGTTGGCAACACAAGCAACTAACAAGACTTGTGTTTTGATCAACTCCAGAAAGCAAGCCCTGGAAACCAAAAGCAGAGATCACAGTTCACTCTGTAAAGCAAATCTTTATGTTACATAGCTCTTACATGGAACTCTACCAAATTAGGCAATACCAGCTTTGGTCTTGCTCTATAGACATGGGAAACACTAACTGGTACAGAGTGTAAGCAAGTAAAGGATAAGGCATGAAAGTGTCTGCAGCAGCTTCTCTGCTGGTTGGCAACACAAGCAACTAACAAGACTTGTGTTTTGATCAACTCCAGAAAGCAAGCCCTGGAAACCAAAAGCAGAGATCACAGTTCACTCTGTAAAGCAAATCTTTATGTTACATAGCTCTTACATGGAACTCTACCAAATTAGGCAATACCAGCTTTGGTCTTGCTCTATAGACATGGGAAACACTAACTGGTACAGAGTGTAAGCAAGTAAAGCATAAGGCATGAAAGTGTCTGCAGCAGCTTCTCTGGTGGTTGGCAACACAAGCAACTAACAAGACTTGTGTTTTGATCAACTCCAGAAAGCAAACCATAGAAACCAAAAGCAGAGATCACTGTTCACTCTGTAAAGCAAATCTTTATGTTACATAGCTCTATCACAGAAACTTAGTAAATTAGGCAGTAACAGCTTTAGTTCTCCTTCTATGGACATGAAAGACACCAACCGGTGCAGCGTAAAAGCCAGTAATGGATAAGGCAAGAGAGGGTCTGCAGCAGCTTCTCTGCTGGTTGGCAGCACAAACAACTAACATGACTTGTGTTTTCATCAACTCCAGAAAGCAAGCCATGGAAACCAAAAGCAGAGATCACTGTTCACTCTGAAAAGCAAATCTTTATGTTACATAGCTCTTACATGGAACTCTATCAAATTAGGCAATACCAGCTTTGGTCTTGCTCTATAGACATGGGAAACACTAACTGGTACAGAGTGTAAGCAAGTAAAGCATAAGGCATGAAAGTGTCTGCAGCAGCTTCTCTGCTGGTTGGCAACACAAGCAACTAACAAGACTTGTGTTTTGATCAACTCCAGAAAGCAAACTATAGAAACCAAAAGCAGAGATCACTGTTCACTCTGTAAAGCAAATCTGTATGTTACATAGCTCTATCACAGAAACTTAGTAAATTAGGCAGTAACAGCTTTAGTTCTCCTTCTATGGACATGAAAGACACCAACCGGTGCAGCGTAAAAGCCAGTAATGGATAAAGCAAGAGAGGGTCTGCAGCAGCTTCTCTGCTGGTTGGCAGCACAAACAACTAACATGACTTGTGTTTTCATCAACTCCAGAAAGCAAGCCATGGAAACCAAAAGCAGAAACCACTGTTCACTCGGAAAAGCAAAGCTTTATGTTACAGTGCTCTTTCATGGAAACTTTGCAAATTAGGCAGTAACAGCTTTGGTCTTGCTCTATAGACATGAGAAACATCAACCGGTGGAGTGTCAAAGGAAAGGTTTCTGTTACATGGCTCTTTCATGGAAATCAAGCAAATTAGGAAGTACCCACCTTTATTCGTGGTCTGGTGACAAGCAAAACACATACATGTGCAAAGTGTAAACCGGTACTGCAAAAGGCAGGAAAGCGCCTTCAGCAGCTTCTCTATTTCTTGGGAACACAAACAACAGCCAAGACTTGTGTTTTGATCAACTCCAGAAAGCAAACCATAGAAACCAAAAGCAGAGATCACTGTTCACTCTGTAAAGCAAATCTTTATGTTACATAGCTCTTACATGGAACTCTACCAAATTAGGCAATACCAGCTTTGGTCTTGCTCTATAGACATGGGAAACACTAACTGGTACAGAGTGTAAGCAAAGAAAGCATAAGGCATGAAAGTGTCTGCAGCAGCTTCTCTGGTGGTTGGCAACACAAGCAACTAACAAGACTTGTGTTTTGATCAACTCCAGAAAGCAAACTATAGAAACCAAAAGCAGAGATCACTGTTCACTCTGTAAAGCAAATCTTTATGTTACATAGCTCTTACATGGAACTCTACCAAATTAGGCAATACCAGCTTTGGTCTTGCTCTATAGACATGGGAAACACTAACTGGTACAGAGTGTAAGCAAGTAAAGCATAAGGCATGAAAGTGTCTGCAGCAGCTTCTCTGCTGGTTGGCAACACAAGCAACTAACAAGACTTGTGTTTTGATCAACTCCAGAAAGCAAACCATAGAAACCAAAAGCAGAGATCACTGTTCACTCTGTAAAGCAAATCTTTATGTTACATAGCTCTATCACAGAAACTTAGTAAATTAGGCAGTAACAGCTTTAGTTCTCCTCCTATGGACATGAAAGACACCAACCGGTGCAGCGTAAAAGCCAGTAATGGATAAGGCAAGAGAGGGTCTGCAGCAGCTTCTCTGCTGGTTGGCAGCACAAACAACTAACATGACTTGTGTTTTCATCAACTCCAGAAAGCAAGCCATGGAAACCAAAAGCAGAGATCACTGTTCACTCTGAAAAGCAAATCTTTATGTTACATAGCTCTTACATGGAACTCTACCAAATTAGGCAATACCAGCTTTGGTCTTGCTCTATAGACATGGGAAACACTAACTGGTACAGAGTGTAAGCAAGTAAAGCATAAGGCATGAAAGTGTCTGCAGCAGCTTCTCTGCTGGTTGGCAACACAAGCAACTAACAAGACTTGTGTTTTGATCAACTCCAGAAAGCAAGCCCTGGAAACCAAAAGCAGAGATCACAGTTCACTCTGTAAAGCAAATCTTTATGTTACATAGCTCTTACATGGAACTCTACCAAATTAGGCAATACCAGCTTTGGTCTTGCTCTATAGACATGGGAAACACTAACTGGTACAGAGTGTAAGCAAGTAAAGGATAAGGCATGAAAGTGTCTGCAGCAGCTTCTCTGCTGGTTGGCAACACAAGCAACTAACAAGACTTGTGTTTTGATCAACTCCAGAAAGCAAGCCCTGGAAACCAAAAGCAGAGATCACAGTTCACTCTGTAAAGCAAATCTTTATGTTACATAGCTCTTACATGGAACTCTACCAAATTAGGCAATACCAGCTTTGGTCTTGCTCTATAGACATGGGAAACACTAACTGGTACAGAGTGTAAGCAAGTAAAGCATAAGGCATGAAAGTGTCTGCAGCAGCTTCTCTGGTGGTTGGCAACACAAGCAACTAACAAGACTTGTGTTTTGATCAACTCCAGAAAGCAAACCATAGAAACCAAAAGCAGAGATCACTGTTCACTCTGTAAAGCAAATCTTTATGTTACATAGCTCTATCACAGAAACTTAGTAAATTAGGCAGTAACAGCTTTAGTTCTCCTTCTATGGACATGAAAGACACCAACCGGTGCAGCGTAAAAGCCAGTAATGGATAAGGCAAGAGAGGGTCTGCAGCAGCTTCTCTGCTGGTTGGCAGCACAAACAACTAACATGACTTGTGTTTTCATCAACTCCAGAAAGCAAGCCATGGAAACCAAAAGCAGAGATCACTGTTCACTCTGAAAAGCAAATCTTTATGTTACATAGCTCTTACATGGAACTCTATCAAATTAGGCAATACCAGCTTTGGTCTTGCTCTATAGACATGGGAAACACTAACTGGTACAGAGTGTAAGCAAGTAAAGCATAAGGCATGAAAGTGTCTGCAGCAGCTTCTCTGGTGGTTGGCAACACAAGCAACTAACAAGACTTGTGTTTTGATCAACTCCAGAAAGCAAACTATAGAAACCAAAAGCAGAGATCACTGTTCACTCTGTAAAGCAAATCTGTATGTTACATAGCTCTATCACAGAAACTTAGTAAATTAGGCAGTAACAGCTTTAGTTCTCCTTCTATGGACATGAAAGACACCAACCGGTGCAGCGTAAAAGCCAGTAATGGATAAAGCAAGAGAGGGTCTGCAGCAGCTTCTCTGCTGGTTGGCAGCACAAACAACTAACATGACTTGTGTTTTCATCAACTCCAGAAAGCAAGCCATGGAAACCAAAAGCAGAAACCACTGTTCACTCGGAAAAGCAAAGCTTTATGTTACAGTGCTCTTTCATGGAAACTTTGCAAATTAAGCAGTAACAGCTTTGGTCTTGCTCTATAGACATGAGAAACATCAACCGGTGGAGTGTCAAAGGAAAGGTTTCTGTTACATGGCTCTTTCATGGAAATCAAGCAAATTAGGAAGTACCCACCTTTATTCGTGGTCTGGTGACAAGCAAAACACATACATGTGCAAAGTGTAAACCGGTACTGCAAAAGGCAGGAAAGCGCCTTCAGCAGCTTCTCTATTTCTTGGGAACACAAACAACAGCCAAGACTTGTGTTTTGATCAACTCCAGAAAGCAAACCATAGAAACCAAAAGCAGAGATCACTGTTCACTCTGTAAAGCAAATCTTTATGTTACATAGCTCTATCACAGAAACTTAGTAAATTAGGCAGTAACAGCTTTAGTTCTCCTTCTATGGACATGAAAGACACCAAAGGTGCAGCGTAAAAGCCAGAAATGGATAAGGCAAGAGAGGGTCTGCAGCAGCTTCTCTGCTGGTTGGCAGCACAAACAACTAACATGACTTGTGTTTTCATCAACTCCAGAAAGCAAGCCATGGAAACCAAAAGCAGAGATCACTGTTCACTCTGAAAAGCAAATCTTTATGTTACATAGCTCTTACATGGAACTCTATCAAATTAGGCAATACCAGCTTTGGTCTTGCTCTATAGACATGGGAAACACTAACTGGTACAGAGTGTAAGCAAGTAAAGCATAAGGCATGAAAGTGTCTGCAGCAGCTTCTCTGCTGGTTGGCAACACAAGCAACTAACAAGACTTGTGTTTTGATCAACTCCAGAAAGCAAGCCCTGGAAACCAAAAGCAGAGATCACTGTTCACTCTGTAAAGCAAATCTTTATGTTACATAGCTCTTACATGGAACTCTACCAAATTAGGCAATACCAGCTTTGGTCTTGCTCTATAGACATGGGAAACACTAACTGGTACAGAGTGTAAGCAAGTAAAGCATAAGGCATGAAAGTGTCTGCAGCAGCTTCTCTGGTGGTTGGCAACACAAGCAACTAACAAGACTTGTGTTTTGATCAACTCCAGAAAGCAAACCATAGAAACCAAAAGCAGAGATCACTGTTCACTCTGTAAAGCAAATCTTTATGTTACATAGCTCTATCACAGAAACTTAGTAAATTAGGCAGTAACAGCTTTAGTTCTCCTTCTATGGACATGAAAGACACCAACCGGTGCAGCGTAAAAGCCAGTAATGGATAAGGCAAGAGAGGGTCTGCAGCAGCTTCTCTGCTGGTTGGCAGCACAAACAACTAACATGACTTGTGTTTTCATCAACTCCAGAAAGCAAGCCCTGGAAACCAACAGCAGAGATCACTGTTCACTCTGAAAAGCAAATCTTTATGTTACATAGCTCTTACATGGAACTCTATCAAATTAGGCAATACCAGCTTTGGTCTTGCTCTATAGACATGGGAAACACTAACTGGTACAGAGTGTAAGCAAAGAAAGCATAAGGCATGAAAGTGTCTGCAGCAGCTTCTCTGCTGGTTGGCAACACAAGCAACTAACAAGACTTGTGTTTTGATCAACTCCAGAAAGCAAACCATAGAAACCAAAAGCAGAGATCACTGTTCACTCTGTAAAGCAAATCTTTATGTTACATAGCTCTATCACAGAAACTTAGTAAATTAGGCAGTAACAGCTTTAGTTCTCCTCCTATGGACATGAAAGACACCAACCGGTGCAGCGTAAAAGCCAGTAATGGATAAGGCAAGAGAGGGTCTGCAGCAGCTTCTCTGCTGGTTGGCAGCACAAACAACTAACATGACTTGTGTTTTCATCAACTCCAGAAAGCAAGCCATGGAAACCAAAAGCAGAGATCACTGTTCACTCTGAAAAGCAAATCTTTATGTTACATAGCTCTTACATGGAACTCTACCAAATTAGGCAATACCAGCTTTGGTCTTGCTCTATAGACATGGGAAACACTAACTGGTACAGAGTGTAAGCAAGTAAAGCATAAGGCATGAAAGTGTCTGCAGCAGCTTCTCTGCTGGTTGGCAACACAAGCAACTAACAAGACTTGTGTTTTGATCAACTCCAGAAAGCAAGCCCTGGAAACCAAAAGCAGAGATCACAGTTCACTCTGTAAAGCAAATCTTTATGTTACATAGCTCTTACATGGAACTCTACCAAATTAGGCAATACCAGCTTTGGTCTTGCTCTATAGACATGGGAAACACTAACTGGTACAGAGTGTAAGCAAGTAAAGGATAAGGCATGAAAGTGTCTGCAGCAGCTTCTCTGCTGGTTGGCAACACAAGCAACTAACAAGACTTGTGTTTTGATCAACTCCAGAAAGCAAGCCCTGGAAACCAAAAGCAGAGATCACAGTTCACTCTGTAAAGCAAATCTTTATGTTACATAGCTCTTACATGGAACTCTACCAAATTAGGCAATACCAGCTTTGGTCTTGCTCTATAGACATGGGAAACACTAACTGGTACAGAGTGTAAGCAAGTAAAGCATAAGGCATGAAAGTGTCTGCAGCAGCTTCTCTGGTGGTTGGCAACACAAGCAACTAACAAGACTTGTGTTTTGATCAACTCCAGAAAGCAAACCATAGAAACCAAAAGCAGAGATCACTGTTCACTCTGTAAAGCAAATCTTTATGTTACATAGCTCTATCACAGAAACTTAGTAAATTAGGCAGTAACAGCTTTAGTTCTCCTTCTATGGACATGAAAGACACCAACCGGTGCAGCGTAAAAGCCAGTAATGGATAAGGCAAGAGAGGGTCTGCAGCAGCTTCTCTGCTGGTTGGCAGCACAAACAACTAACATGACTTGTGTTTTCATCAACTCCAGAAAGCAAGCCATGGAAACCAAAAGCAGAGATCACTGTTCACTCTGAAAAGCAAATCTTTATGTTACATAGCTCTTACATGGAACTCTATCAAATTAGGCAATACCAGCTTTGGTCTTGCTCTATAGACATGGGAAACACTAACTGGTACAGAGTGTAAGCAAGTAAAGCATAAGGCATGAAAGTGTCTGCAGCAGCTTCTCTGGTGGTTGGCAACACAAGCAACTAACAAGACTTGTGTTTTGATCAACTCCAGAAAGCAAACTATAGAAACCAAAAGCAGAGATCACTGTTCACTCTGTAAAGCAAATCTGTATGTTACATAGCTCTATCACAGAAACTTAGTAAATTAGGCAGTAACAGCTTTAGTTCTCCTTCTATGGACATGAAAGACACCAACCGGTGCAGCGTAAAAGCCAGTAATGGATAAAGCAAGAGAGGGTCTGCAGCAGCTTCTCTGCTGGTTGGCAGCACAAACAACTAACATGACTTGTGTTTTCATCAACTCCAGAAAGCAAGCCATGGAAACCAAAAGCAGAAACCACTGTTCACTCGGAAAAGCAAAGCTTTATGTTACAGTGCTCTTTCATGGAAACTTTGCAAATTAAGCAGTAACAGCTTTGGTCTTGCTCTATAGACATGAGAAACATCAACCGGTGGAGTGTCAAAGGAAAGGTTTCTGTTACATGGCTCTTTCATGGAAATCAAGCAAATTAGGAAGTACCCACCTTTATTCGTGGTCTGGTGACAAGCAAAACACATACATGTGCAAAGTGTAAACCGGTACTGCAAAAGGCAGGAAAGCGCCTTCAGCAGCTTCTCTATTTCTTGGGAACACAAACAACAGCCAAGACTTGTGTTTTGATCAACTCCAGAAAGCAAACCATAGAAACCAAAAGCAGAGATCACTGTTCACTCTGTAAAGCAAATCTTTATGTTACATAGCTCTATCACAGAAACTTAGTAAATTAGGCAGTAACAGCTTTAGTTCTCCTTCTATGGACATGAAAGACACCAAAGGTGCAGCGTAAAAGCCAGAAATGGATAAGGCAAGAGAGGGTCTGCAGCAGCTTCTCTGCTGGTTGGCAGCACAAACAACTAACATGACTTGTGTTTTCATCAACTCCAGAAAGCAAGCCATGGAAACCAAAAGCAGAGATCACTGTTCACTCTGAAAAGCAAATCTTTATGTTACATAGCTCTTACATGGAACTCTATCAAATTAGGCAATACCAGCTTTGGTCTTGCTCTATAGACATGGGAAACACTAACTGGTACAGAGTGTAAGCAAGTAAAGCATAAGGCATGAAAGTGTCTGCAGCAGCTTCTCTGCTGGTTGGCAACACAAGCAACTAACAAGACTTGTGTTTTGATCAACTCCAGAAAGCAAGCCCTGGAAACCAAAAGCAGAGATCACTGTTCACTCTGTAAAGCAAATCTTTATGTTACATAGCTCTTACATGGAACTCTACCAAATTAGGCAATACCAGCTTTGGTCTTGCTCTATAGACATGGGAAACACTAACTGGTACAGAGTGTAAGCAAGTAAAGCATAAGGCATGAAAGTGTCTGCAGCAGCTTCTCTGGTGGTTGGCAACACAAGCAACTAACAAGACTTGTGTTTTGATCAACTCCAGAAAGCAAACCATAGAAACCAAAAGCAGAGATCACTGTTCACTCTGTAAAGCAAATCTTTATGTTACATAGCTCTATCACAGAAACTTAGTAAATTAGGCAGTAACAGCTTTAGTTCTCCTTCTATGGACATGAAAGACACCAACCGGTGCAGCGTAAAAGCCAGTAATGGATAAGGCAAGAGAGGGTCTGCAGCAGCTTCTCTGCTGGTTGGCAGCACAAACAACTAACATGACTTGTGTTTTCATCAACTCCAGAAAGCAAGCCCTGGAAACCAACAGCAGAGATCACTGTTCACTCTGAAAAGCAAATCTTTATGTTACATAGCTCTTACATGGAACTCTATCAAATTAGGCAATACCAGCTTTGGTCTTGCTCTATAGACATGGGAAACACTAACTGGTACAGAGTGTAAGCAAAGAAAGCATAAGGCATGAAAGTGTCTGCAGCAGCTTCTCTGCTGGTTGGCAACACAAGCAACTAACAAGACTTGTGTTTTGATCAACTCCAGAAAGCAAACTATAGAAACCAAAAGCAGAGATCACTGTTCACTCTGTAAAGCAAATCTGTATGTTACATAGCTCTATCACAGAAACTTAGTAAATTAGGCAGTAACAGCTTTAGTTCTCCTTCTATGGACATGAAAGACACCAACCGGTGCAGCGTAAAAGCCAGTAATGGATAAAGCAAGAGAGGGTCTGCAGCAGCTTCTCTGCTGGTTGGCAGCACAAACAACTAACATGACTTGTGTTTTCATCAACTCCAGAAAGCAAGCCATGGAAACCAAAAGCAGAAACCACTGTTCACTCGGAAAAGCAAAGCTTTATGTTACAGTGCTCTTTCATGGAAACTTTGCAAATTAGGCAGTAACAGCTTTGGTCTTGCTCTATAGACATGAGAAACATCAACCGGTGGAGTGTCAAAGGAAAGGTTTCTGTTACATGGCTCTTTCATGGAAATCAAGCAAATTAGGAAGTACCCACCTTTATTCGTGGTCTGGTGACAAGCAAAACACATACATGTGCAAAGTGTAAACCGGTACTGCAAAAGGCAGGAAAGCGCCTTCAGCAGCTTCTCTATTTCTTGGGAACACAAACAACAGCCAAGACTTGTGTTTTGATCAACTCCAGAAAGCAAACCATAGAAACCAAAAGCAGAGATCACTGTTCACTCTGTAAAGCAAATCTTTATGTTACATAGCTCTTACATGGAACTCTACCAAATTAGGCAATACCAGCTTTGGTCTTGCTCTATAGACATGGGAAACACTAACTGGTACAGAGTGTAAGCAAAGAAAGCATAAGGCATGAAAGTGTCTGCAGCAGCTTCTCTGGTGGTTGGCAACACAAGCAACTAACAAGACTTGTGTTTTGATCAACTCCAGAAAGCAAACTATAGAAACCAAAAGCAGAGATCACTGTTCACTCTGTAAAGCAAATCTTTATGTTACATAGCTCTTACATGGAACTCTACCAAATTAGGCAATACCAGCTTTGCTCTTGCTCTATAGACATGGGAAACACTAACTGGTACAGAGTGTAAGCAAAGAAAGCATAAGGCATGAAAGTGTCTGCAGCAGCTTCTCTGGTGGTTGGCAACACAAGCAACTAACAAGACTTGTGTTTTGATCAACTCCAGAAAGCAAACTATAGAAACCAAAAGCAGAGATCACTGTTCACTCTGTAAAGCAAATCTGTATGTTACATAGCTCTATCACAGAAACTTAGTAAATTAGGCAGTAACAGCTTTAGTTCTCCTTCTATGGACATGAAAGACACCAACCGGTGCAGCGTAAAAGCCAGTAATGGATAAAGCAAGAGAGGGTCTGCAGCAGCTTCTCTGCTGGTTGGCAGCACAAACAACTAACATGACTTGTGTTTTCATCAACTCCAGAAAGCAAGCCATGGAAACCAAAAGCAGAAACCACTGTTCACTCGGAAAAGCAAAGCTTTATGTTACAGTGCTCTTTCATGGAAACTTAGCAAATTAAGCAGTAACAGCTTTGGTCTTGCTCTATAGACATGAGAAACATCAACCGGTGGAGTGTCAAAGGAAAGGTTTCTGTTACATGGCTCTTTCATGGAAATCAAGCAAATTAGGAAGTACCCACCTTTATTCGTGGTCTGGTGACAAGCAAAACACATACATGTGCAAAGTGTAAACCGGTACTGCAAAAGGCAGGAAAGCGCCTTCAGCAGCTTCTCTATTTCTTGGGAACACAAACAACAGCCAAGACTTGTGTTTTGATCAACTCCAGAAAGCAAACCATAGAAACCAAAAGCAGAGATCACTGTTCACTCTGTAAAGCAAATCTTTATGTTACATAGCTCTTACATGGAACTCTACCAAATTAGGCAATACCAGCTTTGGTCTTGCTCTATAGACATGGGAAACACTAACTGGTACAGAGTGTAAGCAAAGAAAGCATAAGGCATGAAAGTGTCTGCAGCAGCTTCTCTGGTGGTTGGCAACACAAGCAACTAACAAGACTTGTGTTTTGATCAACTCCAGAAAGCAAACTATAGAAACCAAAAGCAGAGATCACTGTTCACTCTGTAAAGCAAATCTTTATGTTACATAGCTCTTACATGGAACTCTACCAAATTAGGCAATACCAGCTTTGGTCTTGCTCTATAGACATGGGAAACACTAACTGGTACAGAGTGTAAGCAAGTAAAGCATAAGGCATGAAAGTGTCTGCAGCAGCTTCTCTGCTGGTTGGCAACACAAGCAACTAACAAGACTTGTGTTTTGATCAACTCCAGAAAGCAAACCATAGAAACCAAAAGCAGAGATCACTGTTCACTCTGTAAAGCAAATCTTTATGTTACATAGCTCTATCACAGAAACTTAGTAAATTAGGCAGTAACAGCTTTAGTTCTCCTCCTATGGACATGAAAGACACCAACCGGTGCAGCGTAAAAGCCAGTAATGGATAAGGCAAGAGAGGGTCTGCAGCAGCTTCTCTGCTGGTTGGCAGCACAAACAACTAACATGACTTGTGTTTTCATCAACTCCAGAAAGCAAGCCATGGAAACCAAAAGCAGAGATCACTGTTCACTCTGAAAAGCAAATCTTTATGTTACATAGCTCTTACATGGAACTCTACCAAATTAGGCAATACCAGCTTTGGTCTTGCTCTATAGACATGGGAAAC
The DNA here is from genome assembly GCF_021018805.1 of Prinia subflava. NCBI lineage: Eukaryota > Metazoa > Chordata > Aves > Passeriformes > Cisticolidae > Prinia > Prinia subflava. The sequence goes on along the minus strand of NW_026961064.1, from coordinate 192,441 downwards.
ACTAACTGGTACAGAGTGTAAGCAAGTAAAGGATAAGGCATGAAAGTGTCTGCAGCAGCTTCTCTGCTGGTTGGCAACACAAGCAACTAACAAGACTTGTGTTTTGATCAACTCCAGAAAGCAAGCCCTGGAAACCAAAAGCAGAGATCACAGTTCACTCTGTAAAGCAAATCTTTATGTTACATAGCTCTTACATGGAACTCTACCAAATTAGGCAATACCAGCTTTGGTCTTGCTCTATAGACATGGGAAACACTAACTGGTACAGAGTGTAAGCAAGTAAAGCATAAGGCATGAAAGTGTCTGCAGCAGCTTCTCTGGTGGTTGGCAACACAAGCAACTAACAAGACTTGTGTTTTGATCAACTCCAGAAAGCAAACCATAGAAACCAAAAGCAGAGATCACTGTTCACTCTGTAAAGCAAATCTTTATGTTACATAGCTCTATCACAGAAACTTAGTAAATTAGGCAGTAACAGCTTTAGTTCTCCTTCTATGGACATGAAAGACACCAACCGGTGCAGCGTAAAAGCCAGTAATGGATAAGGCAAGAGAGGGTCTGCAGCAGCTTCTCTGCTGGTTGGCAGCACAAACAACTAACATGACTTGTGTTTTCATCAACTCCAGAAAGCAAGCCATGGAAACCAAAAGCAGAGATCACTGTTCACTCTGAAAAGCAAATCTTTATGTTACATAGCTCTTACATGGAACTCTATCAAATTAGGCAATACCAGCTTTGGTCTTGCTCTATAGACATGGGAAACACTAACTGGTACAGAGTGTAAGCAAGTAAAGCATAAGGCATGAAAGTGTCTGCAGCAGCTTCTCTGCTGGTTGGCAACACAAGCAACTAACAAGACTTGTGTTTTGATCAACTCCAGAAAGCAAACCATAGAAACCAAAAGCAGAGATCACAGTTCACTCTGTAAAGCAAATCTTTATGTTACATAGCTCTATCACAGAAACTTAGTAAATTAGGCAGTAACAGCTTTAGTTCTCCTTCTATGGACATGAAAGACACCAACCGGTGCAGCGTAAAAGCCAGTAATGGATAAAGCAAGAGAGTGTCTGCAGCAGCTTCTCTGCTGGTTGGCAGCACAAACAACTAACATGACTTGTGTTTTCATCAACTCCAGAAAGCAAGCCATGGAAACCAAAAGCAGAGATCACTGTTCACTCTGAAAAGCAAATCTTTATGTTACATAGCTCTTACATGGAACTCTATCAAATTAGGCAATACCAGCTTTGGTCTTGCTCTATAGACATGGGAAACACTAACTGGTACAGAGTGTAAGCAAGTAAAGCATAAGGCATGAAAGTGTCTGCAGCAGCTTCTCTGCTGGTTGGCAACACAAGCAACTAACAAGACTTGTGTTTTGATCAACTCCAGAAAGCAAGCCCTGGAAACCAAAAGCAGAGATCACTGTTCACTCTGTAAAGCAAATCTTTATGTTACATAGCTCTTACATGGAACTCTACCAAATTAGGCAATACCAGCTTTGGTCTTGCTCTATAGACATGGGAAACACTAACTGGTACAGAGTGTAAGCAAGTAAAGCATAAGGCATGAAAGTGTCTGCAGCAGCTTCTCTGGTGGTTGGCAACACAAGCAACTAACAAGACTTGTGTTTTGATCAACTCCAGAAAGCAAACCATAGAAACCAAAAGCAGAGATCACTGTTCACTCTGTAAAGCAAATCTTTATGTTACATAGCTCTATCACAGAAACTTAGTAAATTAGGCAGTAACAGCTTTAGTTCTCCTTCTATGGACATGAAAGACACCAACCGGTGCAGCGTAAAAGCCAGTAATGGATAAGGCAAGAGAGGGTCTGCAGCAGCTTCTCTGCTGGTTGGCAGCACAAACAACTAACATGACTTGTGTTTTCATCAACTCCAGAAAGCAAGCCCTGGAAACCAACAGCAGAGATCACTGTTCACTCTGAAAAGCAAATCTTTATGTTACATAGCTCTTACATGGAACTCTATCAAATTAGGCAATACCAGCTTTGGTCTTGCTCTATAGACATGGGAAACACTAACTGGTACAGAGTGTAAGCAAAGAAAGCATAAGGCATGAAAGTGTCTGCAGCAGCTTCTCTGCTGGTTGGCAACACAAGCAACTAACAAGACTTGTGTTTTGATCAACTCCAGAAAGCAAACTATAGAAACCAAAAGCAGAGATCACTGTTCACTCTGTAAAGCAAATCTGTATGTTACATAGCTCTATCACAGAAACTTAGTAAATTAGGCAGTAACAGCTTTAGTTCTCCTTCTATGGACATGAAAGACACCAACCGGTGCAGCGTAAAAGCCAGTAATGGATAAAGCAAGAGAGGGTCTGCAGCAGCTTCTCTGCTGGTTGGCAGCACAAACAACTAACATGACTTGTGTTTTCATCAACTCCAGAAAGCAAGCCATGGAAACCAAAAGCAGAAACCACTGTTCACTCGGAAAAGCAAAGCTTTATGTTACAGTGCTCTTTCATGGAAACTTTGCAAATTAGGCAGTAACAGCTTTGGTCTTGCTCTATAGACATGAGAAACATCAACCGGTGGAGTGTCAAAGGAAAGGTTTCTGTTACATGGCTCTTTCATGGAAATCAAGCAAATTAGGAAGTACCCACCTTTATTCGTGGTCTGGTGACAAGCAAAACACATACATGTGCAAAGTGTAAACCGGTACTGCAAAAGGCAGGAAAGCGCCTTCAGCAGCTTCTCTATTTCTTGGGAACACAAACAACAGCCAAGACTTGTGTTTTGATCAACTCCAGAAAGCAAACCATAGAAACCAAAAGCAGAGATCACTGTTCACTCTGTAAAGCAAATCTTTATGTTACATAGCTCTTACATGGAACTCTACCAAATTAGGCAATACCAGCTTTGGTCTTGCTCTATAGACATGGGAAACACTAACTGGTACAGAGTGTAAGCAAAGAAAGCATAAGGCATGAAAGTGTCTGCAGCAGCTTCTCTGGTGGTTGGCAACACAAGCAACTAACAAGACTTGTGTTTTGATCAACTCCAGAAAGCAAACTATAGAAACCAAAAGCAGAGATCACTGTTCACTCTGTAAAGCAAATCTTTATGTTACATAGCTCTTACATGGAACTCTACCAAATTAGGCAATACCAGCTTTGCTCTTGCTCTATAGACATGGGAAACACTAACTGGTACAGAGTGTAAGCAAAGAAAGCATAAGGCATGAAAGTGTCTGCAGCAGCTTCTCTGGTGGTTGGCAACACAAGCAACTAACAAGACTTGTGTTTTGATCAACTCCAGAAAGCAAACTATAGAAACCAAAAGCAGAGATCACTGTTCACTCTGTAAAGCAAATCTGTATGTTACATAGCTCTATCACAGAAACTTAGTAAATTAGGCAGTAACAGCTTTAGTTCTCCTTCTATGGACATGAAAGACACCAACCGGTGCAGCGTAAAAGCCAGTAATGGATAAAGCAAGAGAGGGTCTGCAGCAGCTTCTCTGCTGGTTGGCAGCACAAACAACTAACATGACTTGTGTTTTCATCAACTCCAGAAAGCAAGCCATGGAAACCAAAAGCAGAAACCACTGTTCACTCGGAAAAGCAAAGCTTTATGTTACAGTGCTCTTTCATGGAAACTTAGCAAATTAAGCAGTAACAGCTTTGGTCTTGCTCTATAGACATGAGAAACATCAACCGGTGGAGTGTCAAAGGAAAGGTTTCTGTTACATGGCTCTTTCATGGAAATCAAGCAAATTAGGAAGTACCCACCTTTATTCGTGGTCTGGTGACAAGCAAAACACATACATGTGCAAAGTGTAAACCGGTACTGCAAAAGGCAGGAAAGCGCCTTCAGCAGCTTCTCTATTTCTTGGGAACACAAACAACAGCCAAGACTTGTGTTTTGATCAACTCCAGAAAGCAAACCATAGAAACCAAAAGCAGAGATCACTGTTCACTCTGTAAAGCAAATCTTTATGTTACATAGCTCTTACATGGAACTCTACCAAATTAGGCAATACCAGCTTTGGTCTTGCTCTATAGACATGGGAAACACTAACTGGTACAGAGTGTAAGCAAAGAAAGCATAAGGCATGAAAGTGTCTGCAGCAGCTTCTCTGGTGGTTGGCAACACAAGCAACTAACAAGACTTGTGTTTTGATCAACTCCAGAAAGCAAACTATAGAAACCAAAAGCAGAGATCACTGTTCACTCTGTAAAGCAAATCTTTATGTTACATAGCTCTTACATGGAACTCTACCAAATTAGGCAATACCAGCTTTGGTCTTGCTCTATAGACATGGGAAACACTAACTGGTACAGAGTGTAAGCAAGTAAAGCATAAGGCATGAAAGTGTCTGCAGCAGCTTCTCTGCTGGTTGGCAACACAAGCAACTAACAAGACTTGTGTTTTGATCAACTCCAGAAAGCAAACCATAGAAACCAAAAGCAGAGATCACTGTTCACTCTGTAAAGCAAATCTTTATGTTACATAGCTCTATCACAGAAACTTAGTAAATTAGGCAGTAACAGCTTTAGTTCTCCTCCTATGGACATGAAAGACACCAACCGGTGCAGCGTAAAAGCCAGTAATGGATAAGGCAAGAGAGGGTCTGCAGCAGCTTCTCTGCTGGTTGGCAGCACAAACAACTAACATGACTTGTGTTTTCATCAACTCCAGAAAGCAAGCCATGGAAACCAAAAGCAGAGATCACTGTTCACTCTGAAAAGCAAATCTTTATGTTACATAGCTCTTACATGGAACTCTACCAAATTAGGCAATACCAGCTTTGGTCTTGCTCTATAGACATGGGAAACACTAACTGGTACAGAGTGTAAGCAAGTAAAGGATAAGGCATGAAAGTGTCTGCAGCAGCTTCTCTGCTGGTTGGCAACACAAGCAACTAACAAGACTTGTGTTTTGATCAACTCCAGAAAGCAAGCCCTGGAAACCAAAAGCAGAGATCACAGTTCACTCTGTAAAGCAAATCTTTATGTTACATAGCTCTTACATGGAACTCTACCAAATTAGGCAATACCAGCTTTGGTCTTGCTCTATAGACATGGGAAACACTAACTGGTACAGAGTGTAAGCAAGTAAAGCATAAGGCATGAAAGTGTCTGCAGCAGCTTCTCTGGTGGTTGGCAACACAAGCAACTAACAAGACTTGTGTTTTGATCAACTCCAGAAAGCAAACCATAGAAACCAAAAGCAGAGATCACTGTTCACTCTGTAAAGCAAATCTTTATGTTACATAGCTCTATCACAGAAACTTAGTAAATTAGGCAGTAACAGCTTTAGTTCTCCTTCTATGGACATGAAAGACACCAACCGGTGCAGCGTAAAAGCCAGTAATGGATAAGGCAAGAGAGGGTCTGCAGCAGCTTCTCTGCTGGTTGGCAGCACAAACAACTAACATGACTTGTGTTTTCATCAACTCCAGAAAGCAAGCCATGGAAACCAAAAGCAGAGATCACTGTTCACTCTGAAAAGCAAATCTTTATGTTACATAGCTCTTACATGGAACTCTATCAAATTAGGCAATACCAGCTTTGGTCTTGCTCTATAGACATGGGAAACACTAACTGGTACAGAGTGTAAGCAAGTAAAGCATAAGGCATGAAAGTGTCTGCAGCAGCTTCTCTGCTGGTTGGCAACACAAGCAACTAACAAGACTTGTGTTTTGATCAACTCCAGAAAGCAAACCATAGAAACCAAAAGCAGAGATCACAGTTCACTCTGTAAAGCAAATCTTTATGTTACATAGCTCTATCACAGAAACTTAGTAAATTAGGCAGTAACAGCTTTAGTTCTCCTTCTATGGACATGAAAGACACCAACCGGTGCAGCGTAAAAGCCAGTAATGGATAAAGCAAGAGAGTGTCTGCAGCAGCTTCTCTGCTGGTTGGCAGCACAAACAACTAACATGACTTGTGTTTTCATCAACTCCAGAAAGCAAGCCATGGAAACCAAAAGCAGAAACCACTGTTCACTCGGAAAAGCAAAGCTTTATGTTACAGTGCTCTTTCATGGAAACTTTGCAAATTAGGCAGTAACAGCTTTGGTCTTGCTCTATAGACATGAGAAACATCAACCGGTGGAGTGTCAAAGGAAAGGTTTCTGTTACATGGCTCTTTCATGGAAATCAAGCAAATTAGGAAGTACCCACCTTTATTCGTGGTCTGGTGACAAGCAAAACACATACATGTGCAAAGTGTAAACCGGTACTGCAAAAGGCAGGAAAGCGCCTTCAGCAGCTTCTCTATTTCTTGGGAACACAAACAACAGCCAAGACTTGTGTTTTGATCAACTCCAGAAAGCAAACCATAGAAACCAAAAGCAGAGATCACTGTTCACTCTGTAAAGCAAATCTTTATGTTACATAGCTCTTACATGGAACTCTACCAAATTAGGCAATACCAGCTTTGGTCTTGCTCTATAGACATGGGAAACACTAACTGGTACAGAGTGTAAGCAAAGAAAGCATAAGGCATGAAAGTGTCTGCAGCAGCTTCTCTGGTGGTTGGCAACACAAGCAACTAACAAGACTTGTGTTTTGATCAACTCCAGAAAGCAAACTATAGAAACCAAAAGCAGAGATCACTGTTCACTCTGTAAAGCAAATCTTTATGTTACATAGCTCTTACATGGAACTCTACCAAATTAGGCAATACCAGCTTTGGTCTTGCTCTATAGACATGGGAAACACTAACTGGTACAGAGTGTAAGCAAGTAAAGGATAAGGCATGAAAGTGTCTGCAGCAGCTTCTCTGCTGGTTGGCAACACAAGCAACTAACAAGACTTGTGTTTTGATCAACTCCAGAAAGCAAACCATAGAAACCAAAAGCAGAGATCACAGTTCACTCTGTAAAGCAAATCTTTATGTTACATAGCTCTATCACAGAAACAGTAAATTAGGCAGTAACAGCTTTAGTTCTCCTCCTATGGACATGAAAGACACCAACCGGTGCAGCGTAAAAGCCAGTAATGGATAAGGCAAGAGAGGGTCTGCAGCAGCTTCTCTGCTGGTTGGCAGCACAAACAACTAACATGACTTGTGTTTTCATCAACTCCAGAAAGCAAGCCATGGAAACCAAAAGCAGAGATCACTGTTCACTCTGAAAAGCAAATCTTTATGTTACATAGCTCTTACATGGAACTCTACCAAATTAGGCAATACCAGCTTTGGTCTTGCTCTATAGACATGGGAAACACTAACTGGCACAGAGTGTAAGCAAAGAAAGCATAAGGCATGAAAGTGTCTGCAGCAGCTTCTCTGCTGGTTGGCAACACAAGCAACTAACAAGACTTGTGTTTTGATCAACTCCAGAAAGCAAGCCCTGGAAACCAAAAGCAGAGATCACAGTTCACTCTGTAAAGCAAATCTTTATGTTACATTGCTCTTACATGGAACTCTACCAAATTAGGCAATACCAGCTTTGGTCTTGCTCTATAGACATGGGAAACACTAACTGGTACAGAGTGTAAGCAAAGAAAGCATAAGGCATGAAAGTGTCTGCAGCAGCTTCTCTGGTGGTTGGCAACACAAGCAACTAACAAGACTTGTGTTTTGATCAACTTCAGAAAGCAAACTATAGAAACCAAAAGCAGAGATCACAGTTCACTCTGTAAAGCTAATCTTTATGTTACATAGCTCTATCACAGAAACTTAGTAAATTAGGCAGTAACAGCTTTAGTTCTCCTTCTATGGACATGAAAGACACCAAAGGTGCAGCGTAAAAGCCAGAAATGGATAAGGCAAGAGAGGGTCTGCAGCAGCTTCTCTGCTGGTTGGCAGCACAAACAACTAACATGACTTGTGTTTTCATCAACTCCAGAAAGCAAGCCATGGAAACCAAAAGCAGAGATCACTGTTCACTCTGAAAAGCAAATCTTTATGTTACATAGCTCTTACGTGGAACTCTATCAAATTAGGCAATACCAGCTTTGGTCTTGCTCTATAGACATGGGAAACACTAACTGGTACAGAGTGTAAGCAAAGAAAGCATAAGGCATGAAAGTGTCTGCAGCAGCTTCTCTGCTGGTTGGCAACACAAGCAACTAACAAGACTTGTGTTTTGATCAACTCCAGAAAGCAAACTATAGAAACCAAAAGCAGAGATCACTGTTCATTCTGTAAAGCAAATCTGTATGTTACATAGCTCTATCACAGAAACTTAGTAAATTAGGCAGTAACAGCTTTAGTTCTCCTTCTATGGACATGAAAGACACCAACCGGTGCAGCGTAAAAGCCAGTAATGGATAAAGCAAGAGAGGGTCTGCAGCAGCTTCTCTGCTGGTTGGCAGCACAAACAACTAACATGACTTGTGTTTTCATCAACTCCAGAAAGCAAGCCATGGAAACCAAAAGCAGAAACCACTGTTCACTCGGAAAAGCAAAGCTTTATGTTACAGTGCTCTTTCATGGAAACTTAGCAAATTAAGCAGTAACAGCTTTGGTCTTGCTCTATAGACATGAGAAACATCAACCGGTGGAGTGTCAAAGGAAAGGTTTCTGTTACATGGCTCTTTCATGGAAATCAAGCAAATTAGGAAGTACCCACCTTTATTTGTGGTCTGGTGACAAGCAAAACACATACATGTGCAAAGTGTAAACCGGTACTGCAAAAGGCAGGAAAGCGCCTTCAGCAGCTTCTCTATTTCTTGAGAACACAAACAACAGACAAGACTTGTGTTTTGATCAACTCCAGAAAGCAAACCATAGAAACCAAAAGCAGAGATCACTGTTCACTCTGTAAAGCAAATCTTTATGTTACATAGCTCTATCACAGAAACTTAGTAAATTAGGCAGTAACAGCTTTAGTTCTCCTTCTATGGACATGAAAGACACCAACCGGTGCAGCGTAAAAGCCAGTAATGGATAAGGCAAGAGAGGGTCTGCAGCAGCTTCTCTGCTGGTTGGCAGCACAAACAACTAACATGACTTGTGTTTTCATCAACTCCAGAAAGCAAGCCATGGAAACCAAAAGCAGAGATCACAGTTCATTCTGTAAAGCAAATCTTTATGTTACATAGCTCTTACATGGAACTCTATCAAATTAGGCAATACCAGCTTTGGTCTTGCTCTATAGACATGGGAAACACTAACTGGTACAGAGTGTAAGCAAAGAAAGCATAAGGCATGAAAGTGTCTGCAGCAGCTTCTCTGGTGGTTGGCAACACAAGCAACTAACAAGACTTGTGTTTTGATCAACTCCAGAAAGCAAACTATAGAAACCAAAAGCAGAGATCACTGTTCACTCTGTAAAGCAAATCTTTATGTTACATAGCTCTTACATGGAACTCTACCAAATTAGGCAATACCAGCTTTGGTCTTGCTCTATAGACATGGGAAACACTAACTGGTACAGAGTGTAAGCAAAGAAAGCATAAGGCATGAAAGTGTCTGCAGCAGCTTCTCTGGTGGTTGGCAACACAAGCAACTAACAAGACTTGTGTTTTGATCAACTTCAGAAAGCAAACTATAGAAACCAAAAGCAGAGATCACTGTTCACTCTGTAAAGCAAATCTGTATGTTACATAGCTCTATCACAGAAACTTAGTAAATTAGGCAGTAACAGCTTTAGTTCTCCTTCTATGGACATGAAAGACACCAACCGGTGCAGCGTAAAAGCCAGTAATGGATAAAGCAAGAGAGTGTCTGCAGCAGCTTCTCTGCTGGTTGGCAGCACAAACAACTAACATGACTTGTGTTTTCATCAACTCCAGAAAGCAAGCCATGGAAACCAAAAGCAGAAACCACTGTTCACTCGGAAAAGCAAAGCTTTATGTTACAGTGCTCTTTCATGGAAACTTTGCAAATTAAGCAGTAACAGCTTTGGTCTTGCTCTATAGACATGAGAAACATCAACCGGTGGAGTGTCAAAGGAAAGGTTTCTGTTACATGGCTCTTTCATGGAAATCAAGCAAATTAGGAAGTACCCACCTTTATTCGTGGTCTGGTGACAAGCAAAACACATACATGTGCAAAGTGTAAACCGGTACTGCAAAAGGCAGGAAAGCGCCTTCAGCAGCTTCTCTATTTCTTGGGAACACAAACAACAGCCAAGACTTGTGTTTTGATCAACTCCAGAAAGCAAACTATAGAAACCAAAAGCAGAGATCACTGTTCACTCTGTAAAGCAAATCTTTATGTTACATAGCTCTTACATGGAACTCTACCAAATTAGGCAATACCAGCTTTGGTCTTGCTCTATAGACATGGGAAACACTAACTGGTACAGAGTGTAAGCAAGTAAAGCATAAGGCATGAAAGTGTCTGCAGCAGCTTCTCTGGTGGTTGGCAACACAAGCAACTAACAAGACTTGTGTTTTGATCAACTCCAGAAAGCAAACCATAGAAACCAAAAGCAGAGATCACAGTTCACTCTGTAAAGCAAATCTTTATGTTACATAGCTCTATCACAGAAACTTAGTAAATTAGGCAGTAACAGCTTTAGTTCTCCTCCTATGGACATGAAAGACACCAACCGGTGCAGCGTAAAAGCCAGTAATGGATAAGGCAAGAGAGGGTCTGCAGCAGCTTCTCTGCTGGTTGGCAGCACAAACAACTAACATGACTTGTGTTTTCATCAACTCCAGAAAGCAAGCCATGGAAACCAAAAGCAGAGATCACTGTTCACTCTGAAAAGCAAATCTTTATGTTACATAGCTCTTACATGGAACTCTACCAAATTAGGCAATACCAGCTTTGGTCTTGCTCTATAGACATGGGAAACACTAACTGGTACAGAGTGTAAGCAAGTAAAGGATAAGGCATGAAAGTGTCTGCAGCAGCTTCTCTGCTGGTTGGCAACACAAGCAACTAACAAGACTTGTGTTTTGATCAACTCCAGAAAGCAAGCCCTGGAAACCAAAAGCAGAGATCACAGTTCACTCTGTAAAGCAAATCTTTATGTTACATAGCTCTTACATGGAACTCTACCAAATTAGGCAATACCAGCTTTGGTCTTGCTCTATAGACATGGGAAACACTAACTGGTACAGAGTGTAAGCAAGTAAAGGATAAGGCATGAAAGTGTCTGCAGCAGCTTCTCTGCTGGTTGGCAACACAAGCAACTAACAAGACTTGTGTTTTGATCAACTCCAGAAAGCAAGCCCTGGAAACCAAAAGCAGAGATCACAGTTCACTCTGTAAAGCAAATCTTTATGTTACATAGCTCTTACATGGAACTCTACCAAATTAGGCAATACCAGCTTTGGTCTTGCTCTATAGACATGGGAAACACTAACTGGTACAGAGTGTAAGCAAGTAAAGCATAAGGCATGAAAGTGTCTGCAGCAGCTTCTCTGGTGGTTGGCAACACAAGCAACTAACAAGACTTGTGTTTTGATCAACTCCAGAAAGCAAACTATAGAAACCAAAAGCAGAGATCACTGTTCACTCTGTAAAGCAAATCTGTATGTTACATAGCTCTATCACAGAAACTTAGTAAATTAGGCAGTAACAGCTTTAGTTCTCCTTCTATGGACATGAAAGACACCAACCGGTGCAGCGTAAAAGCCAGTAATGGATAAAGCAAGAGAGTGTCTGCAGCAGCTTCTCTGCTGGTTGGCAGCACAAACAACTAACATGACTTGTGTTTTCATCAACTCCAGAAAGCAAGCCATGGAAACCAAAAGCAGAAACCACTGTTCACTCGGAAAAGCAAAGCTTTATGTTACAGTGCTCTTTCATGGAAACTTTGCAAATTAGGCAGTAACAGCTTTGGTCTTGCTCTATAGACATGAGAAACATCAACCGGTGGAGTGTCAAAGGAAAGGTTTCTGTTACATGGCTCTTTCATGGAAATCAAGCAAATTAGGAAGTACCCACCTTTATTCGTGGTCTGGTGACAAGCAAAACACATACATGTGCAAAGTGTAAACCGGTACTGCAAAAGGCAGGAAAGCGCCTTCAGCAGCTTCTCTATTTCTTGAGAACACAAACAACAGACAAGACTTGTGTTTTGATCAACTCCAGAAAGCAAACCATAGAAACCAAAAGCAGAGATCACTGTTCACTCTGTAAAGCAAATCTTTATGTTACATAGCTCTATCACAGAAACTTAGTAAATTAGGCAGTAACAGCTTTAGTTCTCCTTCTATGGACATGAAAGACACCAACCGGTGCAGCGTAAAAGCCAGTAATGGATAAGGCAAGAGAGGGTCTGCAGCAGCTTCTCTGCTGGTTGGCAGCACAAACAACTAACATGACTTGTGTTTTCATCAACTCCAGAAAGCAAGCCATGGAAACCAAAAGCAGAGATCACTGTTCACTCTGAAAAGCAAATCTTTATGTTACATAGCTCTTACATGGAACTCTATCAAATTAGGCAATACCAGCTTTGGTCTTGCTCTATAGACATGGGAAACACTAACTGGTACAGAGTGTAAGCAAGTAAAGGATAAGGCATGAAAGTGTCTGCAGCAGCTTCTCTGCTGGTTGGCAACACAAGCAACTAACAAGACTTGTGTTTTGATCAACTCCAGAAAGCAAACCATAGAAACCAAAAGCAGAGATCACAGTTCACTCTGTAAAGCAAATCTTTATGTTACATAGCTCTATCACAGAAACAGTAAATTAGGCAGTAACAGCTTTAGTTCTCCTCCTATGGACATGAAAGACACCAACCGGTGCAGCGTAAAAGCCAGTAATGGATAAGGCAAGAGAGGGTCTGCAGCAGCTTCTCTGCTGGTTGGCAGCACAAACAACTAACATGACTTGTGTTTTCATCAACTCCAGAAAGCAAGCCATGGAAACCAAAAGCAGAGATCACTGTTCACTCTGAAAAGCAAATCTTTATGTTACATAGCTCTTACATGGAACTCTACCAAATTAGGCAATACCAGCTTTGGTCTTGCTCTATAGACATGGGAAACACTAACTGGCACAGAGTGTAAGCAAAGAAAGCATAAGGCATGAAAGTGTCTGCAGCAGCTTCTCTGCTGGTTGGCAACACAAGCAACTAACAAGACTTGTGTTTTGATCAACTCCAGAAAGCAAGCCCTGGAAACCAAAAGCAGAGATCACAGTTCACTCTGTAAAGCAAATCTTTATGTTACATTGCTCTTACATGGAACTCTACCAAATTAGGCAATACCAGCTTTGGTCTTGCTCTATAGACATGGGAAACACTAACTGGTACAGAGTGTAAGCAAAGAAAGCATAAGGCATGAAAGTGTCTGCAGCAGCTTCTCTGGTGGTTGGCAACACAAGCAACTAACAAGACTTGTGTTTTGATCAACTTCAGAAAGCAAACTATAGAAACCAAAAGCAGAGATCACAGTTCACTCTGTAAAGCTAATCTTTATGTTACATAGCTCTATCACAGAAACTTAGTAAATTAGGCAGTAACAGCTTTAGTTCTCCTTCTATGGACATGAAAGACACCAAAGGTGCAGCGTAAAAGCCAGAAATGGATAAGGCAAGAGAGGGTCTGCAGCAGCTTCTCTGCTGGTTGGCAGCACAAACAACTAACATGACTTGTGTTTTCATCAACTCCAGAAAGCAAGCCATGGAAACCAAAAGCAGAGATCACTGTTCACTCTGAAAAGCAAATCTTTATGTTACATAGCTCATACATGGAACTCTACCAAATTAGGCAATACCAGCTTTGGTCTTGCTCTATAGACATGGGAAACACTAACTGGTACAGAGTGTAAGCAAAGAAAGCATAAGGCATGAAAGTGTCTGCAGCAGCTTCTCTGCTGGTTGGCAACACAAGCAACTAACAAGACTTGTGTTTTGATCAACTCCAGAAAGCAAACTATAGAAACCAAAAGCAGAGATCACTGTTCATTCTGTAAAGCAAATCTGTATGTTACATAGCTCTATCACAGAAACTTAGTAAATTAGGCAGTAACAGCTTTAGTTCTCCTTCTATGGACATGAAAGACACCAACCGGTGCAGCGTAAAAGCCAGTAATGGATAAAGCAAGAGAGGGTCTGCAGCAGCTTCTCTGCTGGTTGGCAGCACAAACAACTAACATGACTTGTGTTTTCATCAACTCCAGAAAGCAAGCCATGGAAACCAAAAGCAGAAACCACTGTTCACTCGGAAAAGCAAAGCTTTATGTTACAGTGCTCTTTCATGGAAACTTAGCAAATTAAGCAGTAACAGCTTTGGTCTTGCTCTATAGACATGAGAAACATCAACCGGTGGAGTGTCAAAGGAAAGGTTTCTGTTACATGGCTCTTTCATGGAAATCAAGCAAATTAGGAAGTACCCACCTTTATTCGTGGTCTGGTGACAAGCAAAACACATACATGTGCAAAGTGTAAACCGGTACTGCAAAAGGCAGGAAAGCGCCTTCAGCAGCTTCTCTATTTCTTGGGAACACAAACAACAGCCAAGACTTGTGTTTTGATCAACTCCAGAAAGCAAACCATAGAAACCAAAAGCAGAGATCACTGTTCACTCTGTAAAGCAAATCTTTATGTTACATAGCTCTTACATGGAACTCTACCAAATTAGGCAATACCAGCTTTGGTCTTGCTCTATAGACATGGGAAACACTAACTGGTACAGAGTGTAAGCAAGTAAAGCATAAGGCATGAAAGTGTCTGCAGCAGCTTCTCTGCTGGTTGGCAACACAAGCAACTAACAAGACTTGTGTTTTGATCAACTCCAGAAAGCAAACCATAGAAACCAAAAGCAGAGATCACAGTTCACTCTGTAAAGCAAATCTTTATGTTACATAGCTCTATCACAGAAACTTAGTAAATTAGGCAGTAACAGCTTTAGTTCTCCTCCTATGGACATGAAAGACACCAACCGGTGCAGCGTAAAAGCCAGTAATGGATAAGGCAAGAGAGGGTCTGCAGCAGCTTCTCTGCTGGTTGGCAGCACAAACAACTAACATGACTTGTGTTTTCATCAACTCCAGAAAGCAAGCCATGGAAACCAAAAGCAGAGATCACTGTTCACTCTGAAAAGCAAATCTTTATGTTACATAGCTCTTACATGGAACTCTACCAAATTAGGCAATACCAGCTTTGGTCTTGCTCTATAGACATGGGAAACACTAACTGGTACAGAGTGTAAGCAAGTAAAGGATAAGGCATGAAAGTGTCTGCAGCAGCTTCTCTGCTGGTTGGCAACACAAGCAACTAACAAGACTTGTGTTTTGATCAACTCCAGAAAGCAAGCCCTGGAAACCAAAAGCAGAGATCACAGTTCACTCTGTAAAGCAAATCTTTATGTTACATAGCTCTTACATGGAACTCTACCAAATTAGGCAATACCAGCTTTGGTCTTGCTCTATAGACATGGGAAACACTAACTGGTACAGAGTGTAAGCAAGTAAAGGATAAGGCATGAAAGTGTCTGCAGCAGCTTCTCTGCTGGTTGGCAACACAAGCAACTAACAAGACTTGTGTTTTGATCAACTCCAGAAAGCAAGCCCTGGAAACCAAAAGCAGAGATCACAGTTCACTCTGTAAAGCAAATCTTTATGTTACATAGCTCTTACATGGAACTCTACCAAATTAGGCAATACCAGCTTTGGTCTTGCTCTATAGACATGGGAAACACTAACTGGTACAGAGTGTAAGCAAGTAAAGCATAAGGCATGAAAGTGTCTGCAGCAGCTTCTCTGGTGGTTGGCAACACAAGCAACTAACAAGACTTGTGTTTTGATCAACTCCAGAAAGCAAACTATAGAAACCAAAAGCAGAGATCACTGTTCACTCTGTAAAGCAAATCTGTATGTTACATAGCTCTATCACAGAAACTTAGTAAATTAGGCAGTAACAGCTTTAGTTCTCCTTCTATGGACATGAAAGACACCAACCGGTGCAGCGTAAAAGCCAGTAATGGATAAAGCAAGAGAGTGTCTGCAGCAGCTTCTCTGCTGGTTGGCAGCACAAACAACTAACATGACTTGTGTTTTCATCAACTCCAGAAAGCAAGCCATGGAAACCAAAAGCAGAAACCACTGTTCACTCGGAAAAGCAAAGCTTTATGTTACAGTGCTCTTTCATGGAAACTTTGCAAATTAGGCAGTAACAGCTTTGGTCTTGCTCTATAGACATGAGAAACATCAACCGGTGGAGTGTCAAAGGAAAGGTTTCTGTTACATGGCTCTTTCATGGAAATCAAGCAAATTAGGAAGTACCCACCTTTATTCGTGGTCTGGTGACAAGCAAAACACATACATGTGCAAAGTGTAAACCGGTACTGCAAAAGGCAGGAAAGCGCCTTCAGCAGCTTCTCTATTTCTTGAGAACACAAACAACAGACAAGACTTGTGTTTTGATCAACTCCAGAAAGCAAACCATAGAAACCAAAAGCAGAGATCACTGTTCACTCTGTAAAGCAAATCTTTATGTTACATAGCTCTATCACAGAAACTTAGTAAATTAGGCAGTAACAGCTTTAGTTCTCCTTCTATGGACATGAAAGACACCAACCGGTGCAGCGTAAAAGCCAGTAATGGATAAGGCAAGAGAGGGTCTGCAGCAGCTTCTCTGCTGGTTGGCAGCACAAACAACTAACATGACTTGTGTTTTCATCAACTCCAGAAAGCAAGCCATGGAAACCAAAAGCAGAGATCACTGTTCACTCTGAAAAGCAAATCTTTATGTTACATAGCTCTTACATGGAACTCTATCAAATTAGGCAATACCAGCTTTGGTCTTGCTCTATAGACATGGGAAACACTAACTGGTACAGAGTGTAAGCAAGTAAAGGATAAGGCATGAAAGTGTCTGCAGCAGCTTCTCTGCTGGTTGGCAACACAAGCAACTAACAAGACTTGTGTTTTGATCAACTCCAGAAAGCAAACCATAGAAACCAAAAGCAGAGATCACAGTTCACTCTGTAAAGCAAATCTTTATGTTACATAGCTCTATCACAGAAACAGTAAATTAGGCAGTAACAGCTTTAGTTCTCCTGCTATGGACATGAAAGACACCAACCGGTGCAGCGTAAAAGCCAGTAATGGATAAGGCAAGAGAGGGTCTGCAGCAGCTTCTCTGCTGGTTGGCAGCACAAACAACTAACATGACTTGTGTTTTCATCAACTCCAGAAAGCAAGCCATGGAAACCAAAAGCAGAGATCACTGTTCACTCTGAAAAGCAAATCTTTATGTTACATAGCTCTTACATGGAACTCTACCAAATTAGGCAATACCAGCTTTGGTCTTGCTCTATAGACATGGGAAACACTAACTGGCACAGAGTGTAAGCAAAGAAAGCATAAGGCATGAAAGTGTCTGCAGCAGCTTCTCTGCTGGTTGGCAACACAAGCAACTAACAAGACTTGTGTTTTGATCAACTCCAGAAAGCAAGCCCTGGAAACCAAAAGCAGAGATCACAGTTCACTCTGTAAAGCAAATCTTTATGTTACATTGCTCTTACATGGAACTCTACCAAATTAGGCAATACCAGCTTTGGTCTTGCTCTATAGACATGGGAAACACTAACTGGTACAGAGTGTAAGCAAAGAAAGCATAAGGCATGAAAGTGTCTGCAGCAGCTTCTCTGGTGGTTGGCAACACAAGCAACTAACAAGACTTGTGTTTTGATCAACTTCAGAAAGCAAACTATAGAAACCAAAAGCAGAGATCACAGTTCACTCTGTAAAGCTAATCTTTATGTTACATAGCTCTATCACAGAAACTTAGTAAATTAGGCAGTAACAGCTTTAGTTCTCCTTCTATGGACATGAAAGACACCAAAGGTGCAGCGTAAAAGCCAGAAATGGATAAGGCAAGAGAGGGTCTGCAGCAGCTTCTCTGCTGGTTGGCAGCACAAACAACTAACATGACTTGTGTTTTCATCAACTCCAGAAAGCAAGCCATGGAAACCAAAAGCAGAGATCACTGTTCACTCTGAAAAGCAAATCTTTATGTTACATAGCTCTTACATGGAACTCTATCAAATTAGGCAATACCAGCTTTGGTCTTGCTCGATAGACATGGGAAACACTAACTGGTACAGAGTGTAAGCAAAGAAAGCATAAGGCATGAAAGTGTCTGCAGCAGCTTCTCTGCTGGTTGGCAACACAAGCAACTAACAAGACTTGTGTTTTGATCAACTCCAGAAAGCAAACTATAGAAACCAAAAGCAGAGATCACTGTTCATTCTGTAAAGCAAATCTGTATGTTACATAGCTCTATCACAGAAACTTAGTAAATTAGGCAGTAACAGCTTTAGTTCTCCTTCTATGGACATGAAAGACACCAACCGGTGCAGCGTAAAAGCCAGTAATGGATAAAGCAAGAGAGTGTCTGCAGCAGCTTCTCTGCTGGTTGGCAGCACAAACAACTAACATGACTTGTGTTTTCATCAACTCCAGAAAGCAAGCCATGGAAACCAAAAGCAGAAACCACTGTTCACTCGGAAAAGCAAAGCTTTATGTTACAGTGCTCTTTCATGGAAACTTAGCAAATTAAGCAGTAACAGCTTTGGTCTTGCTCTATAGACATGAGAAACATCAACCGGTGGAGTGTCAAAGGAAAGGTTTCTGTTACATGGCTCTTTCATGGAAATCAAGCAAATTAGGAAGTACCCACCTTTATTTGTGGTCTGGTGACAAGCAAAACACATACATGTGCAAAGTGTAAACCGGTACTGCAAAAGGCAGGAAAGCGCCTTCAGCAGCTTCTCTATTTCTTGAGAACACAAACAAGACTTGTGTTTTGATCAACTCCAGAAAGCAAACCATAGAAACCAAAAGCAGAGATCACTGTTCACTCTGTAAAGCAAATCTTTATGTTACATAGCTCTATCACAGAAACTTAGTAAATTAGGCAGTAACAGCTTTAGTTCTCCTTCTATGGACATGAAAGACACCAACCGGTGCAGCGTAAAAGCCAGTAATGGATAAGGCAAGAGAGGGTCTGCAGCAGCTTCTCTGCTGGTTGGCAGCACAAACAACTAACATGACTTGTGTTTTCATCAACTCCAGAAAGCAAGCCATGGAAACCAAAAGCAGAGATCACAGTTCATTCTGTAAAGCAAATCTTTATGTTACATAGCTCTTACATGGAACTCTATCAAATTAGGCAATACCAGCTTTGGTCTTGCTCTATAGACATGGGAAACACTAACTGGTACAGAGTGTAAGCAAAGAAAGCATAAGGCATGAAAGTGTCTGCAGCAGCTTCTCTGGTGGTTGGCAACACAAGCAACTAACAAGACTTGTGTTTTGATCAACTCCAGAAAGCAAACTATAGAAACCAAAAGCAGAGATCACTGTTCACTCTGTAAAGCAAATCTTTATGTTACATAGCTCTTACATGGAACTCTACCAAATTAGGCAATACCAGCTTTGGTCTTGCTCTATAGACATGGGAAACACTAACTGGTACAGAGTGTAAGCAAAGAAAGCATAAGGCATGAAAGTGTCTGCAGCAGCTTCTCTGGTGGTTGGCAACACAAGCAACTAACAAGACTTGTGTTTTGATCAACTCCAGAAAGCAAACCATAGAAACCAAAAGCAGAGATCACAGTTCACTCTGTAAAGCAAATCTTTATGTTACATAGCTCTATCACAGAAACTTAGTAAATTAGGCAGTAACAGCTTTAGTTCTCCTCCTATGGACATGAAAGACACCAACCGGTGCAGCGTAAAAGCCAGTAATGGATAAGGCAAGAGAGGGTCTGCAGCAGCTTCTCTGCTGGTTGGCAGCACAAACAACTAACATGACTTGTGTTTTCATCAACTCCAGAAAGCAAGCCATGGAAACCAAAAGCAGAGATCACTGTTCACTCTGAAAAGCAAATCTTTATGTTACATAGCTCTTACATGGAACTCTACCAAATTAGGCAATACCAGCTTTGGTCTTGCTCTATAGACATGGGAAACACTAACTGGTACAGAGTGTAAGCAAGTAAAGGATAAGGCATGAAAGTGTCTGCAGCAGCTTCTCTGCTGGTTGGCAACACAAGCAACTAACAAGACTTGTGTTTTGATCAACTCCAGAAAGCAAGCCCTGGAAACCAAAAGCAGAGATCACAGTTCACTCTGTAAAGCAAATCTTTATGTTACATTGCTCTTACATGGAACTCTACCAAATTAGGCAATACCAGCTTTGGTCTTGCTCTATAGACATGGGAAACACTAACTGGTACAGAGTGTAAGCAAGTAAAGCATAAGGCATGAAAGTGTCTGCAGCAGCTTCTCTGGTGGTTGGCAACACAAGCAACTAACAAGACTTGTGTTTTGATCAACTCCAGAAAGCAAACTATAGAAACCAAAAGCAGAGATCACTGTTCACTCTGTAAAGCAAATCTGTATGTTACATAGCTCTATCACAGAAACTTAGTAAATTAGGCAGTAACAGCTTTAGTTCTCCTTCTATGGACATGAAAGACACCAACCGGTGCAGCGTAAAAGCCAGTAATGGATAAAGCAAGAGAGTGTCTGCAGCAGCTTCTCTGCTGGTTGGCAGCACAAACAACTAACATGACTTGTGTTTTCATCAACTCCAGAAAGCAAGCCATGGAAACCAAAAGCAGAAACCACTGTTCACTCGGAAAAGCAAAGCTTTATGTTACAGTGCTCTTTCATGGAAACTTTGCAAATTAAGCAGTAACAGCTTTGGTCTTGCTCTATAGACATGAGAAACATCAACCGGTGGAGTGTCAAAGGAAAGGTTTCTGTTACATGGCTCTTTCATGGAAATCAAGCAAATTAGGAAGTACCCACCTTTATTCGTGGTCTGGTGACAAGCAAAACACATACATGTGCAAAGTGTAAACCGGTACTGCAAAAGGCAGGAAAGCGCCTTCAGCAGCTTCTCTATTTCTTGGGAACACAAACAACAGCCAAGACTTGTGTTTTGATCAACTCCAGAAAGCAAACCATAGAAACCAAAAGCAGAGATCACAGTTCACTCTGTAAAGCAAATCTTTATGTTACATAGCTCTATCACAGAAACTTAGTAAATTAGGCAGTAACAGCTTTAGTTCTCCTTCTATGGACATGAAAGACACCAAAGGTGCAGCGTAAAAGCCAGAAATGGATAAGGCAAGAGAGGGTCTGCAGCAGCTTCTCTGCTGGTTGGCAGCACAAACAACTAACATGACTTGTGTTTTCATCAACTCCAGAAAGCAAGCCATGGAAACCAAAAGCAGAGATCACTGTTCACTCTGAAAAGCAAATCTTTATGTTACATAGCTCATACATGGAACTCTATCAAATTAGGCAATACCAGCTTTGGTCTTGCTCTATAGACATGGGAAACACTAACTGGTACAGAGTGTAAGCAAAGAAAGCATAAGGCATGAAAGTGTCTGCAGCAGCTTCTCTGGTGGTTGGCAACACAAGCAACTAACAAGACTTGTGTTTTGATCAACTCCAGAAAGCAAACTATAGAAACCAAAAGCAGAGATCACTGTTCATTCTGTAAAGCAAATCTGTATGTTACATAGCTCTATCACAGAAACTTAGTAAATTAGGCAGTAACAGCTTTAGTTCTCCTTCTATGGACATGAAAGACACCAACCGGTGCAGCGTAAAAGCCAGTAATGGATAAAGCAAGAGAGGGTCTGCAGCAGCTTCTCTGCTGGTTGGCAGCACAAACAACTAACATGACTTGTGTTTTCATCAACTCCAGAAAGCAAGCCATGGAAACCAAAAGCAGAAACCACTGTTCACTCGGAAAAGCAAAGCTTTATGTTACAGTGCTCTTTCATGGAAACTTAGCAAATTAAGCAGTAACAGCTTTGGTCTTGCTCTATAGACATGAGAAACATCAACCGGTGGAGTGTCAAAGGAAAGGTTTCTGTTACATGGCTCTTTCATGGAAATCAAGCAAATTAGGAAGTACCCACCTTTATTCGTGGTCTGGTGACAAGCAAAACACATACATGTGCAAAGTGTAAACCGGTACTGCAAAAGGCAGGAAAGCGCCTTCAGCAGCTTCTCTATTTCTTGGGAACACAAACAACAGCCAAGACTTGTGTTTTGATCAACTCCAGAAAGCAAACCATAGAAACCAAAAGCAGAGATCACTGTTCACTCTGTAAAGCAAATCTTTATGTTACATAGCTCTTACATGGAACTCTACCAAATTAGGCAATACCAGCTTTGGTCTTGCTCTATAGACATGGGAAACACTAACTGGCACAGAGTGTAAGCAAAGAAAGCATAAGGCATGAAAGTGTCTGCAGCAGCTTCTCTGCTGGTTGGCAACACAAGCAACTAACAAGACTTGTGTTTTGATCAACTCCAGAAAGCAAGCCCTGGAAACCAAAAGCAGAGATCACAGTTCACTCTGTAAAGCAAATCTTTATGTTACATTGCTCTTACATGGAACTCTACCAAATTAGGCAATACCAGCTTTGGTCTTGCTCTATAGACATGGGAAACACTAACTGGTACAGAGTGTAAGCAAAGAAAGCATAAGGCATGAAAGTGTCTGCAGCAGCTTCTCTGGTGGTTGGCAACACAAGCAACTAACAAGACTTGTGTTTTGATCAACTCCAGAAAGCAAACTATAGAAACCAAAAGCAGAGATCACTGTTCACTCTGTAAAGCAAATCTTTATGTTACATAGCTCTTACATGGAACTCTACCAAATTAGGCAATACCAGCTTTGGTCTTGCTCTATAGACATGGGAAACACTAACTGGTACAGAGTGTAAGCAAAGAAAGCATAAGGCATGAAAGTGTCTGCAGCAGCTTCTCTGCTGGTTGGCAACACAAGCAACTAACAAGACTTGTGTTTTGATCAACTCCAGAAAGCAAACCATAGAAACCAAAAGCAGAGATCACAGTTCACTCTGTAAAGCAAATCTTTATGTTACATAGCTCTATCACAGAAACTTAGTAAATTAGGCAGTAACAGCTTTAGTTCTCCTCCTATGGACATGAAAGACACCAACCGGTGCAGCGTAAAAGCCAGAAATGGATAAGGCAAGAGAGGGTCTGCAGCAGCTTCTCTGCTGGTTGGCAGCACAAACAACTAACATGACTTGTGTTTTCATCAACTCCAGAAAGCAAGCCATGGAAACCAAAAGCAGAGATCACTGTTCACTCTGAAAAGCAAATCTTTATGTTACATAGCTCTTACATGGAACTCTACCAAATTAGGCAATACCAGCTTTGGTCTTGCTCTATAGACATGGGAAACACTAACTGGTACAGAGTGTAAGCAAGTAAAGGATAAGGCATGAAAGTGTCTGCAGCAGCTTCTCTGCTGGTTGGCAACACAAGCAACTAACAAGACTTGTGTTTTGATCAACTCCAGAAAGCAAACTATAGAAACCAAAAGCAGAGATCACTGTTCACTCTGTAAAGCAAATCTTTATGTTACATTGCTCTTACATGGAACTCTACCAAATTAGGCAATACCAGCTTTGGTCTTGCTCTATAGACATGGGAAACACTAACTGGTACAGAGTGTAAGCAAGTAAAGCATAAGGCATGAAAGTGTCTGCAGCAGCTTCTCTGGTGGTTGGCAACACAAGCAACTAACAAGACTTGTGTTTTGATCAACTCCAGAAAGCAAACTATAGAAACCAAAAGCAGAGATCACTGTTCACTCTGTAAAGCAAATCTGTATGTTACATAGCTCTATCACAGAAACTTAGTAAATTAGGCAGTAACAGCTTTAGTTCTCCTTCTATGGACATGAAAGACACCAACCGGTGCAGCGTAAAAGCCAGTAATGGATAAAGCAAGAGAGTGTCTGCAGCAGCTTCTCTGCTGGTTGGCAGCACAAACAACTAACATGACTTGTGTTTTCATCAACTCCAGAAAGCAAGCCATGGAAACCAAAAGCAGAAACCACTGTTCACTCGGAAAAGCAAAGCTTTATGTTACAGTGCTCTTTCATGGAAACTTTGCAAATTAAGCAGTAACAGCTTTGGTCTTGCTCTATAGACATGAGAAACATCAACCGGTGGAGTGTCAAAGGAAAGGTTTCTGTTACATGGCTCTTTCATGGAAATCAAGCAAATTAGGAAGTACCCACCTTTATTCGTGGTCTGGTGACAAGCAAAACACATACATGTGCAAAGTGTAAACCGGTACTGCAAAAGGCAGGAAAGCGCCTTCAGCAGCTTCTCTATTTCTTGGGAACACAAACAACAGCCAAGACTTGTGTTTTGATCAACTCCAGAAAGCAAACCATAGAAACCAAAAGCAGAGATCACAGTTCACTCTGTAAAGCAAATCTTTATGTTACATAGCTCTATCACAGAAACTTAGTAAATTAGGCAGTAACAGCTTTAGTTCTCCTTCTATGGACATGAAAGACACCAAAGGTGCAGCGTAGAAGCCAGAAATGGATAAGGCAAGAGAGGGTCTGCAGCAGCTTCTCTGCTGGTTGGCAGCACAAACAACTAACATGACTTGTGTTTTCATCAACTCCAGAAAGCAAGCCATGGAAACCAAAAGCAGAGATCACTGTTCACTCTGAAAAGCAAATCTTTATGTTACATAGCTCATACATGGAACTCTATCAAATTAGGCAATACCAGCTTTGGTCTTGCTCTATAGACATGGGAAACACTAACTGGTACAGAGTGTAAGCAAAGAAAGCATAAGGCATGAAAGTGTCTGCAGCAGCTTCTCTGCTGGTTGGCAACACAAGCAACTAACAAGACTTGTGTTTTGATCAACTCCAGAAAGCAAACTATAGAAACCAAAAGCAGAGATCACTGTTCATTCTGTAAAGCAAATCTGTATGTTACATAGCTCTATCACAGAAACTTAGTAAATTAGGCAGTAACAGCTTTAGTTCTCCTTCTATGGACATGAAAGACACCAACCGGTGCAGCGTAAAAGCCAGTAATGGATAAAGCAAGAGAGGGTCTGCAGCAGCTTCTCTGCTGGTTGGCAGCACAAACAACTAACATGACTTGTGTTTTCATCAACTCCAGAAAGCAAGCCATGGAAACCAAAAGCAGAAACCACTGTTCACTCGGAAAAGCAAAGCTTTATGTTACAGTGCTCTTTCATGGAAACTTAGCAAATTAAGCAGTAACAGCTTTGGTCTTGCTCTATAGACATGAGAAACATCAACCGGTGGAGTGTCAAAGGAAAGGTTTCTGTTACATGGCTCTTTCATGGAAATCAAGCAAATTAGGAAGTACCCACCTTTATTCGTGGTCTGGTGACAAGCAAAACACATACATGTGCAAAGTGTAAACCGGTACTGCAAAAGGCAGGAAAGCGCCTTCAGCAGCTTCTCTATTTCTTGGGAACACAAACAACAGCCAAGACTTGTGTTTTGATCAACTCCAGAAAGCAAACCATAGAAACCAAAAGCAGAGATCACTGTTCACTCTGTAAAGCAAATCTTTATGTTACATAGCTCTTACATGGAACTCTACCAAATTAGGCAATACCAGCTTTGGTCTTGCTCTATAGACATGGGAAACACTAACTGGTACAGAGTGTAAGCAAGTAAAGCATAAGGCATGAAAGTGTCTGCAGCAGCTTCTCTGCTGGTTGGCAACACAAGCAACTAACAAGACTTGTGTTTTGATCAACTCCAGAAAGCAAACCATAGAAACCAAAAGCAGAGATCACAGTTCACTCTGTAAAGCAAATCTTTATGTTACATAGCTCTATCACAGAAACTTAGTAAATTAGGCAGTAACAGCTTTAGTTCTCCTTCTATGGACATGAAAGACACCAACCGGTGCAGCGTAAAAGCCAGTAATGGATAAGGCAAGAGAGGGTCTGCAGCAGCTTCTCTGCTGGTTGGCAGCACAAACAACTAACATGACTTGTGTTTTCATCAACTCCAGAAAGCAAGCCATGGAAACCAAAAGCAGAGATCACTGTTCACTCTGAAAAGCAAATCTTTATGTTACATAGCTCTTACATGGAACTCTACCAAATTAGGCAATACCAGCTTTGGTCTTGCTCTATAGACATGGGAAACACTAACTGGTACAGAGTGTAAGCAAGTAAAGGATAAGGCATGAAAGTGTCTGCAGCAGCTTCTCTGCTGGTTGGCAACACAAGCAACTAACAAGACTTGTGTTTTGATCAACTCCAGAAAGCAAACCATAGAAACCAAAAGCAGAGATCACAGTTCACTCTGTAAAGCAAATCTTTATGTTACATAGCTCTATCACAGAAACAGTAAATTAGGCAGTAACAGCTTTACTTCTCCTCCTATGGACATGAAAGACACCAACCGGTGCAGCGTAAAAGCCAGTAATGGATAAGGCAAGAGAGGGTCTGCAGCAGCTTCTCTGCTGGTTGGCAGCACAAACAACTAACATGACTTGTGTTTTCATCAACTCCAGAAAGCAAGCCATGGAAACCAAAAGCAGAAACCACTGTTCACTCTGAAAAGCAAATCTTTATGTTACATAGCTCTTACATGGAACTCTACCAAATTAGGCAATACCAGCTTTGGTCTTGCTCTATAGACATGGGAAACACTAACTGGCACAGAGTGTAAGCAAAGAAAGCATAAGGCATGAAAGTGTCTGCAGCAGCTTCTCTGCTGGTTGGCAACACAAGCAACTAACAAGACTTGTGTTTTGATCAACTCCAGAAAGCAAGCCCTGGAAACCAAAAGCAGAGATCACAGTTCACTCTGTAAAGCAAATATTTATGTTACATTGCTCTTACATGGAACTCTACCAAATTAGGCAATACCAGCTTTGCTCTTGCTCTATAGACATGGGAAACACTAACTGGTACAGAGTGTAAGCAAAGAAAGCATAAGGCATGAAAGTGTCTGCAGCAGCTTCTCTGGTGGTTGGCAACACAAGCAACTAACAAGACTTGTGTTTTGATCAACTTCAGAAAGCAAACTATAGAAACCAAAAGCAGAGATCACAGTTCACTCTGTAAAGCTAATCTTTATGTTACATAGCTCTATCACAGAAACTTAGTAAATTAGGCAGTAACAGCTTTAGTTCTCCTTCTATGGACATGAAAGACACCAAAGGTGCAGCGTAAAAGCCAGAAATGGATAAGGCAAGAGAGGGTCTGCAGCAGCTTCTCTGCTGGTTGGCAGCACAAACAACTAACATGACTTGTGTTTTCATCAACTCCAGAAAGCAAGCCATGGAAACCAAAAGCAGAGATCACTGTTCACTCTGAAAAGCAAATCTTTATGTTACATAGCTCTTACATGGAACTCTATCAAATTAGGCAATACCAGCTTTGGTCTTGCTCTATAGACATGGGAAACACTAACTGGTACAGAGTGTAAGCAAAGAAAGCATAAGGCATGAAAGTGTCTGCAGCAGCTTCTCTGGTGGTTGGCAACACAAGCAACTAACAAGACTTGTGTTTTGATCAACTCCAGAAAGCAAACTATAGAAACCAAAAGCAGAGATCACTGTTCATTCTGTAAAGCAAATCTGTATGTTACATAGCTCTATCACAGAAACTTAGTAAATTAGGCAGTAACAGCTTTAGTTCTCCTTCTATGGACATGAAAGACACCAACCGGTGCAGCGTAAAAGCCAGTAATGGATAAAGCAAGAGAGGGTCTGCAGCAGCTTCTCTGCTGGTTGGCAGCACAAACAACTAACATGACTTGTGTTTTCATCAACTCCAGAAAGCAAGCCATGGAAACCAAAAGCAGAAACCACTGTTCACTCGGAAAAGCAAAGCTTTATGTTACAGTGCTCTTTCATGGAAACTTAGCAAATTAAGCAGTAACAGCTTTGGTCTTGCTCTATAGACATGAGAAACATCAACCGGTGGAGTGTCAAAGGAAAGGTTTCTGTTACATGGCTCTTTCATGGAAATCAAGCAAATTAGGAAGTACCCACCTTTATTCGTGGTCTGGTGACAAGCAAAACACATACATGTGCAAAGTGTAAACCGGTACTGCAAAAGGCAGGAAAGCGCCTTCAGCAGCTTCTCTATTTCTTGAGAACACAAACAACAGACAAGACTTGTGTTTTGATCAACTCCAGAAAGCAAACCATAGAAACCAAAAGCAGAGATCACTGTTCACTCTGTAAAGCAAATCTTTATGTTACATAGCTCTATCACAGAAACTTAGTAAATTAGGCAGTAACAGCTTTAGTTCTCCTTCTATGGACATGAAAGACACCAACCGGTGCAGCGTAAAAGCCAGTAATGGATAAGGCAAGAGAGGGTCTGCAGCAGCTTCTCTGCTGGTTGGCAGCACAAACAACTAACATGACTTGTGTTTTCATCAACTCCAGAAAGCAAGCCATGGAAACCAAAAGCAGAGATCACAGTTCATTCTGTAAAGCAAATCTTTATGTTACATAGCTCTTACATGGAACTCTATCAAATTAGGCAATACCAGCTTTGGTCTTGCTCTATAGACATGGGAAACACTAACTGGTACAGAGTGTAAGCAAAGAAAGCATAAGGCATGAAAGTGTCTGCAGCAGCTTCTCTGGTGGTTGGCAACACAAGCAACTAACAAGACTTGTGTTTTGATCAACTCCAGAAAGCAAACTATAGAAACCAAAAGCAGAGATCACTGTTCACTCTGTAAAGCAAATCTTTATGTTACATAGCTCTTACATGGAACTCTACCAAATTAGGCAATACCAGCTTTGGTCTTGCTCTATAGACATGGGAAACACTAACTGGTACAGAGTGTAAGCAAAGAAAGCATAAGGCATGAAAGTGTCTGCAGCAGCTTCTCTGCTGGTTGGCAACACAAGCAACTAACAAGACTTGTGTTTTGATCAACTCCAGAAAGCAAACCATAGAAACCAAAAGCAGAGCTCACAGTTCACTCTGTAAAGCAAATCTTTATGTTACATTGCTCTTACATGGAACTCTACCAAATTAGGCAATACCAGCTTTGGTCTTGCTCTATAGACATGGGAAACACTAACTGGTACAGAGTGTAAGCAAGTAAAGCATAAGGCATGAAAGTATCTGCAGCAGCTTCTCTGGTGGTTGGCAACACAAGCAACTAACAAGACTTGTGTTTTGATCAACTCCAGAAAGCAAACCATAGAAACCAAAAGCAGAGATCACAGTTCACTCTGTAAAGCAAATCTTTATGTTACATAGCTCTATCACAGAAACTTAGTAAATTAGGCAGTAACAACTTTAGTTCTCCTTCTATGGACATGAAAGACAGCAACCGGTGCAGCGTAAAAGCCAGTAATGGATAAAGCAAGAGAGTGTCTGCAGCAGCTTCTCTGCTGGTTGGCAGCACAAACAACTAACATGACTTGTGTTTTCATCAACTCCAGAAAGCAAGCCATGGAAACCAAAAGCAGAAACCACTGTTCACTCGGAAAAGCAAAGCTTTATGTTACAGTGCTCTTTCATGGAAACTTTGCAAATTAGGCAGTAACAGCTTTGGTCTTGCTCTATAGACATGAGAAACATCAACCGGTGGAGTGTCAAAGGAAAGGTTTCTGTTACATGGCTCTTTCATGGAAATCAAGCAAATTAGGAAGTACCCACCTTTATTCGTGGTCTGGTGACAAGCAAAACACATACATGTGCAAAGTGTAAACCGGTACTGCAAAAGGCAGGAAAGCGCCTTCAGCAGCTTCTCTATTTCTTGGGAACACAAACAACAGCCAAGACTTGTGTTTTGATCAACTCCAGAAAGCAAACCATAGAAACCAAAAGCAGAGATCACTGTTCACTCTGTAAAGCAAATCTTTATGTTACATAGCTCTTACATGGAACTCTACCAAATTAGGCAATACCAGCTTTGGTCTTGCTCTATAGACATGGGAAACACTAACTGGTACAGAGTGTAAGCAAAGAAAGCATAAGGCATGAAAGTGTCTGCAGCAGCTTCTCTGGTGGTTGGCAACACAAGCAACTAACAAGACTTGTGTTTTGATCAACTCCAGAAAGCAAACTATAGAAACCAAAAGCAGAGATCACTGTTCACTCTGTAAAGCAAATCTTTATGTTACATAGCTCTTACATGGAACTCTACCAAATTAGGCAATACCAGCTTTGGTCTTGCTCTATAGACATGGGAAACACTAACTGGTACAGAGTGTAAGCAAGTAAAGCATAAGGCATGAAAGTGTCTGCAGCAGCTTCTCTGCTGGTTGGCAACACAAGCAACTAACAAGACTTGTGTTTTGATCAACTCCAGAAAGCAAACCATAGAAACCAAAAGCAGAGATCACTGTTCACTCTGTAAAGCAAATCTTTATGTTACATAGCTCTATCACAGAAACTTAGTAAATTAGGCAGTAACAGCTTTAGTTCTCCTCCTATGGACATGAAAGACACCAACCGGTGCAGCGTAAAAGCCAGTAATGGATAAGGCAAGAGAGGGTCTGCAGCAGCTTCTCTGCTGGTTGGCAGCACAAACAACTAACATGACTTGTGTTTTCATCAACTCCAGAAAGCAAGCCATGGAAACCAAAAGCAGAGATCACTGTTCACTCTGAAAAGCAAATCTTTATGTTACATAGCTCTTACATGGAACTCTACCAAATTAGGCAATACCAGCTTTGGTCTTGCTCTATAGACATGGGAAACACTAACTGGTACAGAGTGTAAGCAAGTAAAGGATAAGGCATGAAAGTGTCTGCAGCAGCTTCTCTGCTGGTTGGCAACACAAGCAACTAACAAGACTTGTGTTTTGATCAACTCCAGAAAGCAAGCCCTGGAAACCAAAAGCAGAGATCACAGTTCACTCTGTAAAGCAAATCTTTATGTTACATAGCTCTTACATGGAACTCTACCAAATTAGGCAATACCAGCTTTGGTCTTGCTCTATAGACATGGGAAACACTAACTGGTACAGAGTGTAAGCAAGTAAAGCATAAGGCATGAAAGTGTCTGCAGCAGCTTCTCTGGTGGTTGGCAACACAAGCAACTAACAAGACTTGTGTTTTGATCAACTCCAGAAAGCAAACCATAGAAACCAAAAGCAGAGATCACTGTTCACTCTGTAAAGCAAATCTTTATGTTACATAGCTCTATCACAGAAACTTAGTAAATTAGGCAGTAACAGCTTTAGTTCTCCTTCTATGGACATGAAAGACACCAACCGGTGCAGCGTAAAAGCCAGTAATGGATAAGGCAAGAGAGGGTCTGCAGCAGCTTCTCTGCTGGTTGGCAGCACAAACAACTAACATGACTTGTGTTTTCATCAACTCCAGAAAGCAAGCCATGGAAACCAAAAGCAGAGATCACTGTTCACTCTGAAAAGCAAATCTTTATGTTACATAGCTCTTACATGGAACTCTATCAAATTAGGCAATACCAGCTTTGGTCTTGCTCTATAGACATGGGAAACACTAACTGGCACAGAGTGTAAGCAAAGAAAGCATAAGGCATGAAAGTGTCTGCAGCAGCTTCTCTGGTGGTTGGCAACACAAGCAACTAACAAGACTTGTGTTTTGATCAACTCCAGAAAGCAAGCCCTGGAAACCAAAAGCAGAGATCACAGTTCACTCTGTAAAGCAAATCTTTATGTTACATTGCTCTTACATGGAACTCTACCAAATTAGGCAATACCAGCTTTGCTCTTGCTCTATAGACATGGGAAACACTAACTGGTACAGAGTGTAAGCAAAGAAAGCATAAGGCATGAAAGTGTCTGCAGCAGCTTCTCTGGTGGTTGGCAACACAAGCAACTAACAAGACTTGTGTTTTGATCAACTTCAGAAAGCAAACTATAGAAACCAAAAGCAGAGATCACAGTTCACTCTGTAAAGCTAATCTGTATGTTACATAGCTCTATCACAGAAACTTAGTAAATTAGGCAGTAACAGCTTTAGTTCTCCTTCTATGGACATGAAAGACACCAACCGGTGCAGCGTAAAAGCCAGTAATGGATAAAGCAAGAGAGTGTCTGCAGCAGCTTCTCTGCTGGTTGGCAGCACAAACAACTAACATGACTTGTGTTTTCATCAACTCCAGAAAGCAAACTATAGAAACCAAAAGCAGAGATCACAGTTCATTCTGTAAAGCAAATCTTTATGTTACATAGCTCTTACATGGAACTCTATCAAATTAGGCAATACCAGCTTTGGTCTTGCTCTATAGACATGGGAAACACTAACTGGTACAGAGTGTAAGCAAAGAAAGCATAAGGCATGAAAGTGTCTGCAGCAGCTTCTCTGCTGGTTGGCAACACAAGCAACTAACAAGACTTGTGTTTTGATCAACTCCAGAAAGCAAACCATAGAAACCAAAAGCAGAGATCACAGTTCACTCTGTAAAGCAAATCTTTATGTTACATAGCTCTATCACAGAAACTTAGTAAATTAGGCAGTAACAGCTTTAGTTCTCCTCCTATGGACATGAAAGACACCAACCGGTGCAGCGTAAAAGCCAGTAATGGATAAGGCAAGAGAGGGTCTGCAGCAGCTTCTCTGCTGGTTGGCAGCACAAACAACTAACATGACTTGTGTTTTCATCAACTCCAGAAAGCAAGCGATGGAAACCAAAAGCAGAGATCACTGTTCACTCTGAAAAGCAAATCTTTATGTTACATAGCTCTTACATGGAACTCTACCAAATTAGGCAATACCAGCTTTGGTCTTGCTCTATAGACATGGGAAACACTAACTGGTACAGAGTGTAAGCAAGTAAAGGATAAGGCATGAAAGTGTCTGCAGCAGCTTCTCTGCTGGTTGGCAACACAAGCAACTAACAAGACTTGTGTTTTGATCAACTCCAGAAAGCAAGCCCTGGAAACCAAAAGCAGAGATCAAAGTTCACTCTGTAAAGCAAATCTTTATGTTACATTGCTCTTACATGGAACTCTACCAAATTAGGCAATACCAGCTTTGGTCTTCCTCTATAGACATGGGAAACACTAACTGGTACAGAGTGTAAGCAAGTAAAGCATAAGGCATGAAAGTGTCTGCAGCAGCTTCTCTGGTGGTTGGCAACACAAGCAACTAACAAGACTTGTGTTTTGATCAACTCCAGAAAGCAAACTATAGAAACCAAAAGCAGAGATCACAGTTCACTCTGTAAAGCAAATCTGTATGTTACATAGCTCTATCACAGAAACTTAGTAAATTAGGCAGTAACAGCTTTAGTTCTCCTTCTATGGACATGAAAGACACCAACCGGTGCAGCGTAAAAGCCAGTAATGGATAAGGCAAGAGAGTGTCTGCAGCAGCTTCTCTGCTGGTTGGCAGCACAAACAACTAACATGACTTGTGTTTTCATCAACTCCAGAAAGCAAGCCATGGAAACCAAAAGCAGAAACCACTGTTCACTCGGAAAAGCAAAGCTTTATGTTACAGTGCTCTTTCATGGAAACTTTGCAAATTAAGCAGTAACAGCTTTGGTCTTGCTCTATAGACATGAGAAACATCAACCGGTGGAGTGTCAAAGGAAAGGTTTCTGTTACATGGCTCTTTCATGGAAATCAAGCAAATTAGGAAGTACCCACCTTTATTCGTGGTCTGGTGACAAGCAAAACACATACATGTGCAAAGTGTAAACCGGTACTGCAAAAGGCAGGAAAGCGCCTTCAGCAGCTTCTCTATTTCTTGGGAACACAAACAACAGCCAAGACTTGTGTTTTGATCAACTCCAGAAAGCAAACCATAGAAACCAAAAGCAGAGATCACTGTTCACTCTGTAAAGCAAATCTTTATGTTACATAGCTCTATCACAGAAACTTAGTAAATTAGGCAGTAACAGCTTTAGTTCTCCTTCTATGGACATGAAAGACACCAAAGGTGCAGCGTAAAAGCCAGTAATGGATAAGGCAAGAGAGGGTCTGCAGCAGCTTCTCTGCTGGTTGGCAGCACAAACAACTAACATGACTTGTGTTTTCATCAACTCCAGAAAGCAAGCCATGGAAACCAAAAGCAGAGATCACAGTTCATTCTGTAAAGCAAATCTTTATGTTACATAGCTCTTACATGGAACTCTATCAAATTAGGCAATACCAGCTTTGGTCTTGCTCTATAGACATGGGAAACACTAACTGGTACAGAGTGTAAGCAAGTAAAGGATAAGGCATGAAAGTGTCTGCAGCAGCTTCTCTGGTGGTTGGCAACACAAGCAACTAACAAGACTTGTGTTTTGATCAACTCCAGAAAGCAAACTATAGAAACCAAAAGCAGAGATCACTGTTCACTCTGTAAAGCAAATCTGTATGTTACATAGCTCTATCACAGAAACTTAGTAAATTAGGCAGTAACAGCTTTAGTTCTCCTTCTATGGACATGAAAGACACCAACCGGTGCAGCGTAAAAGCCAGTAATGGATAAAGCAAGAGAGGGTCTGCAGCAGCTTCTCTGCTGGTTGGCAGCACAAACAACTAACATGACTTGTGTTTTCATCAACTCCAGAAAGCAAGCCATGGAAACCAAAAGCAGAAACCACTGTTCACTCGGAAAAGCAAAGCTTTATGTTACAGTGCTCTTTCATGGAAACTTTGCAAATTAAGCAGTAACAGCTTTGGTCTTGCTCTATAGACATGAGAAACATCAACCGGTGGAGTGTCAAAGGAAAGGTTTCTGTTACATGGCTCTTTCATGGAAATCAAGCAAATTAGGAAGTACCCACCTTTATTTGTGGTCTGGTGACAAGCAAAACACATACATGTGCAAAGTGTAAACCGGTACTGCAAAAGGCAGGAAAGCGCCTTCAGCAGCTTCTCTATTTCTTGGGAACACAAACAACAGCCAAGACTTGTGTTTTGATCAACTCCAGAAAGCAAACCATAGAAACCAAAAGCAGAGATCACTGTTCACTCTGTAAAGCAAATCTTTATGTTACATAGCTCTATCACAGAAACTTAGTAAATTAGGCAGTAACAGCTTTAGTTCTCCTCCTATGGACATGAAAGACACCAACCGGTGCAGCGTAAAAGCCAGTAATGGATAAGGCAAGAGAGGGTCTGCAGCAGCTTCTCTGCTGGTTGGCAGCACAAACAACTAACATGACTTGTGTTTTCATCAACTCCAGAAAGCAAGCCATGGAAACCAAAAGCAGAGATCACAGTTCATTCTGTAAAGCAAATCTTTATGTTACATAGCTCTTACATGGAACTCTATCAAATTAGGCAATACCAGCTTTGGTCTTGCTCTATAGACATGGGAAACACTAACTGGTACAGAGTGTAAGCAAAGAAAGCATAAGGCATGAAAGTGTCTGCAGCAGCTTCTCTGGTGGTTGGCAACACAAGCAACTAACAAGACTTGTGTTTTGATCAACTCCAGAAAGCAAACCATAGAAACCAAAAGCAGAGATCACAGTTCACTCTGTAAAGCAAATCTTTATGTTACATAGCTCTATCACAGAAACTTAGTAAATTAGGCAGTAACAGCTTTAGTTCTCCTCCTATGGACATGAAAGACACCAACCGGTGCAGCGTAAAAGCCAGTAATGGATAAGGCAAGAGAGGGTCTGCAGCAGCTTCTCTGCTGGTTGGCAGCACAAACAACTAACATGACTTGTGTTTTCATCAACTCCAGAAAGCAAGCGATGGAAACCAAAAGCAGAGATCACTGTTCACTCTGAAAAGCAAATCTTTATGTTACATAGCTCTTACATGGAACTCTACCAAATTAGGCAATACCAGCTTTGGTCTTGCTCTATAGACATGGGAAACACTAACTGGTACAGAGTGTAAGCAAGTAAAGGATAAGGCATGAAAGTGTCTGCAGCAGCTTCTCTGCTGGTTGGCAACACAAGCAACTAACAAGACTTGTGTTTTGATCAACTCCAGAAAGCAAGCCCTGGAAACCAAAAGCAGAGATCAAAGTTCACTCTGTAAAGCAAATCTTTATGTTACATTGCTCTTACATGGAACTCTACCAAATTAGGCAATACCAGCTTTGGTCTTGCTCTATAGACATGGGAAACACTAACTGGTACAGAGTGTAAGCAAGTAAAGCATAAGGCATGAAAGTGTCTGCAGCAGCTTCTCTGGTGGTTGGCAACACAAGCAACTAACAAGACTTGTGTTTTGATCAACTCCAGAAAGCAAACTATAGAAACCAAAAGCAGAGATCACTGTTCACTCTGTAAAGCAAATCTGTATGTTACATAGCCCTATCACAGAAACTTAGTAAATTAGGCAGTAACAGCTTTAGTTCTCCTTCTATGGACATGAAAGACACCAACCGGTGCAGCGTAAAAGCCAGTAATGGATAAAGCAAGAGAGTGTCTGCAGCAGCTTCTCTGCTGGTTGGCAGCACAAACAACTAACATGACTTGTGTTTTCATCAACTCCAGAAAGCAAGCCATGGAAACCAAAAGCAGAAACCACTGTTCACTCGGAAAAGCAAAGCTTTATGTTACAGTGCTCTTTCATGGAAACTTTGCAAATTAAGCAGTAACAGCTTTGGTCTTGCTCTATAGACATGAGAAACATCAACCGGTGGAGTGTCAAAGGAAAGGTTTCTGTTACATGGCTCTTTCATGGAAATCAAGCAAATTAGGAAGTACCCACCTTTATTCGTGGTCTGGTGACAAGCAAAACACATACATGTGCAAAGTGTAAACCGGTACTGCAAAAGGCAGGAAAGCGCCTTCAGCAGCTTCTCTATTTCTTGAGAACACAAACAACAGCCAAGACTTGTGTTTTGATCAACTCCAGAAAGCAAACCATAGAAACCAAAAGCAGAGATCACTGTTCACTCTGTAAAGCAAATCTTTATGTTACATAGCTCTATCACAGAAACTTAGTAAATTAGGCAGTAACAGCTTTAGTTCTCCTTCTATGGACATGAAAGACACCAAAGGTGCAGCGTAAAAGCCAGTAATGGATAAGGCAAGAGAGGGTCTGCAGCAGCTTCTCTGCTGGTTGGCAGCACAAACAACTAACATGACTTGTGTTTTCATCAACTCCAGAAAGCAAGCCATGGAAACCAAAAGCAGAGATCACAGTTCATTCTGTAAAGCAAATCTTTATGTTACATAGCTCTTACATGGAACTCTATCAAATTAGGCAATACCAGCTTTGGTCTTGCTCTATAGACATGGGAAACACTAACTGGTACAGAGTGTAAGCAAAGAAAGCATAAGGCATGAAAGTGTCTGCAGCAGCTTCTCTGGTGGTTGGCAACACAAGCAACTAACAAGACTTGTGTTTTGATCAACTCCAGAAAGCAAACTATAGAAACCAAAAGCAGAGATCACTGTTCACTCTGTAAAGCAAATCTGTATGTTACATAGCTCTATCACAGAAACTTAGTAAATTAGGCAGTAACAGCTTTAGTTCTCCTTCTATGGACATGAAAGACACCAACCGGTGCAGCGTAAAAGCCAGTAATGGATAAAGCAAGAGAGGGTCTGCAGCAGCTTCTCTGCTGGTTGGCAGCACAAACAACTAACATGACTTGTGTTTTCATCAACTCCAGAAAGCAAGCCATGGAAACCAAAAGCAGAAACCACTGTTCACTCGGAAAAGCAAAGCTTTATGTTACAGTGCTCTTTCATGGAAACTTTGCAAATTAAGCAGTAACAGCTTTGGTCTTGCTCTATAGACATGAGAAACATCAACCGGTGGAGTGTCAAAGGAAAGGTTTCTGTTACATGGCTCTTTCATGGAAATCAAGCAAATTAGGAAGTACCCACCTTTATTAGTGGTCTGGTGACAAGCAAAACACATACATGTGCAAAGTGTAAACCGGTACTGCAAAAGGCAGGAAAGCGCCTTCAGCAGCTTCTCTATTTCTTGGGAACACAAACAACAGCCAAGACTTGTGTTTTGATCAACTCCAGAAAGCAAACCATAGAAACCAAAAGCAGAGATCACTGTTCACTCTGTAAAGCAAATCTTTATGTTACATAGCTCTTACATGGAACTCTACCAAATTAGGCAATACCAGCTTTGGTCTTGCTCTATAGACATGGGAAACACTAACTGGTACAGAGTGTAAGCAAAGAAAGCATAAGGCATGAAAGTGTCTGCAGCAGCTTCTCTGGTGGTTGGCAACACAAGCAACTAACAAGACTTGTGTTTTGATCAACTCCAGAAAGCAAACTATAGAAACCAAAAGCAGAGATCACTGTTCACTCTGTAAAGCAAATCTTTATGTTACATAGCTCTTACATGGAACTCTACCAAATTAGGCAATACCAGCTTTGGTCTTGCTCTATAGACATGGGAAACACTAACTGGTACAGAGTGTAAGCAAGTAAAGCATAAGGCATGAAAGTGTCTGCAGCAGCTTCTCTGCTGGTTGGCAACACAAGCAACTAACAAGACTTGTGTTTTGATCAACTCCAGAAAGCAAACCATAGAAACCAAAAGCAGAGATCACTGTTCACTCTGTAAAGCAAATCTTTATGTTACATAGCTCTATCACAGAAACTTAGTAAATTAGGCAGTAACAGCTTTAGTTCTCCTCCTATGGACATGAAAGACACCAACCGGTGCAGCGTAAAAGCCAGTAATGGATAAGGCAAGAGAGGGTCTGCAGCAGCTTCTCTGCTGGTTGGCAGCACAAACAACTAACATGACTTGTGTTTTCATCAACTCCAGAAAGCAAGCCATGGAAACCAAAAGCAGAGATCACTGTTCACTCTGAAAAGCAAATCTTTATGTTACATAGCTCTTACATGGAACTCTACCAAATTAGGCAATACCAGCTTTGGTCTTGCTCTATAGACATGGGAAACACTAACTGGTACAGAGTGTAAGCAAGTAAAGGATAAGGCATGAAAGTGTCTGCAGCAGCTTCTCTGCTGGTTGGCAACACAAGCAACTAACAAGACTTGTGTTTTGATCAACTCCAGAAAGCAAGCCCTGGAAACCAAAAGCAGAGATCACAGTTCACTCTGTAAAGCAAATCTTTATGTTACATAGCTCTTACATGGAACTCTACCAAATTAGGCAATACCAGCTTTGGTCTTGCTCTATAGACATGGGAAACACTAACTGGTACAGAGTGTAAGCAAGTAAAGGATAAGGCATGAAAGTGTCTGCAGCAGCTTCTCTGGTGGTTGGCAACACAAGCAACTAACAAGACTTGTGTTTTGATCAACTCCAGAAAGCAAGCCCTGGAAACCAAAAGCAGAGATCACAGTTCACTCTGTAAAGCAAATCTTTATGTTACATAGCTCTTACATGGAACTCTACCAAATTAGGCAATACCAGCTTTGGTCTTGCTCTATAGACATGGGAAACACTAACTGGTACAGAGTGTAAGCAAGTAAAGCATAAGGCATGAAAGTGTCTGCAGCAGCTTCTCTGCTGGTTGGCAACACAAGCAACTAACAAGACTTGTGTTTTGATCAACTCCAGAAAGCAAACCATAGAAACCAAAAGCAGAGATCACTGTTCACTCTGTAAAGCAAATCTTTATGTTACATAGCTCTATCACAGAAACTTAGTAAATTAGGCAGTAACAGCTTTAGTTCTCCTCCTATGGACATGAAAGACACCAACCGGTGCAGCGTAAAAGCCAGTAATGGATAAGGCAAGAGAGGGTCTGCAGCAGCTTCTCTGCTGGTTGGCAGCACAAACAACTAACATGACTTGTGTTTTCATCAACTCCAGAAAGCAAGCCATGGAAACCAAAAGCAGAGATCACTGTTCACTCTGAAAAGCAAATCTTTATGTTACATAGCTCTTACATGGAACTCTACCAAATTAGGCAAT
This sequence comes from Prinia subflava, assembly GCF_021018805.1. NCBI lineage: Eukaryota > Metazoa > Chordata > Aves > Passeriformes > Cisticolidae > Prinia > Prinia subflava. The sequence continues at coordinate 153,017 of NW_026961064.1, read as the reverse complement.
ACCAGCTTTGGTCTTGCTCTATAGACATGGGAAACACTAACTGGTACAGAGTGTAAGCAAGTAAAGGATAAGGCATGAAAGTGTCTGCAGCAGCTTCTCTGCTGGTTGGCAACACAAGCAACTAACAAGACTTGTGTTTTGATCAACTCCAGAAAGCAAGCCCTGGAAACCAAAAGCAGAGCTCACAGTTCACTCTGAAAAGCAAATCTTTATGTTACATAGCTCTTACATGGAACTCTACCAAATTAGGCAATACCAGCTTTGGTCTTGCTCTATAGACATGGGAAACACTAACTGGTACAGAGTGTAAGCAAGTAAAGCATAAGGCATGAAAGTGTCTGCAGCAGCTTCTCTGCTGGTTGGCAACACAAGCAACTAACAAGACTTGTGTTTTGATCAACTCCAGAAAGCAAGCCCTGGAAACCAAAAGCAGAGATCACAGTTCACTCTGTAAAGCAAATCTTTATGTTACATAGCTCTTACATGGAACTCTACCAAATTAGGCAATACCAGCTTTGGTCTTGCTCTATAGACATGGGAAACACTAACTGGTACAGAGTGTAAGCAAGTAAAGGATAAGGCATGAAAGTGTCTGCAGCAGCTTCTCTGGTGGTTGGCAACACAAGCAACTAACAAGACTTGTGTTTTGATCAACTCCAGAAAGCAAACCATAGAAACCAAAAGCAGAGATCACTGTTCACTCTGTAAAGCAAATCTTTATGTTACATAGCTCTATCACAGAAACTTAGTAAATTAGGCAGTAACAGCTTTAGTTCTCCTTCTATGGACATGAAAGACACCAACCGGTGCAGCGTAAAAGCCAGTAATGGATAAGGCAAGAGAGGGTCTGCAGCAGCTTCTCTGCTGGTTGGCAGCACAAACAACTAACATGACTTGTGTTTTCATCAACTCCAGAAAGCAAGCCATGGAAACCAAAAGCAGAGATCACTGTTCACTCTGAAAAGCAAATCTTTATGTTACATAGCTCTTACATGGAACTCTATCAAATTAGGCAATACCAGCTTTGGTCTTGCTCTATAGACATGGGAAACACTAACTGGTACAGAGTGTAAGCAAGTAAAGCATAAGGCATGAAAGTGTCTGCAGCAGCTTCTCTGCTGGTTGGCAACACAAGCAACTAACAAGACTTGTGTTTTGATCAACTCCAGAAAGCAAACTATAGAAACCAAAAGCAGAGATCACTGTTCACTCTGTAAAGCAAATCTGTATGTTACATAGCTCTATCACAGAAACTTAGTAAATTAGGCAGTAACAGCTTTAGTTCTCCTTCTATGGACATGAAAGACACCAACCGGTGCAGCGTAAAAGCCAGTAATGGATAAGGCAAGAGAGGGTCTGCAGCAGCTTCTCTGCTGGTTGGCAGCACAAACAACTAACATGACTTGTGTTTTCATCAACTCCAGAAAGCAAGCCATGGAAACCAAAAGCAGAGATCACTGTTCACTCTGAAAAGCAAATCTTTATGTTACATAGCTCTTACATGGAACTCTATCAAATTAGGCAATACCAGCTTTGGTCTTGCTCTATAGACATGGGAAACACTAACTGGTACAGAGTGTAAGCAAGTAAAGCATAAGGCATGAAAGTGTCTGCAGCAGCTTCTCTGCTGGTTGGCAACACAAGCAACTAACAAGACTTGTGTTTTGATCAACTCCAGAAAGCAAACTATAGAAACCAAAAGCAGAGATCACTGTTCACTCTGTAAAGCAAATCTGTATGTTACATAGCTCTATCACAGAAACTTAGTAAATTAGGCAGTAACAGCTTTAGTTCTCCTTCTATGGACATGAAAGACACCAACCGGTGCAGCGTAAAAGCCAGTAATGGATAAAGCAAGAGAGGGTCTGCAGCAGCTTCTCTGCTGGTTGGCAGCACAAACAACTAACATGACTTGTGTTTTCATCAACTCCAGAAAGCAAGCCATGGAAACCAAAAGCAGAAACCACTGTTCACTCGGAAAAGCAAAGCTTTATGTTACAGTGCTCTTTCATGGAAACTTTGCAAATTAAGCAGTAACAGCTTTGGTCTTGCTCTATAGACATGAGAAACATCAACCGGTGGAGTGTCAAAGGAAAGGTTTCTGTTACATGGCTCTTTCATGGAAATCAAGCAAATTAGGAAGTACCCACCTTTATTCGTGGTCTGGTGACAAGCAAAACACATACATGTGCAAAGTGTAAACCGGTACTGCAAAAGGCAGGAAAGCGCCTTCAGCAGCTTCTCTATTTCTTGGGAACACAAACAACAGCCAAGACTTGTGTTTTGATCAACTCCAGAAAGCAAACCATAGAAACCAAAAGCAGAGATCACTGTTCACTCTGTAAAGCAAATCTTTATGTTACATAGCTCTATCACAGAAACTTAGTAAATTAGGCAGTAACAGCTTTAGTTCTCCTTCTATGGACATGAAAGACACCAAAGGTGCAGCGTAAAAGCCAGAAATGGATAAGGCAAGAGAGGGTCTGCAGCAGCTTCTCTGCTGGTTGGCAGCACAAACAACTAACATGACTTGTGTTTTCATCAACTCCAGAAAGCAAGCCATGGAAACCAAAAGCAGAGATCACTGTTCACTCTGAAAAGCAAATCTTTATGTTACATAGCTCATACATGGAACTCTATCAAATTAGGCAATACCAGCTTTGCTCTTGCTCTATAGACATGGGAAACACTAACTGGTACAGAGTGTAAGCAAAGAAAGCATAAGGCATGAAAGTGTCTGCAGCAGCTTCTCTGGTGGTTGGCAACACAAGCAACTAACAAGACTTGTGTTTTGATCAACTCCAGAAAGCAAACTATAGAAACCAAAAGCAGAGATCACTGTTCACTCTGTAAAGCAAATCTGTATGTTACATAGCTCTATCACAGAAACTTAGTAAATTAGGCAGTAACAGCTTTAGTTCTCCTTCTATGGACATGAAAGACACCAACCGGTGCAGCGTAAAAGCCAGTAATGGATAAAGCAAGAGAGGGTCTGCAGCAGCTTCTCTGCTGGTTGGCAGCACAAACAACTAACATGACTTGTGTTTTCATCAACTCCAGAAAGCAAGCCATGGAAACCAAAAGCAGAAACCACTGTTCACTCGGAAAAGCAAAGCTTTATGTTACAGTGCTCTTTCATGGAAACTTAGCAAATTAAGCAGTAACAGCTTTGGTCTTGCTCTATAGACATGAGAAACATCAACCGGTGGAGTGTCAAAGGAAAGGTTTCTGTTACATGGCTCTTTCATGGAAATCAAGCAAATTAGGAAGTACCCACCTTTATTCGTGGTCTGGTGACAAGCAAAACACATACATGTGCAAAGTGTAAACCGGTACTGCAAAAGGCAGGAAAGCGCCTTCAGCAGCTTCTCTATTTCTTGGGAACACAAACAACAGCCAAGACTTGTGTTTTGATCAACTCCAGAAAGCAAACCATAGAAACCAAAAGCAGAGATCACTGTTCACTCTGTAAAGCAAATCTTTATGTTACATAGCTCTTACATGGAACTCTACCAAATTAGGCAATACCAGCTTTGGTCTTGCTCTATAGACATGGGAAACACTAACTGGTACAGAGTGTAAGCAAAGAAAGCATAAGGCATGAAAGTGTCTGCAGCAGCTTCTCTGGTGGTTGGCAACACAAGCAACTAACAAGACTTGTGTTTTGATCAACTCCAGAAAGCAAACTATAGAAACCAAAAGCAGAGATCACTGTTCACTCTGTAAAGCAAATCTTTATGTTACATAGCTCTTACATGGAACTCTACCAAATTAGGCAATACCAGCTTTGGTCTTGCTCTATAGACATGGGAAACACTAACTGGTACAGAGTGTAAGCAAGTAAAGCATAAGGCATGAAAGTGTCTGCAGCAGCTTCTCTGCTGGTTGGCAACACAAGCAACTAACAAGACTTGTGTTTTGATCAACTCCAGAAAGCAAACCATAGAAACCAAAAGCAGAGATCACTGTTCACTCTGTAAAGCAAATCTTTATGTTACATAGCTCTATCACAGAAACTTAGTAAATTAGGCAGTAACAGCTTTAGTTCTCCTCCTATGGACATGAAAGACACCAACCGGTGCAGCGTAAAAGCCAGTAATGGATAAGGCAAGAGAGGGTCTGCAGCAGCTTCTCTGCTGGTTGGCAGCACAAACAACTAACATGACTTGTGTTTTCATCAACTCCAGAAAGCAAACTATAGAAACCAAAAGCAGAGATCACTGTTCACTCTGAAAAGCAAATCTTTATGTTACATAGCTCTTACATGGAACTCTACCAAATTAGGCAATACCAGCTTTGGTCTTGCTCTATAGACATGGGAAACACTAACTGGTACAGAGTGTAAGCAAGTAAAGGATAAGGCATGAAAGTGTCTGCAGCAGCTTCTCTGCTGGTTGGCAACACAAGCAACTAACAAGACTTGTGTTTTGATCAACTCCAGAAAGCAAGCCCTGGAAACCAAAAGCAGAGATCACAGTTCACTCTGTAAAGCAAATCTTTATGTTACATAGCTCTTACATGGAACTCTACCAAATTAGGCAATACCAGCTTTGGTCTTGCTCTATAGACATGGGAAACACTAACTGGTACAGAGTGTAAGCAAGTAAAGGATAAGGCATGAAAGTGTCTGCAGCAGCTTCTCTGCTGGTTGGCAACACAAGCAACTAACAAGACTTGTGTTTTGATCAACTCCAGAAAGCAAGCCCTGGAAACCAAAAGCAGAGATCACAGTTCACTCTGTAAAGCAAATCTTTATGTTACATAGCTCTTACATGGAACTCTACCAAATTAGGCAATACCAGCTTTGGTCTTGCTCTATAGACATGGGAAACACTAACTGGTACAGAGTGTAAGCAAGTAAAGCATAAGGCATGAAAGTGTCTGCAGCAGCTTCTCTGCTGGTTGGCAACACAAGCAACTAACAAGACTTGTGTTTTGATCAACTCCAGAAAGCAAACCATAGAAACCAAAAGCAGAGATCACAGTTCACTCTGTAAAGCAAATCTTTATGTTACATAGCTCTATCACAGAAACTTAGTAAATTAGGCAGTAACAGCTTTAGTTCTCCTCCTATGGACATGAAAGACACCAACCGGTGCAGCGTAAAAGCCAGTAATGGATAAGGCAAGAGAGGGTCTGCAGCAGCTTCTCTGCTGGTTGGCAGCACAAACAACTAACATGACTTGTGTTTTCATCAACTCCAGAAAGCAAGCCATGGAAACCAAAAGCAGAGATCACTGTTCACTCTGAAAAGCAAATCTTTATGTTACATAGCTCTTACATGGAACTCTACCAAATTAGGCAATACCAGCTTTGGTCTTGCTCTATAGACATGGGAAACACTAACTGGTACAGAGTGTAAGCAAGTAAAGGATAAGGCATGAAAGTGTCTGCAGCAGCTTCTCTGCTGGTTGGCAACACAAGCAACTAACAAGACTTGTGTTTTGATCAACTCCAGAAAGCAAGCCCTGGAAACCAAAAGCAGAGCTCACAGTTCACTCTGAAAAGCAAATCTTTATGTTACATAGCTCTTACATGGAACTCTACCAAATTAGGCAATACCAGCTTTGGTCTTGCTCTATAGACATGGGAAACACTAACTGGTACAGAGTGTAAGCAAGTAAAGCATAAGGCATGAAAGTGTCTGCAGCAGCTTCTCTGCTGGTTGGCAACACAAGCAACTAACAAGACTTGTGTTTTGATCAACTCCAGAAAGCAAGCCCTGGAAACCAAAAGCAGAGATCACAGTTCACTCTGTAAAGCAAATCTTTATGTTACATAGCTCTTACATGGAACTCTACCAAATTAGGCAATACCAGCTTTGGTCTTGCTCTATAGACATGGGAAACACTAACTGGTACAGAGTGTAAGCAAGTAAAGCATAAGGCATGAAAGTGTCTGCAGCAGCTTCTCTGGTGGTTGGCAACACAAGCAACTAACAAGACTTGTGTTTTGATCAACTCCAGAAAGCAAACCATAGAAACCAAAAGCAGAGATCACTGTTCACTCTGTAAAGCAAATCTTTATGTTACATAGCTCTATCACAGAAACTTAGTAAATTAGGCAGTAACAGCTTTAGTTCTCCTTCTATGGACATGAAAGACACCAACCGGTGCAGCGTAAAAGCCAGTAATGGATAAGGCAAGAGAGGGTCTGCAGCAGCTTCTCTGCTGGTTGGCAGCACAAACAACTAACATGACTTGTGTTTTCATCAACTCCAGAAAGCAAGCCATGGAAACCAAAAGCAGAGATCACTGTTCACTCTGAAAAGCAAATCTTTATGTTACATAGCTCTTACATGGAACTCTATCAAATTAGGCAATACCAGCTTTGGTCTTGCTCTATAGACATGGGAAACACTAACTGGTACAGAGTGTAAGCAAGTAAAGCATAAGGCATGAAAGTGTCTGCAGCAGCTTCTCTGGTGGTTGGCAACACAAGCAACTAACAAGACTTGTGTTTTGATCAACTCCAGAAAGCAAACCATAGAAACCAAAAGCAGAGATCACAGTTCACTCTGTAAAGCAAATCTTTATGTTACATAGCTCTATCACAGAAACTTAGTAAATTAGGCAGTAACAGCTTTAGTTCTCCTCCTATGGACATGAAAGACACCAACCGGTGCAGCGTAAAAGCCAGTAATGGATAAGGCAAGAGAGGGTCTGCAGCAGCTTCTCTGCTGGTTGGCAGCACAAACAACTAACATGACTTGTGTTTTCATCAACTCCAGAAAGCAAGCCATGGAAACCAAAAGCAGAGATCACTGTTCACTCTGAAAAGCAAATCTTTATGTTACATAGCTCTTACATGGAACTCTACCAAATTAGGCAATACCAGCTTTGGTCTTGCTCTATAGACATGGGAAACACTAACTGGTACAGAGTGTAAGCAAGTAAAGGATAAGGCATGAAAGTGTCTGCAGCAGCTTCTCTGCTGGTTGGCAACACAAGCAACTAACAAGACTTGTGTTTTGATCAACTCCAGAAAGCAAGCCCTGGAAACCAAAAGCAGAGCTCACAGTTCACTCTGAAAAGCAAATCTTTATGTTACATAGCTCTTACATGGAACTCTACCAAATTAGGCAATACCAGCTTTGGTCTTGCTCTATAGACATGGGAAACACTAACTGGTACAGAGTGTAAGCAAGTAAAGCATAAGGCATGAAAGTGTCTGCAGCAGCTTCTCTGCTGGTTGGCAACACAAGCAACTAACAAGACTTGTGTTTTGATCAACTCCAGAAAGCAAGCCCTGGAAACCAAAAGCAGAGATCACAGTTCACTCTGTAAAGCAAATCTTTATGTTACATAGCTCTTACATGGAACTCTACCAAATTAGGCAATACCAGCTTTGGTCTTGCTCTATAGACATGGGAAACACTAACTGGTACAGAGTGTAAGCAAGTAAAGCATAAGGCATGAAAGTGTCTGCAGCAGCTTCTCTGGTGGTTGGCAACACAAGCAACTAACAAGACTTGTGTTTTGATCAACTCCAGAAAGCAAACCATAGAAACCAAAAGCAGAGATCACTGTTCACTCTGTAAAGCAAATCTTTATGTTACATAGCTCTATCACAGAAACTTAGTAAATTAGGCAGTAACAGCTTTAGTTCTCCTTCTATGGACATGAAAGACACCAACCGGTGCAGCGTAAAAGCCAGTAATGGATAAGGCAAGAGAGGGTCTGCAGCAGCTTCTCTGCTGGTTGGCAGCACAAACAACTAACATGACTTGTGTTTTCATCAACTCCAGAAAGCAAGCCATGGAAACCAAAAGCAGAGATCACTGTTCACTCTGAAAAGCAAATCTTTATGTTACATAGCTCTTACATGGAACTCTATCAAATTAGGCAATACCAGCTTTGGTCTTGCTCTATAGACATGGGAAACACTAACTGGTACAGAGTGTAAGCAAGTAAAGCATAAGGCATGAAAGTGTCTGCAGCAGCTTCTCTGCTGGTTGGCAACACAAGCAACTAACAAGACTTGTGTTTTGATCAACTCCAGAAAGCAAACTATAGAAACCAAAAGCAGAGATCACTGTTCACTCTGTAAAGCAAATCTGTATGTTACATAGCTCTATCACAGAAACTTAGTAAATTAGGCAGTAACAGCTTTAGTTCTCCTTCTATGGACATGAAAGACACCAACCGGTGCAGCGTAAAAGCCAGTAATGGATAAGGCAAGAGAGGGTCTGCAGCAGCTTCTCTGCTGGTTGGCAGCACAAACAACTAACATGACTTGTGTTTTCATCAACTCCAGAAAGCAAGCCATGGAAACCAAAAGCAGAGATCACTGTTCACTCTGAAAAGCAAATCTTTATGTTACATAGCTCTTACATGGAACTCTATCAAATTAGGCAATACCAGCTTTGGTCTTGCTCTATAGACATGGGAAACACTAACTGGTACAGAGTGTAAGCAAGTAAAGCATAAGGCATGAAAGTGTCTGCAGCAGCTTCTCTGCTGGTTGGCAACACAAGCAACTAACAAGACTTGTGTTTTGATCAACTCCAGAAAGCAAACTATAGAAACCAAAAGCAGAGATCACTGTTCACTCTGTAAAGCAAATCTGTATGTTACATAGCTCTATCACAGAAACTTAGTAAATTAGGCAGTAACAGCTTTAGTTCTCCTTCTATGGACATGAAAGACACCAACCGGTGCAGCGTAAAAGCCAGTAATGGATAAAGCAAGAGAGGGTCTGCAGCAGCTTCTCTGCTGGTTGGCAGCACAAACAACTAACATGACTTGTGTTTTCATCAACTCCAGAAAGCAAGCCATGGAAACCAAAAGCAGAAACCACTGTTCACTCGGAAAAGCAAAGCTTTATGTTACAGTGCTCTTTCATGGAAACTTTGCAAATTAAGCAGTAACAGCTTTGGTCTTGCTCTATAGACATGAGAAACATCAACCGGTGGAGTGTCAAAGGAAAGGTTTCTGTTACATGGCTCTTTCATGGAAATCAAGCAAATTAGGAAGTACCCACCTTTATTCGTGGTCTGGTGACAAGCAAAACACATACATGTGCAAAGTGTAAACCGGTACTGCAAAAGGCAGGAAAGCGCCTTCAGCAGCTTCTCTATTTCTTGGGAACACAAACAACAGCCAAGACTTGTGTTTTGATCAACTCCAGAAAGCAAACCATAGAAACCAAAAGCAGAGATCACTGTTCACTCTGTAAAGCAAATCTTTATGTTACATAGCTCTATCACAGAAACTTAGTAAATTAGGCAGTAACAGCTTTAGTTCTCCTTCTATGGACATGAAAGACACCAAAGGTGCAGCGTAAAAGCCAGAAATGGATAAGGCAAGAGAGGGTCTGCAGCAGCTTCTCTGCTGGTTGGCAGCACAAACAACTAACATGACTTGTGTTTTCATCAACTCCAGAAAGCAAGCCATGGAAACCAAAAGCAGAGATCACTGTTCACTCTGAAAAGCAAATCTTTATGTTACATAGCTCATACATGGAACTCTATCAAATTAGGCAATACCAGCTTTGCTCTTGCTCTATAGACATGGGAAACACTAACTGGTACAGAGTGTAAGCAAAGAAAGCATAAGGCATGAAAGTGTCTGCAGCAGCTTCTCTGCTGGTTGGCAACACAAGCAACTAACAAGACTTGTGTTTTGATCAACTCCAGAAAGCAAACCATAGAAACCAAAAGCAGAGATCACAGTTCACTCTGTAAAGCAAATCTTTATGTTACATAGCTCTATCACAGAAACTTAGTAAATTAGGCAGTAACAGCTTTAGTTCTCCTCCTATGGACATGAAAGACACCAACCGGTGCAGCGTAAAAGCCAGTAATGGATAAGGCAAGAGAGGGTCTGCAGCAGCTTCTCTGCTGGTTGGCAGCACAAACAACTAACATGACTTGTGTTTTCATCAACTCCAGAAAGCAAGCCATGGAAACCAAAAGCAGAGATCACTGTTCACTCTGAAAAGCAAATCTTTATGTTACATAGCTCTTACATGGAACTCTACCAAATTAGGCAATACCAGCTTTGGTCTTGCTCTATAGACATGGGAAACACTAACTGGTACAGAGTGTAAGCAAGTAAAGCATAAGGCATGAAAGTGTCTGCAGCAGCTTCTCTGCTGGTTGGCAACACAAGCAACTAACAAGACTTGTGTTTTGATCAACTCCAGAAAGCAAGCCCTGGAAACCAAAAGCAGAGCTCACAGTTCACTCTGTAAAGCAAATCTTTATGTTACATAGCTCTTACATGGAACTCTACCAAATTAGGCAATACCAGCTTTGGTCTTGCTCTATAGACATGGGAAACACTAACTGGTACAGAGTGTAAGCAAGTAAAGGATAAGGCATGAAAGTGTCTGCAGCAGCTTCTCTGCTGGTTGGCAACACAAGCAACTAACAAGACTTGTGTTTTGATCAACTCCAGAAAGCAAGCCCTGGAAACCAAAAGCAGAGATCACAGTTCACTCTGTAAAGCAAATCTTTATGTTACATAGCTCTTACATGGAACTCTACCAAATTAGGCAATACCAGCTTTGGTCTTGCTCTATAGACATGGGAAACACTAACTGGTACAGAGTGTAAGCAAAGAAAGCATAAGGCATGAAAGTGTCTGCAGCAGCTTCTCTGGTGGTTGGCAACACAAGCAACTAACAAGACTTGTGTTTTGATCAACTCCAGAAAGCAAACTATAGAAACCAAAAGCAGAGATCACTGTTCACTCTGTAAAGCAAATCTGTATGTTACATAGCTCTATCACAGAAACTTAGTAAATTAGGCAGTAACAGCTTTAGTTCTCCTTCTATGGACATGAAAGACACCAACCGGTGCAGCGTAAAAGCCAGTAATGGATAAAGCAAGAGAGTGTCTGCAGCAGCTTCTCTGCTGGTTGGCAGCACAAACAACTAACATGACTTGTGTTTTCATCAACTCCAGAAAGCAAGCCATGGAAACCAAAAGCAGAAACCACTGTTCACTCGGAAAAGCAAATCTTTATGTTACAGTGCTCTTTCATGGAAACTTTGCAAATTAGGCAGTAACAGCTTTGGTCTTGCTCTATAGACATGAGAAACATCAACCGGTGGAGTGTCAAAGGAAAGGTTTCTGTTACATGGCTCTTTCATGGAAATCAAGCAAATTAGGAAGTACCCACCTTTATTCGTGGTCTGGTGACAAGCAAAACACATACATGTGCAAAGTGTAAACCGGTACTGCAAAAGGCAGGAAAGCGCCTTCAGCAGCTTCTCTATTTCTTGAGAACACAAACAACAGACAAGACTTGTGTTTTGATCAACTCCAGAAAGCAAACCATAGAAACCAAAAGCAGAGATCACTGTTCACTCTGTAAAGCAAATCTTTATGTTACATAGCTCTATCACAGAAACTTAGTAAATTAGGCAGTAACAGCTTTAGTTCTCCTTCTATGGACATGAAAGACACCAACCGGTGCAGCGTAAAAGCCAGTAATGGATAAGGCAAGAGAGGGTCTGCAGCAGCTTCTCTGCTGGTTGGCAGCACAAACAACTAACATGACTTGTGTTTTCATCAACTCCAGAAAGCAAGCCATGGAAACCAAAAGCAGAGATCACTGTTCACTCTGAAAAGCAAATCTTTATGTTACATAGCTCTTACATGGAACTCTATCAAATTAGGCAATACCAGCTTTGCTCTTGCTCTATAGACATGGGAAACACTAACTGGTACAGAGTGTAAGCAAGTAAAGCATAAGGCATGAAAGTGTCTGCAGCAGCTTCTCTGCTGGTTGGCAACACAAGCAACTAACAAGACTTGTGTTTTGATCAACTCCAGAAAGCAAACCATAGAAACCAAAAGCAGAGATCACAGTTCACTCTGTAAAGCAAATCTTTATGTTACATAGCTCTATCACAGAAACAGTAAATTAGGCAGTAACAGCTTTAGTTCTCCTCCTATGGACATGAAAGACACCAACCGGTGCAGCGTAAAAGCCAGTAATGGATAAGGCAAGAGAGGGTCTGCAGCAGCTTCTCTGCTGGTTGGCAGCACAAACAACTAACATGACTTGTGTTTTCATCAACTCCAGAAAGCAAGCCATGGAAACCAAAAGCAGAGATCACTGTTCACTCTGAAAAGCAAATCTTTATGTTACATAGCTCTTACATGGAACTCTACCAAATTAGGCAATACCAGCTTTGGTCTTGCTCTATAGACATGGGAAACACTAACTGGCACAGAGTGTAAGCAAAGAAAGCATAAGGCATGAAAGTGTCTGCAGCAGCTTCTCTGGTGGTTGGCAACACAAGCAACTAACAAGACTTGTGTTTTGATCAACTCCAGAAAGCAAGCCCTGGAAACCAAAAGCAGAGATCACAGTTCACTCTGTAAAGCAAATCTTTATGTTACATTGCTCTTACATGGAACTCTACCAAATTAGGCAATACCAGCTTTGCTCTTGCTCTATAGACATGGGAAACACTAACTGGTACAGAGTGTAAGCAAAGAAAGCATAAGGCATGAAAGTGTCTGCAGCAGCTTCTCTGGTGGTTGGCAACACAAGCAACTAACAAGACTTGTGTTTTGATCAACTTCAGAAAGCAAACTATAGAAACCAAAAGCAGAGATCACAGTTCACTCTGTAAAGCTAATCTGTATGTTACATAGCTCTATCACAGAAACTTAGTAAATTAGGCAGTAACAGCTTTAGTTCTCCTTCTATGGACATGAAAGACACCAACCGGTGCAGCGTAAAAGCCAGTAATGGATAAAGCAAGAGAGTGTCTGCAGCAGCTTCTCTGCTGGTTGGCAGCACAAACAACTAACATGACTTGTGTTTTCATCAACTCCAGAAAGCAAACTATAGAAACCAAAAGCAGAGATCACAGTTCATTCTGTAAAGCAAATCTTTATGTTACATAGCTCTTACATGGAACTCTATCAAATTAGGCAATACCAGCTTTGGTCTTGCTCTATAGACATGGGAAACACTAACTGGTACAGAGTGTAAGCAAAGAAAGCATAAGGCATGAAAGTGTCTGCAGCAGCTTCTCTGCTGGTTGGCAACACAAGCAACTAACAAGACTTGTGTTTTGATCAACTCCAGAAAGCAAACCATAGAAACCAAAAGCAGAGATCACAGTTCACTCTGTAAAGCAAATCTTTATGTTACATAGCTCTATCACAGAAACTTAGTAAATTAGGCAGTAACAGCTTTAGTTCTCCTCCTATGGACATGAAAGACACCAACCGGTGCAGCGTAAAAGCCAGTAATGGATAAGGCAAGAGAGGGTCTGCAGCAGCTTCTCTGCTGGTTGGCAGCACAAACAACTAACATGACTTGTGTTTTCATCAACTCCAGAAAGCAAGCGATGGAAACCAAAAGCAGAGATCACTGTTCACTCTGAAAAGCAAATCTTTATGTTACATAGCTCTTACATGGAACTCTACCAAATTAGGCAATACCAGCTTTGGTCTTGCTCTATAGACATGGGAAACACTAACTGGTACAGAGTGTAAGCAAGTAAAGGATAAGGCATGAAAGTGTCTGCAGCAGCTTCTCTGCTGGTTGGCAACACAAGCAACTAACAAGACTTGTGTTTTGATCAACTCCAGAAAGCAAGCCCTGGAAACCAAAAGCAGAGATCAAAGTTCACTCTGTAAAGCAAATCTTTATGTTACATTGCTCTTACATGGAACTCTACCAAATTAGGCAATACCAGCTTTGGTCTTCCTCTATAGACATGGGAAACACTAACTGGTACAGAGTGTAAGCAAGTAAAGCATAAGGCATGAAAGTGTCTGCAGCAGCTTCTCTGGTGGTTGGCAACACAAGCAACTAACAAGACTTGTGTTTTGATCAACTCCAGAAAGCAAACTATAGAAACCAAAAGCAGAGATCACAGTTCACTCTGTAAAGCAAATCTGTATGTTACATAGCTCTATCACAGAAACTTAGTAAATTAGGCAGTAACAGCTTTAGTTCTCCTTCTATGGACATGAAAGACACCAACCGGTGCAGCGTAAAAGCCAGTAATGGATAAGGCAAGAGAGTGTCTGCAGCAGCTTCTCTGCTGGTTGGCAGCACAAACAACTAACATGACTTGTGTTTTCATCAACTCCAGAAAGCAAGCCATGGAAACCAAAAGCAGAAACCACTGTTCACTCGGAAAAGCAAAGCTTTATGTTACAGTGCTCTTTCATGGAAACTTTGCAAATTAAGCAGTAACAGCTTTGGTCTTGCTCTATAGACATGAGAAACATCAACCGGTGGAGTGTCAAAGGAAAGGTTTCTGTTACATGGCTCTTTCATGGAAATCAAGCAAATTAGGAAGTACCCACCTTTATTCGTGGTCTGGTGACAAGCAAAACACATACATGTGCAAAGTGTAAACCGGTACTGCAAAAGGCAGGAAAGCGCCTTCAGCAGCTTCTCTATTTCTTGGGAACACAAACAACAGCCAAGACTTGTGTTTTGATCAACTCCAGAAAGCAAACCATAGAAACCAAAAGCAGAGATCACTGTTCACTCTGTAAAGCAAATCTTTATGTTACATAGCTCTATCACAGAAACTTAGTAAATTAGGCAGTAACAGCTTTAGTTCTCCTTCTATGGACATGAAAGACACCAAAGGTGCAGCGTAAAAGCCAGTAATGGATAAGGCAAGAGAGGGTCTGCAGCAGCTTCTCTGCTGGTTGGCAGCACAAACAACTAACATGACTTGTGTTTTCATCAACTCCAGAAAGCAAGCCATGGAAACCAAAAGCAGAGATCACAGTTCATTCTGTAAAGCAAATCTTTATGTTACATAGCTCTTACATGGAACTCTATCAAATTAGGCAATACCAGCTTTGGTCTTGCTCTATAGACATGGGAAACACTAACTGGTACAGAGTGTAAGCAAGTAAAGGATAAGGCATGAAAGTGTCTGCAGCAGCTTCTCTGGTGGTTGGCAACACAAGCAACTAACAAGACTTGTGTTTTGATCAACTCCAGAAAGCAAACTATAGAAACCAAAAGCAGAGATCACTGTTCACTCTGTAAAGCAAATCTGTATGTTACATAGCTCTATCACAGAAACTTAGTAAATTAGGCAGTAACAGCTTTAGTTCTCCTTCTATGGACATGAAAGACACCAACCGGTGCAGCGTAAAAGCCAGTAATGGATAAAGCAAGAGAGGGTCTGCAGCAGCTTCTCTGCTGGTTGGCAGCACAAACAACTAACATGACTTGTGTTTTCATCAACTCCAGAAAGCAAGCCATGGAAACCAAAAGCAGAAACCACTGTTCACTCGGAAAAGCAAAGCTTTATGTTACAGTGCTCTTTCATGGAAACTTTGCAAATTAAGCAGTAACAGCTTTGGTCTTGCTCTATAGACATGAGAAACATCAACCGGTGGAGTGTCAAAGGAAAGGTTTCTGTTACATGGCTCTTTCATGGAAATCAAGCAAATTAGGAAGTACCCACCTTTATTTGTGGTCTGGTGACAAGCAAAACACATACATGTGCAAAGTGTAAACCGGTACTGCAAAAGGCAGGAAAGCGCCTTCAGCAGCTTCTCTATTTCTTGGGAACACAAACAACAGCCAAGACTTGTGTTTTGATCAACTCCAGAAAGCAAACCATAGAAACCAAAAGCAGAGATCACTGTTCACTCTGTAAAGCAAATCTTTATGTTACATAGCTCTTACATGGAACTCTACCAAATTAGGCAATACCAGCTTTGGTCTTGCTCTATAGACATGGGAAACACTAACTGGTACAGAGTGTAAGCAAAGAAAGCATAAGGCATGAAAGTGTCTGCAGCAGCTTCTCTGGTGGTTGGCAACACAAGCAACTAACAAGACTTGTGTTTTGATCAACTCCAGAAAGCAAGCCCTGGAAACCAAAAGCAGAGCTCACAGTTCACTCTGAAAAGCAAATCTTTATGTTACATAGCTCTTACATGGAACTCTACCAAATTAGGCAATACCAGCTTTGGTCTTGCTCTATAGACATGGGAAACACTAACTGGTACAGAGTGTAAGCAAGTAAAGGATAAGGCATGAAAGTGTCTGCAGCAGCTTCTCTGGTGGTTGGCAACACAAGCAACTAACAAGACTTGTGTTTTGATCAACTCCAGAAAGCAAACCATAGAAACCAAAAGCAGAGATCACTGTTCACTCTGTAAAGCAAATCTTTATGTTACATAGCTCTATCACAGAAACTTAGTAAATTAGGCAGTAACAGCTTTAGTTCTCCTTCTATGGACATGAAAGACACCAACCGGTGCAGCGTAAAAGCCAGTAATGGATAAGGCAAGAGAGGGTCTGCAGCAGCTTCTCTGCTGGTTGGCAGCACAAACAACTAACATGACTTGTGTTTTCATCAACTCCAGAAAGCAAGCCATGGAAACCAAAAGCAGAGATCACTGTTCACTCTGAAAAGCAAATCTTTATGTTACATAGCTCTTACATGGAACTCTATCAAATTAGGCAATACCAGCTTTGGTCTTGCTCTATAGACATGGGAAACACTAACTGGTACAGAGTGTAAGCAAGTAAAGCATAAGGCATGAAAGTGTCTGCAGCAGCTTCTCTGCTGGTTGGCAACACAAGCAACTAACAAGACTTGTGTTTTGATCAACTCCAGAAAGCAAACTATAGAAACCAAAAGCAGAGATCACTGTTCACTCTGTAAAGCAAATCTGTATGTTACATAGCTCTATCACAGAAACTTAGTAAATTAGGCAGTAACAGCTTTAGTTCTCCTTCTATGGACATGAAAGACACCAACCGGTGCAGCGTAAAAGCCAGTAATGGATAAGGCAAGAGAGGGTCTGCAGCAGCTTCTCTGCTGGTTGGCAGCACAAACAACTAACATGACTTGTGTTTTCATCAACTCCAGAAAGCAAGCCATGGAAACCAAAAGCAGAGATCACTGTTCACTCTGAAAAGCAAATCTTTATGTTACATAGCTCTTACATGGAACTCTATCAAATTAGGCAATACCAGCTTTGGTCTTGCTCTATAGACATGGGAAACACTAACTGGTACAGAGTGTAAGCAAGTAAAGCATAAGGCATGAAAGTGTCTGCAGCAGCTTCTCTGCTGGTTGGCAACACAAGCAACTAACAAGACTTGTGTTTTGATCAACTCCAGAAAGCAAACTATAGAAACCAAAAGCAGAGATCACTGTTCACTCTGTAAAGCAAATCTGTATGTTACATAGCTCTATCACAGAAACTTAGTAAATTAGGCAGTAACAGCTTTAGTTCTCCTTCTATGGACATGAAAGACACCAACCGGTGCAGCGTAAAAGCCAGTAATGGATAAAGCAAGAGAGGGTCTGCAGCAGCTTCTCTGCTGGTTGGCAGCACAAACAACTAACATGACTTGTGTTTTCATCAACTCCAGAAAGCAAGCCATGGAAACCAAAAGCAGAAACCACTGTTCACTCGGAAAAGCAAAGCTTTATGTTACAGTGCTCTTTCATGGAAACTTTGCAAATTAAGCAGTAACAGCTTTGGTCTTGCTCTATAGACATGAGAAACATCAACCGGTGGAGTGTCAAAGGAAAGGTTTCTGTTACATGGCTCTTTCATGGAAATCAAGCAAATTAGGAAGTACCCACCTTTATTCGTGGTCTGGTGACAAGCAAAACACATACATGTGCAAAGTGTAAACCGGTACTGCAAAAGGCAGGAAAGCGCCTTCAGCAGCTTCTCTATTTCTTGGGAACACAAACAACAGCCAAGACTTGTGTTTTGATCAACTCCAGAAAGCAAACCATAGAAACCAAAAGCAGAGATCACTGTTCACTCTGTAAAGCAAATCTTTATGTTACATAGCTCTATCACAGAAACTTAGTAAATTAGGCAGTAACAGCTTTAGTTCTCCTTCTATGGACATGAAAGACACCAAAGGTGCAGCGTAAAAGCCAGAAATGGATAAGGCAAGAGAGGGTCTGCAGCAGCTTCTCTGCTGGTTGGCAGCACAAACAACTAACATGACTTGTGTTTTCATCAACTCCAGAAAGCAAGCCATGGAAACCAAAAGCAGAGATCACTGTTCACTCTGAAAAGCAAATCTTTATGTTACATAGCTCATACATGGAACTCTATCAAATTAGGCAATACCAGCTTTGCTCTTGCTCTATAGACATGGGAAACACTAACTGGTACAGAGTGTAAGCAAAGAAAGCATAAGGCATGAAAGTGTCTGCAGCAGCTTCTCTGGTGGTTGGCAACACAAGCAACTAACAAGACTTGTGTTTTGATCAACTCCAGAAAGCAAACTATAGAAACCAAAAGCAGAGATCACTGTTCACTCTGTAAAGCAAATCTGTATGTTACATAGCTCTATCACAGAAACTTAGTAAATTAGGCAGTAACAGCTTTAGTTCTCCTTCTATGGACATGAAAGACACCAACCGGTGCAGCGTAAAAGCCAGTAATGGATAAAGCAAGAGAGGGTCTGCAGCAGCTTCTCTGCTGGTTGGCAGCACAAACAACTAACATGACTTGTGTTTTCATCAACTCCAGAAAGCAAGCCATGGAAACCAAAAGCAGAAACCACTGTTCACTCGGAAAAGCAAAGCTTTATGTTACAGTGCTCTTTCATGGAAACTTAGCAAATTAAGCAGTAACAGCTTTGGTCTTGCTCTATAGACATGAGAAACATCAACCGGTGGAGTGTCAAAGGAAAGGTTTCTGTTACATGGCTCTTTCATGGAAATCAAGCAAATTAGGAAGTACCCACCTTTATTCGTGGTCTGGTGACAAGCAAAACACATACATGTGCAAAGTGTAAACCGGTACTGCAAAAGGCAGGAAAGCGCCTTCAGCAGCTTCTCTATTTCTTGGGAACACAAACAACAGCCAAGACTTGTGTTTTGATCAACTCCAGAAAGCAAACCATAGAAACCAAAAGCAGAGATCACTGTTCACTCTGTAAAGCAAATCTTTATGTTACATAGCTCTTACATGGAACTCTACCAAATTAGGCAATACCAGCTTTGGTCTTGCTCTATAGACATGGGAAACACTAACTGGTACAGAGTGTAAGCAAAGAAAGCATAAGGCATGAAAGTGTCTGCAGCAGCTTCTCTGGTGGTTGGCAACACAAGCAACTAACAAGACTTGTGTTTTGATCAACTCCAGAAAGCAAACTATAGAAACCAAAAGCAGAGATCACTGTTCACTCTGTAAAGCAAATCTTTATGTTACATAGCTCTTACATGGAACTCTACCAAATTAGGCAATACCAGCTTTGGTCTTGCTCTATAGACATGGGAAACACTAACTGGTACAGAGTGTAAGCAAGTAAAGCATAAGGCATGAAAGTGTCTGCAGCAGCTTCTCTGCTGGTTGGCAACACAAGCAACTAACAAGACTTGTGTTTTGATCAACTCCAGAAAGCAAACCATAGAAACCAAAAGCAGAGATCACTGTTCACTCTGTAAAGCAAATCTTTATGTTACATAGCTCTATCACAGAAACTTAGTAAATTAGGCAGTAACAGCTTTAGTTCTCCTCCTATGGACATGAAAGACACCAACCGGTGCAGCGTAAAAGCCAGTAATGGATAAGGCAAGAGAGGGTCTGCAGCAGCTTCTCTGCTGGTTGGCAGCACAAACAACTAACATGACTTGTGTTTTCATCAACTCCAGAAAGCAAACTATAGAAACCAAAAGCAGAGATCACTGTTCACTCTGAAAAGCAAATCTTTATGTTACATAGCTCTTACATGGAACTCTACCAAATTAGGCAATACCAGCTTTGGTCTTGCTCTATAGACATGGGAAACACTAACTGGTACAGAGTGTAAGCAAGTAAAGGATAAGGCATGAAAGTGTCTGCAGCAGCTTCTCTGCTGGTTGGCAACACAAGCAACTAACAAGACTTGTGTTTTGATCAACTCCAGAAAGCAAGCCCTGGAAACCAAAAGCAGAGATCACAGTTCACTCTGTAAAGCAAATCTTTATGTTACATAGCTCTTACATGGAACTCTACCAAATTAGGCAATACCAGCTTTGGTCTTGCTCTATAGACATGGGAAACACTAACTGGTACAGAGTGTAAGCAAGTAAAGGATAAGGCATGAAAGTGTCTGCAGCAGCTTCTCTGCTGGTTGGCAACACAAGCAACTAACAAGACTTGTGTTTTGATCAACTCCAGAAAGCAAGCCCTGGAAACCAAAAGCAGAGATCACAGTTCACTCTGTAAAGCAAATCTTTATGTTACATAGCTCTTACATGGAACTCTACCAAATTAGGCAATACCAGCTTTGGTCTTGCTCTATAGACATGGGAAACACTAACTGGTACAGAGTGTAAGCAAGTAAAGCATAAGGCATGAAAGTGTCTGCAGCAGCTTCTCTGCTGGTTGGCAACACAAGCAACTAACAAGACTTGTGTTTTGATCAACTCCAGAAAGCAAACCATAGAAACCAAAAGCAGAGATCACAGTTCACTCTGTAAAGCAAATCTTTATGTTACATAGCTCTATCACAGAAACTTAGTAAATTAGGCAGTAACAGCTTTAGTTCTCCTCCTATGGACATGAAAGACACCAACCGGTGCAGCGTAAAAGCCAGTAATGGATAAGGCAAGAGAGGGTCTGCAGCAGCTTCTCTGCTGGTTGGCAGCACAAACAACTAACATGACTTGTGTTTTCATCAACTCCAGAAAGCAAGCCATGGAAACCAAAAGCAGAGATCACTGTTCACTCTGAAAAGCAAATCTTTATGTTACATAGCTCTTACATGGAACTCTACCAAATTAGGCAATACCAGCTTTGGTCTTGCTCTATAGACATGGGAAACACTAACTGGTACAGAGTGTAAGCAAGTAAAGGATAAGGCATGAAAGTGTCTGCAGCAGCTTCTCTGCTGGTTGGCAACACAAGCAACTAACAAGACTTGTGTTTTGATCAACTCCAGAAAGCAAGCCCTGGAAACCAAAAGCAGAGCTCACAGTTCACTCTGAAAAGCAAATCTTTATGTTACATAGCTCTTACATGGAACTCTACCAAATTAGGCAATACCAGCTTTGGTCTTGCTCTATAGACATGGGAAACACTAACTGGTACAGAGTGTAAGCAAGTAAAGCATAAGGCATGAAAGTGTCTGCAGCAGCTTCTCTGCTGGTTGGCAACACAAGCAACTAACAAGACTTGTGTTTTGATCAACTCCAGAAAGCAAGCCCTGGAAACCAAAAGCAGAGATCACAGTTCACTCTGTAAAGCAAATCTTTATGTTACATAGCTCTTACATGGAACTCTACCAAATTAGGCAATACCAGCTTTGGTCTTGCTCTATAGACATGGGAAACACTAACTGGTACAGAGTGTAAGCAAGTAAAGCATAAGGCATGAAAGTGTCTGCAGCAGCTTCTCTGGTGGTTGGCAACACAAGCAACTAACAAGACTTGTGTTTTGATCAACTCCAGAAAGCAAACCATAGAAACCAAAAGCAGAGATCACTGTTCACTCTGTAAAGCAAATCTTTATGTTACATAGCTCTATCACAGAAACTTAGTAAATTAGGCAGTAACAGCTTTAGTTCTCCTTCTATGGACATGAAAGACACCAACCGGTGCAGCGTAAAAGCCAGTAATGGATAAGGCAAGAGAGGGTCTGCAGCAGCTTCTCTGCTGGTTGGCAGCACAAACAACTAACATGACTTGTGTTTTCATCAACTCCAGAAAGCAAGCCATGGAAACCAAAAGCAGAGATCACTGTTCACTCTGAAAAGCAAATCTTTATGTTACATAGCTCTTACATGGAACTCTATCAAATTAGGCAATACCAGCTTTGGTCTTGCTCTATAGACATGGGAAACACTAACTGGTACAGAGTGTAAGCAAGTAAAGCATAAGGCATGAAAGTGTCTGCAGCAGCTTCTCTGGTGGTTGGCAACACAAGCAACTAACAAGACTTGTGTTTTGATCAACTCCAGAAAGCAAACCATAGAAACCAAAAGCAGAGATCACAGTTCACTCTGTAAAGCAAATCTTTATGTTACATAGCTCTATCACAGAAACTTAGTAAATTAGGCAGTAACAGCTTTAGTTCTCCTCCTATGGACATGAAAGACACCAACCGGTGCAGCGTAAAAGCCAGTAATGGATAAGGCAAGAGAGGGTCTGCAGCAGCTTCTCTGCTGGTTGGCAGCACAAACAACTAACATGACTTGTGTTTTCATCAACTCCAGAAAGCAAGCCATGGAAACCAAAAGCAGAGATCACTGTTCACTCTGAAAAGCAAATCTTTATGTTACATAGCTCTTACATGGAACTCTACCAAATTAGGCAATACCAGCTTTGGTCTTGCTCTATAGACATGGGAAACACTAACTGGTACAGAGTGTAAGCAAGTAAAGGATAAGGCATGAAAGTGTCTGCAGCAGCTTCTCTGCTGGTTGGCAACACAAGCAACTAACAAGACTTGTGTTTTGATCAACTCCAGAAAGCAAGCCCTGGAAACCAAAAGCAGAGCTCACAGTTCACTCTGAAAAGCAAATCTTTATGTTACATAGCTCTTACATGGAACTCTACCAAATTAGGCAATACCAGCTTTGGTCTTGCTCTATAGACATGGGAAACACTAACTGGTACAGAGTGTAAGCAAGTAAAGCATAAGGCATGAAAGTGTCTGCAGCAGCTTCTCTGCTGGTTGGCAACACAAGCAACTAACAAGACTTGTGTTTTGATCAACTCCAGAAAGCAAGCCCTGGAAACCAAAAGCAGAGATCACAGTTCACTCTGTAAAGCAAATCTTTATGTTACATAGCTCTTACATGGAACTCTACCAAATTAGGCAATACCAGCTTTGGTCTTGCTCTATAGACATGGGAAACACTAACTGGTACAGAGTGTAAGCAAGTAAAGCATAAGGCATGAAAGTGTCTGCAGCAGCTTCTCTGGTGGTTGGCAACACAAGCAACTAACAAGACTTGTGTTTTGATCAACTCCAGAAAGCAAACCATAGAAACCAAAAGCAGAGATCACTGTTCACTCTGTAAAGCAAATCTTTATGTTACATAGCTCTATCACAGAAACTTAGTAAATTAGGCAGTAACAGCTTTAGTTCTCCTTCTATGGACATGAAAGACACCAACCGGTGCAGCGTAAAAGCCAGTAATGGATAAGGCAAGAGAGGGTCTGCAGCAGCTTCTCTGCTGGTTGGCAGCACAAACAACTAACATGACTTGTGTTTTCATCAACTCCAGAAAGCAAGCCATGGAAACCAAAAGCAGAGATCACTGTTCACTCTGAAAAGCAAATCTTTATGTTACATAGCTCTTACATGGAACTCTATCAAATTAGGCAATACCAGCTTTGGTCTTGCTCTATAGACATGGGAAACACTAACTGGTACAGAGTGTAAGCAAGTAAAGCATAAGGCATGAAAGTGTCTGCAGCAGCTTCTCTGCTGGTTGGCAACACAAGCAACTAACAAGACTTGTGTTTTGATCAACTCCAGAAAGCAAACTATAGAAACCAAAAGCAGAGATCACTGTTCACTCTGTAAAGCAAATCTGTATGTTACATAGCTCTATCACAGAAACTTAGTAAATTAGGCAGTAACAGCTTTAGTTCTCCTTCTATGGACATGAAAGACACCAACCGGTGCAGCGTAAAAGCCAGTAATGGATAAGGCAAGAGAGGGTCTGCAGCAGCTTCTCTGCTGGTTGGCAGCACAAACAACTAACATGACTTGTGTTTTCATCAACTCCAGAAAGCAAGCCATGGAAACCAAAAGCAGAGATCACTGTTCACTCTGAAAAGCAAATCTTTATGTTACATAGCTCTTACATGGAACTCTATCAAATTAGGCAATACCAGCTTTGGTCTTGCTCTATAGACATGGGAAACACTAACTGGTACAGAGTGTAAGCAAGTAAAGCATAAGGCATGAAAGTGTCTGCAGCAGCTTCTCTGCTGGTTGGCAACACAAGCAACTAACAAGACTTGTGTTTTGATCAACTCCAGAAAGCAAACTATAGAAACCAAAAGCAGAGATCACTGTTCACTCTGTAAAGCAAATCTGTATGTTACATAGCTCTATCACAGAAACTTAGTAAATTAGGCAGTAACAGCTTTAGTTCTCCTTCTATGGACATGAAAGACACCAACCGGTGCAGCGTAAAAGCCAGTAATGGATAAAGCAAGAGAGGGTCTGCAGCAGCTTCTCTGCTGGTTGGCAGCACAAACAACTAACATGACTTGTGTTTTCATCAACTCCAGAAAGCAAGCCATGGAAACCAAAAGCAGAAACCACTGTTCACTCGGAAAAGCAAAGCTTTATGTTACAGTGCTCTTTCATGGAAACTTTGCAAATTAAGCAGTAACAGCTTTGGTCTTGCTCTATAGACATGAGAAACATCAACCGGTGGAGTGTCAAAGGAAAGGTTTCTGTTACATGGCTCTTTCATGGAAATCAAGCAAATTAGGAAGTACCCACCTTTATTCGTGGTCTGGTGACAAGCAAAACACATACATGTGCAAAGTGTAAACCGGTACTGCAAAAGGCAGGAAAGCGCCTTCAGCAGCTTCTCTATTTCTTGGGAACACAAACAACAGCCAAGACTTGTGTTTTGATCAACTCCAGAAAGCAAACCATAGAAACCAAAAGCAGAGATCACTGTTCACTCTGTAAAGCAAATCTTTATGTTACATAGCTCTATCACAGAAACTTAGTAAATTAGGCAGTAACAGCTTTAGTTCTCCTTCTATGGACATGAAAGACACCAAAGGTGCAGCGTAAAAGCCAGAAATGGATAAGGCAAGAGAGGGTCTGCAGCAGCTTCTCTGCTGGTTGGCAGCACAAACAACTAACATGACTTGTGTTTTCATCAACTCCAGAAAGCAAGCCATGGAAACCAAAAGCAGAGATCACTGTTCACTCTGAAAAGCAAATCTTTATGTTACATAGCTCATACATGGAACTCTATCAAATTAGGCAATACCAGCTTTGCTCTTGCTCTATAGACATGGGAAACACTAACTGGTACAGAGTGTAAGCAAAGAAAGCATAAGGCATGAAAGTGTCTGCAGCAGCTTCTCTGCTGGTTGGCAACACAAGCAACTAACAAGACTTGTGTTTTGATCAACTCCAGAAAGCAAACCATAGAAACCAAAAGCAGAGATCACAGTTCACTCTGTAAAGCAAATCTTTATGTTACATAGCTCTATCACAGAAACTTAGTAAATTAGGCAGTAACAGCTTTAGTTCTCCTCCTATGGACATGAAAGACACCAACCGGTGCAGCGTAAAAGCCAGTAATGGATAAGGCAAGAGAGGGTCTGCAGCAGCTTCTCTGCTGGTTGGCAGCACAAACAACTAACATGACTTGTGTTTTCATCAACTCCAGAAAGCAAGCCATGGAAACCAAAAGCAGAGATCACTGTTCACTCTGAAAAGCAAATCTTTATGTTACATAGCTCTTACATGGAACTCTACCAAATTAGGCAATACCAGCTTTGGTCTTGCTCTATAGACATGGGAAACACTAACTGGTACAGAGTGTAAGCAAGTAAAGCATAAGGCATGAAAGTGTCTGCAGCAGCTTCTCTGCTGGTTGGCAACACAAGCAACTAACAAGACTTGTGTTTTGATCAACTCCAGAAAGCAAGCCCTGGAAACCAAAAGCAGAGCTCACAGTTCACTCTGTAAAGCAAATCTTTATGTTACATAGCTCTTACATGGAACTCTACCAAATTAGGCAATACCAGCTTTGGTCTTGCTCTATAGACATGGGAAACACTAACTGGTACAGAGTGTAAGCAAGTAAAGGATAAGGCATGAAAGTGTCTGCAGCAGCTTCTCTGCTGGTTGGCAACACAAGCAACTAACAAGACTTGTGTTTTGATCAACTCCAGAAAGCAAGCCCTGGAAACCAAAAGCAGAGATCACAGTTCACTCTGTAAAGCAAATCTTTATGTTACATAGCTCTTACATGGAACTCTACCAAATTAGGCAATACCAGCTTTGGTCTTGCTCTATAGACATGGGAAACACTAACTGGTACAGAGTGTAAGCAAAGAAAGCATAAGGCATGAAAGTGTCTGCAGCAGCTTCTCTGGTGGTTGGCAACACAAGCAACTAACAAGACTTGTGTTTTGATCAACTCCAGAAAGCAAACTATAGAAACCAAAAGCAGAGATCACTGTTCACTCTGTAAAGCAAATCTGTATGTTACATAGCTCTATCACAGAAACTTAGTAAATTAGGCAGTAACAGCTTTAGTTCTCCTTCTATGGACATGAAAGACACCAACCGGTGCAGCGTAAAAGCCAGTAATGGATAAAGCAAGAGAGTGTCTGCAGCAGCTTCTCTGCTGGTTGGCAGCACAAACAACTAACATGACTTGTGTTTTCATCAACTCCAGAAAGCAAGCCATGGAAACCAAAAGCAGAAACCACTGTTCACTCGGAAAAGCAAAGCTTTATGTTACAGTGCTCTTTCATGGAAACTTTGCAAATTAGGCAGTAACAGCTTTGGTCTTGCTCTATAGACATGAGAAACATCAACCGGTGGAGTGTCAAAGGAAAGGTTTCTGTTACATGGCTCTTTCATGGAAATCAAGCAAATTAGGAAGTACCCACCTTTATTCGTGGTCTGGTGACAAGCAAAACACATACATGTGCAAAGTGTAAACCGGTACTGCAAAAGGCAGGAAAGCGCCTTCAGCAGCTTCTCTATTTCTTGAGAACACAAACAACAGACAAGACTTGTGTTTTGATCAACTCCAGAAAGCAAACCATAGAAACCAAAAGCAGAGATCACTGTTCACTCTGTAAAGCAAATCTTTATGTTACATAGCTCTATCACAGAAACTTAGTAAATTAGGCAGTAACAGCTTTAGTTCTCCTTCTATGGACATGAAAGACACCAACCGGTGCAGCGTAAAAGCCAGTAATGGATAAGGCAAGAGAGGGTCTGCAGCAGCTTCTCTGCTGGTTGGCAGCACAAACAACTAACATGACTTGTGTTTTCATCAACTCCAGAAAGCAAGCCATGGAAACCAAAAGCAGAGATCACTGTTCACTCTGAAAAGCAAATCTTTATGTTACATAGCTCTTACATGGAACTCTATCAAATTAGGCAATACCAGCTTTGCTCTTGCTCTATAGACATGGGAAACACTAACTGGTACAGAGTGTAAGCAAGTAAAGCATAAGGCATGAAAGTGTCTGCAGCAGCTTCTCTGCTGGTTGGCAACACAAGCAACTAACAAGACTTGTGTTTTGATCAACTCCAGAAAGCAAACCATAGAAACCAAAAGCAGAGATCACAGTTCACTCTGTAAAGCAAATCTTTATGTTACATAGCTCTATCACAGAAACAGTAAATTAGGCAGTAACAGCTTTAGTTCTCCTCCTATGGACATGAAAGACACCAACCGGTGCAGCGTAAAAGCCAGTAATGGATAAGGCAAGAGAGGGTCTGCAGCAGCTTCTCTGCTGGTTGGCAGCACAAACAACTAACATGACTTGTGTTTTCATCAACTCCAGAAAGCAAGCCATGGAAACCAAAAGCAGAGATCACTGTTCACTCTGAAAAGCAAATCTTTATGTTACATAGCTCTTACATGGAACTCTACCAAATTAGGCAATACCAGCTTTGGTCTTGCTCTATAGACATGGGAAACACTAACTGGCACAGAGTGTAAGCAAAGAAAGCATAAGGCATGAAAGTGTCTGCAGCAGCTTCTCTGGTGGTTGGCAACACAAGCAACTAACAAGACTTGTGTTTTGATCAACTCCAGAAAGCAAGCCCTGGAAACCAAAAGCAGAGATCACAGTTCACTCTGTAAAGCAAATCTTTATGTTACATTGCTCTTACATGGAACTCTACCAAATTAGGCAATACCAGCTTTGCTCTTGCTCTATAGACATGGGAAACACTAACTGGTACAGAGTGTAAGCAAAGAAAGCATAAGGCATGAAAGTGTCTGCAGCAGCTTCTCTGGTGGTTGGCAACACAAGCAACTAACAAGACTTGTGTTTTGATCAACTTCAGAAAGCAAACTATAGAAACCAAAAGCAGAGATCACAGTTCACTCTGTAAAGCTAATCTGTATGTTACATAGCTCTATCACAGAAACTTAGTAAATTAGGCAGTAACAGCTTTAGTTCTCCTTCTATGGACATGAAAGACACCAACCGGTGCAGCGTAAAAGCCAGTAATGGATAAAGCAAGAGAGTGTCTGCAGCAGCTTCTCTGCTGGTTGGCAGCACAAACAACTAACATGACTTGTGTTTTCATCAACTCCAGAAAGCAAACTATAGAAACCAAAAGCAGAGATCACAGTTCATTCTGTAAAGCAAATCTTTATGTTACATAGCTCTTACATGGAACTCTATCAAATTAGGCAATACCAGCTTTGGTCTTGCTCTATAGACATGGGAAACACTAACTGGTACAGAGTGTAAGCAAAGAAAGCATAAGGCATGAAAGTGTCTGCAGCAGCTTCTCTGCTGGTTGGCAACACAAGCAACTAACAAGACTTGTGTTTTGATCAACTCCAGAAAGCAAACCATAGAAACCAAAAGCAGAGATCACAGTTCACTCTGTAAAGCAAATCTTTATGTTACATAGCTCTATCACAGAAACTTAGTAAATTAGGCAGTAACAGCTTTAGTTCTCCTCCTATGGACATGAAAGACACCAACCGGTGCAGCGTAAAAGCCAGTAATGGATAAGGCAAGAGAGGGTCTGCAGCAGCTTCTCTGCTGGTTGGCAGCACAAACAACTAACATGACTTGTGTTTTCATCAACTCCAGAAAGCAAGCGATGGAAACCAAAAGCAGAGATCACTGTTCACTCTGAAAAGCAAATCTTTATGTTACATAGCTCTTACATGGAACTCTACCAAATTAGGCAATACCAGCTTTGGTCTTGCTCTATAGACATGGGAAACACTAACTGGTACAGAGTGTAAGCAAGTAAAGGATAAGGCATGAAAGTGTCTGCAGCAGCTTCTCTGCTGGTTGGCAACACAAGCAACTAACAAGACTTGTGTTTTGATCAACTCCAGAAAGCAAGCCCTGGAAACCAAAAGCAGAGATCAAAGTTCACTCTGTAAAGCAAATCTTTATGTTACATTGCTCTTACATGGAACTCTACCAAATTAGGCAATACCAGCTTTGGTCTTCCTCTATAGACATGGGAAACACTAACTGGTACAGAGTGTAAGCAAGTAAAGCATAAGGCATGAAAGTGTCTGCAGCAGCTTCTCTGGTGGTTGGCAACACAAGCAACTAACAAGACTTGTGTTTTGATCAACTCCAGAAAGCAAACTATAGAAACCAAAAGCAGAGATCACAGTTCACTCTGTAAAGCAAATCTGTATGTTACATAGCTCTATCACAGAAACTTAGTAAATTAGGCAGTAACAGCTTTAGTTCTCCTTCTATGGACATGAAAGACACCAACCGGTGCAGCGTAAAAGCCAGTAATGGATAAGGCAAGAGAGTGTCTGCAGCAGCTTCTCTGCTGGTTGGCAGCACAAACAACTAACATGACTTGTGTTTTCATCAACTCCAGAAAGCAAGCCATGGAAACCAAAAGCAGAAACCACTGTTCACTCGGAAAAGCAAAGCTTTATGTTACAGTGCTCTTTCATGGAAACTTTGCAAATTAAGCAGTAACAGCTTTGGTCTTGCTCTATAGACATGAGAAACATCAACCGGTGGAGTGTCAAAGGAAAGGTTTCTGTTACATGGCTCTTTCATGGAAATCAAGCAAATTAGGAAGTACCCACCTTTATTCGTGGTCTGGTGACAAGCAAAACACATACATGTGCAAAGTGTAAACCGGTACTGCAAAAGGCAGGAAAGCGCCTTCAGCAGCTTCTCTATTTCTTGGGAACACAAACAACAGCCAAGACTTGTGTTTTGATCAACTCCAGAAAGCAAACCATAGAAACCAAAAGCAGAGATCACTGTTCACTCTGTAAAGCAAATCTTTATGTTACATAGCTCTATCACAGAAACTTAGTAAATTAGGCAGTAACAGCTTTAGTTCTCCTTCTATGGACATGAAAGACACCAAAGGTGCAGCGTAAAAGCCAGTAATGGATAAGGCAAGAGAGGGTCTGCAGCAGCTTCTCTGCTGGTTGGCAGCACAAACAACTAACATGACTTGTGTTTTCATCAACTCCAGAAAGCAAGCCATGGAAACCAAAAGCAGAGATCACAGTTCATTCTGTAAAGCAAATCTTTATGTTACATAGCTCTTACATGGAACTCTATCAAATTAGGCAATACCAGCTTTGGTCTTGCTCTATAGACATGGGAAACACTAACTGGTACAGAGTGTAAGCAAGTAAAGGATAAGGCATGAAAGTGTCTGCAGCAGCTTCTCTGGTGGTTGGCAACACAAGCAACTAACAAGACTTGTGTTTTGATCAACTCCAGAAAGCAAACTATAGAAACCAAAAGCAGAGATCACTGTTCACTCTGTAAAGCAAATCTGTATGTTACATAGCTCTATCACAGAAACTTAGTAAATTAGGCAGTAACAGCTTTAGTTCTCCTTCTATGGACATGAAAGACACCAACCGGTGCAGCGTAAAAGCCAGTAATGGATAAAGCAAGAGAGGGTCTGCAGCAGCTTCTCTGCTGGTTGGCAGCACAAACAACTAACATGACTTGTGTTTTCATCAACTCCAGAAAGCAAGCCATGGAAACCAAAAGCAGAAACCACTGTTCACTCGGAAAAGCAAAGCTTTATGTTACAGTGCTCTTTCATGGAAACTTTGCAAATTAAGCAGTAACAGCTTTGGTCTTGCTCTATAGACATGAGAAACATCAACCGGTGGAGTGTCAAAGGAAAGGTTTCTGTTACATGGCTCTTTCATGGAAATCAAGCAAATTAGGAAGTACCCACCTTTATTTGTGGTCTGGTGACAAGCAAAACACATACATGTGCAAAGTGTAAACCGGTACTGCAAAAGGCAGGAAAGCGCCTTCAGCAGCTTCTCTATTTCTTGGGAACACAAACAACAGCCAAGACTTGTGTTTTGATCAACTCCAGAAAGCAAACCATAGAAACCAAAAGCAGAGATCACTGTTCACTCTGTAAAGCAAATCTTTATGTTACATAGCTCTTACATGGAACTCTACCAAATTAGGCAATACCAGCTTTGGTCTTGCTCTATAGACATGGGAAACACTAACTGGTACAGAGTGTAAGCAAAGAAAGCATAAGGCATGAAAGTGTCTGCAGCAGCTTCTCTGGTGGTTGGCAACACAAGCAACTAACAAGACTTGTGTTTTGATCAACTCCAGAAAGCAAACTATAGAAACCAAAAGCAGAGATCACTGTTCACTCTGTAAAGCAAATCTTTATGTTACATAGCTCTTACATGGAACTCTACCAAATTAGGCAATACCAGCTTTGGTCTTGCTCTATAGACATGGGAAACACTAACTGGTACAGAGTGTAAGCAAGTAAAGCATAAGGCATGAAAGTGTCTGCAGCAGCTTCTCTGCTGGTTGGCAACACAAGCAACTAACAAGACTTGTGTTTTGATCAACTCCAGAAAGCAAACCATAGAAACCAAAAGCAGAGATCACAGTTCACTCTGTAAAGCAAATCTTTATGTTACATAGCTCTATCACAGAAACTTAGTAAATTAGGCAGTAACAGCTTTAGTTCTCCTCCTATGGACATGAAAGACACCAACCGGTGCAGCGTAAAAGCCAGTAATGGATAAGGCAAGAGAGGGTCTGCAGCAGCTTCTCTGCTGGTTGGCAGCATAAACAACTAACATGACTTGTGTTTTCATCAACTCCAGAAAGCAAGCGATGGAAACCAAAAGCAGAGATCACTGTTCACTCTGAAAAGCAAATCTTTATGTTACATAGCTCTTACATGGAACTCTACCAAATTAGGCAATACCAGCTTTGGTCTTGCTCTATAGACATGGGAAACACTAACTGGTACAGAGTGTAAGCAAGTAAAGGATAAGGCATGAAAGTGTCTGCAGCAGCTTCTCTGCTGGCTGGCAACACAAGCAACTAACAAGACTTGTGTTTTGATCAACTCCAGAAAGCAAGCCCTGGAAACCAAAAGCAGAGCTCACAGTTCACTCTGTAAAGCAAATCTTTATGTTACATAGCTCTTACATGGAACTCTACCAAATTAGGCAATACCAGCTTTGGTCTTGCTCTATAGACATGGGAAACACTAACTGGTACAGAGTGTAAGCAAGTAAAGGATAAGGCATGAAAGTGTCTGCAGCAGCTTCTCTGCTGGTTGGCAACACAAGCAACTAACAAGACTTGTGTTTTGATCAACTCCAGAAAGCAAGCCCTGGAAACCAAAAGCAGAGATCACAGTTCACTCTGTAAAGCAAATCTTTATGTTACATAGCTCTTACATGGAACTCTACCAAATTAGGCAATACCAGCTTTGGTCTTGCTCTATAGACATGGGAAACACTAACTGGTACAGAGTGTAAGCAAGTAAAGCATAAGGCATGAAAGTGTCTGCAGCAGCTTCTCTGGTGGTTGGCAACACAAGCAACTAACATGACTTGTGTTTTCATCAACTCCAGAAAGCAAGCCATGGAAACCAAAAGCAGAAACCACTGTTCACTCGGAAAAGCAAAGCTTTATGTTACAGTGCTCTTTCATGGAAACTTAGCAAATTAAGCAGTAACAGCTTTGGTCTTGCTCTATAGACATGAGAAACATCAACCGGTGGAGTGTAAAAGGAAAGGTTTCTGTTACATGGCTCTTTCATGGAAATCAAGCAAATTAGGAAGTACCCACCTTTATTAGTGGTCTGGTGACAAGCAAAACACATACATGTGCAAAGTGTAAACCGGTACTGCAAAAGGCAGGAAAGCGCCTTCAGCAGCTTCTCTATTTCTTGAGAACACAAACAACAGACAAGACTTGTGTTTTGATCAACTCCAGAAAGCAAACCATAGAAACCAAAAGCAGAGATCACTGTTCACTCTGTAAAGCAAATCTTTATGTTACATAGCTCTATCACAGAAACTTAGTAAATTAGGCAGTAACAGCTTTAGTTCTCCTCCTATGGACATGAAAGACACCAACCGGTGCAGCGTAAAAGCCAGTAATGGATAAGGCAAGAGAGGGTCTGCAGCAGCTTCTCTGCTGGTTGGCAGCACAAACAACTAACATGACTTGTGTTTTCATCAACTCCAGAAAGCAAGCCATGGAAACCAAAAGCAGAGATCACAGTTCATTCTGTAAAGCAAATCTTTATGTTACATAGCTCTTACATGGAACTCTATCAAATTAGGCAATACCAGCTTTGGTCTTGCTCTATAGACATGGGAAACACTAACTGGTACAGAGTGTAAGCAAAGAAAGCATAAGGCATGAAAGTGTCTGCAGCAGCTTCTCTGGTGGTTGGCAACACAAGCAACTAACAAGACTTGTGTTTTGATCAACTCCAGAAAGCAAACCATAGAAACCAAAAGCAGAGATCACAGTTCACTCTGTAAAGCAAATCTTTATGTTACATAGCTCTATCACAGAAACTTAGTAAATTAGGCAGTAACAGCTTTAGTTCTCCTCCTATGGACATGAAAGACACCAACCGGTGCAGCGTAAAAGCCAGTAATGGATAAGGCAAGAGAGGGTCTGCAGCAGCTTCTCTGCTGGTTGGCAGCACAAACAACTAACATGACTTGTGTTTTCATCAACTCCAGAAAGCAAGCGATGGAAACCAAAAGCAGAGATCACTGTTCACTCTGAAAAGCAAATCTTTATGTTACATAGCTCTTACATGGAACTCTACCAAATTAGGCAATACCAGCTTTGGTCTTGCTCTATAGACATGGGAAACACTAACTGGTACAGAGTGTAAGCAAGTAAAGGATAAGGCATGAAAGTGTCTGCAGCAGCTTCTCTGCTGGTTGGCAACACAAGCAACTAACAAGACTTGTGTTTTGATCAACTCCAGAAAGCAAGCCCTGGAAACCAAAAGCAGAGATCAAAGTTCACTCTGTAAAGCAAATCTTTATGTTACATTGCTCTTACATGGAACTCTACCAAATTAGGCAATACCAGCTTTGGTCTTGCTCTATAGACATGGGAAACACTAACTGGTACAGAGTGTAAGCAAGTAAAGCATAAGGCATGAAAGTGTCTGCAGCAGCTTCTCTGGTGGTTGGCAACACAAGCAACTAACAAGACTTGTGTTTTGATCAACTCCAGAAAGCAAACTATAGAAACCAAAAGCAGAGATCACTGTTCACTCTGTAAAGCAAATCTGTATGTTACATAGCCCTATCACAGAAACTTAGTAAATTAGGCAGTAACAGCTTTAGTTCTCCTTCTATGGACATGAAAGACACCAACCGGTGCAGCGTAAAAGCCAGTAATGGATAAAGCAAGAGAGTGTCTGCAGCAGCTTCTCTGCTGGTTGGCAGCACAAACAACTAACATGACTTGTGTTTTCATCAACTCCAGAAAGCAAGCCATGGAAACCAAAAGCAGAAACCACTGTTCACTCGGAAAAGCAAAGCTTTATGTTACAGTGCTCTTTCATGGAAACTTTGCAAATTAAGCAGTAACAGCTTTGGTCTTGCTCTATAGACATGAGAAACATCAACCGGTGGAGTGTCAAAGGAAAGGTTTCTGTTACATGGCTCTTTCATGGAAATCAAGCAAATTAGGAAGTACCCACCTTTATTCGTGGTCTGGTGACAAGCAAAACACATACATGTGCAAAGTGTAAACCGGTACTGCAAAAGGCAGGAAAGCGCCTTCAGCAGCTTCTCTATTTCTTGAGAACACAAACAACAGCCAAGACTTGTGTTTTGATCAACTCCAGAAAGCAAACCATAGAAACCAAAAGCAGAGATCACTGTTCACTCTGTAAAGCAAATCTTTATGTTACATAGCTCTATCACAGAAACTTAGTAAATTAGGCAGTAACAGCTTTAGTTCTCCTTCTATGGACATGAAAGACACCAAAGGTGCAGCGTAAAAGCCAGTAATGGATAAGGCAAGAGAGGGTCTGCAGCAGCTTCTCTGCTGGTTGGCAGCACAAACAACTAACATGACTTGTGTTTTCATCAACTCCAGAAAGCAAGCCATGGAAACCAAAAGCAGAGATCACAGTTCATTCTGTAAAGCAAATCTTTATGTTACATAGCTCTTACATGGAACTCTATCAAATTAGGCAATACCAGCTTTGGTCTTGCTCTATAGACATGGGAAACACTAACTGGTACAGAGTGTAAGCAAAGAAAGCATAAGGCATGAAAGTGTCTGCAGCAGCTTCTCTGGTGGTTGGCAACACAAGCAACTAACAAGACTTGTGTTTTGATCAACTCCAGAAAGCAAACTATAGAAACCAAAAGCAGAGATCACTGTTCACTCTGTAAAGCAAATCTGTATGTTACATAGCTCTATCACAGAAACTTAGTAAATTAGGCAGTAACAGCTTTAGTTCTCCTTCTATGGACATGAAAGACACCAACCGGTGCAGCGTAAAAGCCAGTAATGGATAAAGCAAGAGAGGGTCTGCAGCAGCTTCTCTGCTGGTTGGCAGCACAAACAACTAACATGACTTGTGTTTTCATCAACTCCAGAAAGCAAGCCATGGAAACCAAAAGCAGAAACCACTGTTCACTCGGAAAAGCAAAGCTTTATGTTACAGTGCTCTTTCATGGAAACTTTGCAAATTAAGCAGTAACAGCTTTGGTCTTGCTCTATAGACATGAGAAACATCAACCGGTGGAGTGTCAAAGGAAAGGTTTCTGTTACATGGCTCTTTCATGGAAATCAAGCAAATTAGGAAGTACCCACCTTTATTAGTGGTCTGGTGACAAGCAAAACACATACATGTGCAAAGTGTAAACCGGTACTGCAAAAGGCAGGAAAGCGCCTTCAGCAGCTTCTCTATTTCTTGGGAACACAAACAACAGCCAAGACTTGTGTTTTGATCAACTCCAGAAAGCAAACCATAGAAACCAAAAGCAGAGATCACTGTTCACTCTGTAAAGCAAATCTTTATGTTACATAGCTCTTACATGGAACTCTACCAAATTAGGCAATACCAGCTTTGGTCTTGCTCTATAGACATGGGAAACACTAACTGGTACAGAGTGTAAGCAAAGAAAGCATAAGGCATGAAAGTGTCTGCAGCAGCTTCTCTGGTGGTTGGCAACACAAGCAACTAACAAGACTTGTGTTTTGATCAACTCCAGAAAGCAAACTATAGAAACCAAAAGCAGAGATCACTGTTCACTCTGTAAAGCAAATCTTTATGTTACATAGCTCTTACATGGAACTCTACCAAATTAGGCAATACCAGCTTTGGTCTTGCTCTATAGACATGGGAAACACTAACTGGTACAGAGTGTAAGCAAGTAAAGCATAAGGCATGAAAGTGTCTGCAGCAGCTTCTCTGCTGGTTGGCAACACAAGCAACTAACAAGACTTGTGTTTTGATCAACTCCAGAAAGCAAACCATAGAAACCAAAAGCAGAGATCACTGTTCACTCTGTAAAGCAAATCTTTATGTTACATAGCTCTATCACAGAAACTTAGTAAATTAGGCAGTAACAGCTTTAGTTCTCCTCCTATGGACATGAAAGACACCAACCGGTGCAGCGTAAAAGCCAGTAATGGATAAGGCAAGAGAGGGTCTGCAGCAGCTTCTCTGCTGGTTGGCAGCACAAACAACTAACATGACTTGTGTTTTCATCAACTCCAGAAAGCAAGCCATGGAAACCAAAAGCAGAGATCACTGTTCACTCTGAAAAGCAAATCTTTATGTTACATAGCTCTTACATGGAACTCTACCAAATTAGGCAATACCAGCTTTGGTCTTGCTCTATAGACATGGGAAACACTAACTGGTACAGAGTGTAAGCAAGTAAAGGATAAGGCATGAAAGTGTCTGCAGCAGCTTCTCTGCTGGTTGGCAACACAAGCAACTAACAAGACTTGTGTTTTGATCAACTCCAGAAAGCAAGCCCTGGAAACCAAAAGCAGAGATCACAGTTCACTCTGTAAAGCAAATCTTTATGTTACATAGCTCTTACATGGAACTCTACCAAATTAGGCAATACCAGCTTTGGTCTTGCTCTATAGACATGGGAAACACTAACTGGTACAGAGTGTAAGCAAGTAAAGGATAAGGCATGAAAGTGTCTGCAGCAGCTTCTCTGGTGGTTGGCAACACAAGCAACTAACAAGACTTGTGTTTTGATCAACTCCAGAAAGCAAGCCCTGGAAACCAAAAGCAGAGATCACAGTTCACTCTGTAAAGCAAATCTTTATGTTACATAGCTCTTACATGGAACTCTACCAAATTAGGCAATACCAGCTTTGGTCTTGCTCTATAGACATGGGAAACACTAACTGGTACAGAGTGTAAGCAAGTAAAGCATAAGGCATGAAAGTGTCTGCAGCAGCTTCTCTGCTGGTTGGCAACACAAGCAACTAACAAGACTTGTGTTTTGATCAACTCCAGAAAGCAAACCATAGAAACCAAAAGCAGAGATCACTGTTCACTCTGTAAAGCAAATCTTTATGTTACATAGCTCTATCACAGAAACTTAGTAAATTAGGCAGTAACAGCTTTAGTTCTCCTCCTATGGACATGAAAGACACCAACCGGTGCAGCGTAAAAGCCAGTAATGGATAAGGCAAGAGAGGGTCTGCAGCAGCTTCTCTGCTGGTTGGCAGCACAAACAACTAACATGACTTGTGTTTTCATCAACTCCAGAAAGCAAGCCATGGAAACCAAAAGCAGAGATCACTGTTCACTCTGAAAAGCAAATCTTTATGTTACATAGCTCTTACATGGAACTCTACCAAATTAGGCAATACCAGCTTTGGTCTTGCTCTATAGACATGGGAAACACTAACTGGTACAGAGTGTAAGCAAGTAAAGGATAAGGCATGAAAGTGTCTGCAGCAGCTTCTCTGCTGGTTGGCAACACAAGCAACTAACAAGACTTGTGTTTTGATCAACTCCAGAAAGCAAGCCCTGGAAACCAAAAGCAGAGCTCACAGTTCACTCTGAAAAGCAAATCTTTATGTTACATAGCTCTTACATGGAACTCTACCAAATTAGGCAATACCAGCTTTGGTCTTGCTCTATAGACATGGGAAACACTAACTGGTACAGAGTGTAAGCAAGTAAAGCATAAGGCATGAAAGTGTCTGCAGCAGCTTCTCTGCTGGTTGGCAACACAAGCAACTAACAAGACTTGTGTTTTGATCAACTCCAGAAAGCAAGCCCTGGAAACCAAAAGCAGAGATCACAGTTCACTCTGTAAAGCAAATCTTTATGTTACATAGCTCTTACATGGAACTCTACCAAATTAGGCAATACCAGCTTTGGTCTTGCTCTATAGACATGGGAAACACTAACTGGTACAGAGTGTAAGCAAGTAAAGGATAAGGCATGAAAGTGTCTGCAGCAGCTTCTCTGGTGGTTGGCAACACAAGCAACTAACAAGACTTGTGTTTTGATCAACTCCAGAAAGCAAACCATAGAAACCAAAAGCAGAGATCACTGTTCACTCTGTAAAGCAAATCTTTATGTTACATAGCTCTATCACAGAAACTTAGTAAATTAGGCAGTAACAGCTTTAGTTCTCCTTCTATGGACATGAAAGACACCAACCGGTGCAGCGTAAAAGCCAGTAATGGATAAGGCAAGAGAGGGTCTGCAGCAGCTTCTCTGCTGGTTGGCAGCACAAACAACTAACATGACTTGTGTTTTCATCAACTCCAGAAAGCAAGCCATGGAAACCAAAAGCAGAGATCACTGTTCACTCTGAAAAGCAAATCTTTATGTTACATAGCTCTTACATGGAACTCTATCAAATTAGGCAATACCAGCTTTGGTCTTGCTCTATAGACATGGGAAACACTAACTGGTACAGAGTGTAAGCAAGTAAAGCATAAGGCATGAAAGTGTCTGCAGCAGCTTCTCTGCTGGTTGGCAACACAAGCAACTAACAAGACTTGTGTTTTGATCAACTCCAGAAAGCAAACTATAGAAACCAAAAGCAGAGATCACTGTTCACTCTGTAAAGCAAATCTGTATGTTACATAGCTCTATCACAGAAACTTAGTAAATTAGGCAGTAACAGCTTTAGTTCTCCTTCTATGGACATGAAAGACACCAACCGGTGCAGCGTAAAAGCCAGTAATGGATAAGGCAAGAGAGGGTCTGCAGCAGCTTCTCTGCTGGTTGGCAGCACAAACAACTAACATGACTTGTGTTTTCATCAACTCCAGAAAGCAAGCCATGGAAACCAAAAGCAGAGATCACTGTTCACTCTGAAAAGCAAATCTTTATGTTACATAGCTCTTACATGGAACTCTATCAAATTAGGCAATACCAGCTTTGGTCTTGCTCTATAGACATGGGAAACACTAACTGGTACAGAGTGTAAGCAAGTAAAGCATAAGGCATGAAAGTGTCTGCAGCAGCTTCTCTGCTGGTTGGCAACACAAGCAACTAACAAGACTTGTGTTTTGATCAACTCCAGAAAGCAAACTATAGAAACCAAAAGCAGAGATCACTGTTCACTCTGTAAAGCAAATCTGTATGTTACATAGCTCTATCACAGAAACTTAGTAAATTAGGCAGTAACAGCTTTAGTTCTCCTTCTATGGACATGAAAGACACCAACCGGTGCAGCGTAAAAGCCAGTAATGGATAAAGCAAGAGAGGGTCTGCAGCAGCTTCTCTGCTGGTTGGCAGCACAAACAACTAACATGACTTGTGTTTTCATCAACTCCAGAAAGCAAGCCATGGAAACCAAAAGCAGAAACCACTGTTCACTCGGAAAAGCAAAGCTTTATGTTACAGTGCTCTTTCATGGAAACTTTGCAAATTAAGCAGTAACAGCTTTGGTCTTGCTCTATAGACATGAGAAACATCAACCGGTGGAGTGTCAAAGGAAAGGTTTCTGTTACATGGCTCTTTCATGGAAATCAAGCAAATTAGGAAGTACCCACCTTTATTCGTGGTCTGGTGACAAGCAAAACACATACATGTGCAAAGTGTAAACCGGTACTGCAAAAGGCAGGAAAGCGCCTTCAGCAGCTTCTCTATTTCTTGGGAACACAAACAACAGCCAAGACTTGTGTTTTGATCAACTCCAGAAAGCAAACCATAGAAACCAAAAGCAGAGATCACTGTTCACTCTGTAAAGCAAATCTTTATGTTACATAGCTCTATCACAGAAACTTAGTAAATTAGGCAGTAACAGCTTTAGTTCTCCTTCTATGGACATGAAAGACACCAAAGGTGCAGCGTAAAAGCCAGAAATGGATAAGGCAAGAGAGGGTCTGCAGCAGCTTCTCTGCTGGTTGGCAGCACAAACAACTAACATGACTTGTGTTTTCATCAACTCCAGAAAGCAAGCCATGGAAACCAAAAGCAGAGATCACTGTTCACTCTGAAAAGCAAATCTTTATGTTACATAGCTCATACATGGAACTCTATCAAATTAGGCAATACCAGCTTTGCTCTTGCTCTATAGACATGGGAAACACTAACTGGTACAGAGTGTAAGCAAAGAAAGCATAAGGCATGAAAGTGTCTGCAGCAGCTTCTCTGGTGGTTGGCAACACAAGCAACTAACAAGACTTGTGTTTTGATCAACTCCAGAAAGCAAACTATAGAAACCAAAAGCAGAGATCACTGTTCACTCTGTAAAGCAAATCTGTATGTTACATAGCTCTATCACAGAAACTTAGTAAATTAGGCAGTAACAGCTTTAGTTCTCCTTCTATGGACATGAAAGACACCAACCGGTGCAGCGTAAAAGCCAGTAATGGATAAAGCAAGAGAGGGTCTGCAGCAGCTTCTCTGCTGGTTGGCAGCACAAACAACTAACATGACTTGTGTTTTCATCAACTCCAGAAAGCAAGCCATGGAAACCAAAAGCAGAAACCACTGTTCACTCGGAAAAGCAAAGCTTTATGTTACAGTGCTCTTTCATGGAAACTTAGCAAATTAAGCAGTAACAGCTTTGGTCTTGCTCTATAGACATGAGAAACATCAACCGGTGGAGTGTCAAAGGAAAGGTTTCTGTTACATGGCTCTTTCATGGAAATCAAGCAAATTAGGAAGTACCCACCTTTATTCGTGGTCTGGTGACAAGCAAAACACATACATGTGCAAAGTGTAAACCGGTACTGCAAAAGGCAGGAAAGCGCCTTCAGCAGCTTCTCTATTTCTTGGGAACACAAACAACAGCCAAGACTTGTGTTTTGATCAACTCCAGAAAGCAAACCATAGAAACCAAAAGCAGAGATCACTGTTCACTCTGTAAAGCAAATCTTTATGTTACATAGCTCTTACATGGAACTCTACCAAATTAGGCAATACCAGCTTTGGTCTTGCTCTATAGACATGGGAAACACTAACTGGTACAGAGTGTAAGCAAAGAAAGCATAAGGCATGAAAGTGTCTGCAGCAGCTTCTCTGGTGGTTGGCAACACAAGCAACTAACAAGACTTGTGTTTTGATCAACTCCAGAAAGCAAACTATAGAAACCAAAAGCAGAGATCACTGTTCACTCTGTAAAGCAAATCTTTATGTTACATAGCTCTTACATGGAACTCTACCAAATTAGGCAATACCAGCTTTGGTCTTGCTCTATAGACATGGGAAACACTAACTGGTACAGAGTGTAAGCAAGTAAAGCATAAGGCATGAAAGTGTCTGCAGCAGCTTCTCTGCTGGTTGGCAACACAAGCAACTAACAAGACTTGTGTTTTGATCAACTCCAGAAAGCAAACCATAGAAACCAAAAGCAGAGATCACTGTTCACTCTGTAAAGCAAATCTTTATGTTACATAGCTCTATCACAGAAACTTAGTAAATTAGGCAGTAACAGCTTTAGTTCTCCTCCTATGGACATGAAAGACACCAACCGGTGCAGCGTAAAAGCCAGTAATGGATAAGGCAAGAGAGGGTCTGCAGCAGCTTCTCTGCTGGTTGGCAGCACAAACAACTAACATGACTTGTGTTTTCATCAACTCCAGAAAGCAAACTATAGAAACCAAAAGCAGAGATCACTGTTCACTCTGAAAAGCAAATCTTTATGTTACATAGCTCTTACATGGAACTCTACCAAATTAGGCAATACCAGCTTTGGTCTTGCTCTATAGACATGGGAAACACTAACTGGTACAGAGTGTAAGCAAGTAAAGGATAAGGCATGAAAGTGTCTGCAGCAGCTTCTCTGCTGGTTGGCAACACAAGCAACTAACAAGACTTGTGTTTTGATCAACTCCAGAAAGCAAGCCCTGGAAACCAAAAGCAGAGATCACAGTTCACTCTGTAAAGCAAATCTTTATGTTACATAGCTCTTACATGGAACTCTACCAAATTAGGCAATACCAGCTTTGGTCTTGCTCTATAGACATGGGAAACACTAACTGGTACAGAGTGTAAGCAAGTAAAGGATAAGGCATGAAAGTGTCTGCAGCAGCTTCTCTGCTGGTTGGCAACACAAGCAACTAACAAGACTTGTGTTTTGATCAACTCCAGAAAGCAAGCCCTGGAAACCAAAAGCAGAGATCACAGTTCACTCTGTAAAGCAAATCTTTATGTTACATAGCTCTTACATGGAACTCTACCAAATTAGGCAATACCAGCTTTGGTCTTGCTCTATAGACATGGGAAACACTAACTGGTACAGAGTGTAAGCAAGTAAAGCATAAGGCATGAAAGTGTCTGCAGCAGCTTCTCTGCTGGTTGGCAACACAAGCAACTAACAAGACTTGTGTTTTGATCAACTCCAGAAAGCAAACCATAGAAACCAAAAGCAGAGATCACAGTTCACTCTGTAAAGCAAATCTTTATGTTACATAGCTCTATCACAGAAACTTAGTAAATTAGGCAGTAACAGCTTTAGTTCTCCTCCTATGGACATGAAAGACACCAACCGGTGCAGCGTAAAAGCCAGTAATGGATAAGGCAAGAGAGGGTCTGCAGCAGCTTCTCTGCTGGTTGGCAGCACAAACAACTAACATGACTTGTGTTTTCATCAACTCCAGAAAGCAAGCCATGGAAACCAAAAGCAGAGATCACTGTTCACTCTGAAAAGCAAATCTTTATGTTACATAGCTCTTACATGGAACTCTACCAAATTAGGCAATACCAGCTTTGGTCTTGCTCTATAGACATGGGAAACACTAACTGGTACAGAGTGTAAGCAAGTAAAGGATAAGGCATGAAAGTGTCTGCAGCAGCTTCTCTGCTGGTTGGCAACACAAGCAACTAACAAGACTTGTGTTTTGATCAACTCCAGAAAGCAAGCCCTGGAAACCAAAAGCAGAGCTCACAGTTCACTCTGAAAAGCAAATCTTTATGTTACATAGCTCTTACATGGAACTCTACCAAATTAGGCAATACCAGCTTTGGTCTTGCTCTATAGACATGGGAAACACTAACTGGTACAGAGTGTAAGCAAGTAAAGCATAAGGCATGAAAGTGTCTGCAGCAGCTTCTCTGCTGGTTGGCAACACAAGCAACTAACAAGACTTGTGTTTTGATCAACTCCAGAAAGCAAGCCCTGGAAACCAAAAGCAGAGATCACAGTTCACTCTGTAAAGCAAATCTTTATGTTACATAGCTCTTACATGGAACTCTACCAAATTAGGCAATACCAGCTTTGGTCTTGCTCTATAGACATGGGAAACACTAACTGGTACAGAGTGTAAGCAAGTAAAGCATAAGGCATGAAAGTGTCTGCAGCAGCTTCTCTGGTGGTTGGCAACACAAGCAACTAACAAGACTTGTGTTTTGATCAACTCCAGAAAGCAAACCATAGAAACCAAAAGCAGAGATCACTGTTCACTCTGTAAAGCAAATCTTTATGTTACATAGCTCTATCACAGAAACTTAGTAAATTAGGCAGTAACAGCTTTAGTTCTCCTTCTATGGACATGAAAGACACCAACCGGTGCAGCGTAAAAGCCAGTAATGGATAAGGCAAGAGAGGGTCTGCAGCAGCTTCTCTGCTGGTTGGCAGCACAAACAACTAACATGACTTGTGTTTTCATCAACTCCAGAAAGCAAGCCATGGAAACCAAAAGCAGAGATCACTGTTCACTCTGAAAAGCAAATCTTTATGTTACATAGCTCTTACATGGAACTCTATCAAATTAGGCAATACCAGCTTTGGTCTTGCTCTATAGACATGGGAAACACTAACTGGTACAGAGTGTAAGCAAGTAAAGCATAAGGCATGAAAGTGTCTGCAGCAGCTTCTCTGCTGGTTGGCAACACAAGCAACTAACAAGACTTGTGTTTTGATCAACTCCAGAAAGCAAACTATAGAAACCAAAAGCAGAGATCACTGTTCACTCTGTAAAGCAAATCTGTATGTTACATAGCTCTATCACAGAAACTTAGTAAATTAGGCAGTAACAGCTTTAGTTCTCCTTCTATGGACATGAAAGACACCAACCGGTGCAGCGTAAAA
Organism: Prinia subflava; assembly: GCF_021018805.1. Taxonomy (NCBI): domain Eukaryota; kingdom Metazoa; phylum Chordata; class Aves; order Passeriformes; family Cisticolidae; genus Prinia; species Prinia subflava. The sequence goes on along the minus strand of NW_026961064.1, from coordinate 108,624 downwards.
GCCAGTAATGGATAAGGCAAGAGAGGGTCTGCAGCAGCTTCTCTGCTGGTTGGCAGCACAAACAACTAACATGACTTGTGTTTTCATCAACTCCAGAAAGCAAGCCATGGAAACCAAAAGCAGAGATCACTGTTCACTCTGAAAAGCAAATCTTTATGTTACATAGCTCTTACATGGAACTCTATCAAATTAGGCAATACCAGCTTTGGTCTTGCTCTATAGACATGGGAAACACTAACTGGTACAGAGTGTAAGCAAGTAAAGCATAAGGCATGAAAGTGTCTGCAGCAGCTTCTCTGCTGGTTGGCAACACAAGCAACTAACAAGACTTGTGTTTTGATCAACTCCAGAAAGCAAACTATAGAAACCAAAAGCAGAGATCACTGTTCACTCTGTAAAGCAAATCTGTATGTTACATAGCTCTATCACAGAAACTTAGTAAATTAGGCAGTAACAGCTTTAGTTCTCCTTCTATGGACATGAAAGACACCAACCGGTGCAGCGTAAAAGCCAGTAATGGATAAAGCAAGAGAGGGTCTGCAGCAGCTTCTCTGCTGGTTGGCAGCACAAACAACTAACATGACTTGTGTTTTCATCAACTCCAGAAAGCAAGCCATGGAAACCAAAAGCAGAAACCACTGTTCACTCGGAAAAGCAAAGCTTTATGTTACAGTGCTCTTTCATGGAAACTTTGCAAATTAAGCAGTAACAGCTTTGGTCTTGCTCTATAGACATGAGAAACATCAACCGGTGGAGTGTCAAAGGAAAGGTTTCTGTTACATGGCTCTTTCATGGAAATCAAGCAAATTAGGAAGTACCCACCTTTATTCGTGGTCTGGTGACAAGCAAAACACATACATGTGCAAAGTGTAAACCGGTACTGCAAAAGGCAGGAAAGCGCCTTCAGCAGCTTCTCTATTTCTTGGGAACACAAACAACAGCCAAGACTTGTGTTTTGATCAACTCCAGAAAGCAAACCATAGAAACCAAAAGCAGAGATCACTGTTCACTCTGTAAAGCAAATCTTTATGTTACATAGCTCTATCACAGAAACTTAGTAAATTAGGCAGTAACAGCTTTAGTTCTCCTTCTATGGACATGAAAGACACCAAAGGTGCAGCGTAAAAGCCAGAAATGGATAAGGCAAGAGAGGGTCTGCAGCAGCTTCTCTGCTGGTTGGCAGCACAAACAACTAACATGACTTGTGTTTTCATCAACTCCAGAAAGCAAGCCATGGAAACCAAAAGCAGAGATCACTGTTCACTCTGAAAAGCAAATCTTTATGTTACATAGCTCATACATGGAACTCTATCAAATTAGGCAATACCAGCTTTGCTCTTGCTCTATAGACATGGGAAACACTAACTGGTACAGAGTGTAAGCAAAGAAAGCATAAGGCATGAAAGTGTCTGCAGCAGCTTCTCTGGTGGTTGGCAACACAAGCAACTAACAAGACTTGTGTTTTGATCAACTCCAGAAAGCAAACTATAGAAACCAAAAGCAGAGATCACTGTTCACTCTGTAAAGCAAATCTGTATGTTACATAGCTCTATCACAGAAACTTAGTAAATTAGGCAGTAACAGCTTTAGTTCTCCTTCTATGGACATGAAAGACACCAACCGGTGCAGCGTAAAAGCCAGTAATGGATAAAGCAAGAGAGGGTCTGCAGCAGCTTCTCTGCTGGTTGGCAGCACAAACAACTAACATGACTTGTGTTTTCATCAACTCCAGAAAGCAAGCCATGGAAACCAAAAGCAGAAACCACTGTTCACTCGGAAAAGCAAAGCTTTATGTTACAGTGCTCTTTCATGGAAACTTAGCAAATTAAGCAGTAACAGCTTTGGTCTTGCTCTATAGACATGAGAAACATCAACCGGTGGAGTGTCAAAGGAAAGGTTTCTGTTACATGGCTCTTTCATGGAAATCAAGCAAATTAGGAAGTACCCACCTTTATTCGTGGTCTGGTGACAAGCAAAACACATACATGTGCAAAGTGTAAACCGGTACTGCAAAAGGCAGGAAAGCGCCTTCAGCAGCTTCTCTATTTCTTGGGATCACAAACAACAGCCAAGACTTGTGTTTTGATCAACTCCAGAAAGCAAACCATAGAAACCAAAAGCAGAGATCACTGTTCACTCTGTAAAGCAAATCTTTATGTTACATAGCTCTTACATGGAACTCTACCAAATTAGGCAATACCAGCTTTGGTCTTGCTCTATAGACATGGGAAACACTAACTGGTACAGAGTGTAAGCAAAGAAAGCATAAGGCATGAAAGTGTCTGCAGCAGCTTCTCTGGTGGTTGGCAACACAAGCAACTAACAAGACTTGTGTTTTGATCAACTCCAGAAAGCAAACTATAGAAACCAAAAGCAGAGATCACTGTTCACTCTGTAAAGCAAATCTTTATGTTACATAGCTCTTACATGGAACTCTACCAAATTAGGCAATACCAGCTTTGGTCTTGCTCTATAGACATGGGAAACACTAACTGGTACAGAGTGTAAGCAAGTAAAGCATAAGGCATGAAAGTGTCTGCAGCAGCTTCTCTGCTGGTTGGCAACACAAGCAACTAACAAGACTTGTGTTTTGATCAACTCCAGAAAGCAAACCATAGAAACCAAAAGCAGAGATCACTGTTCACTCTGTAAAGCAAATCTTTATGTTACATAGCTCTATCACAGAAACTTAGTAAATTAGGCAGTAACAGCTTTAGTTCTCCTCCTATGGACATGAAAGACACCAACCGGTGCAGCGTAAAAGCCAGTAATGGATAAGGCAAGAGAGGGTCTGCAGCAGCTTCTCTGCTGGTTGGCAGCACAAACAACTAACATGACTTGTGTTTTCATCAACTCCAGAAAGCAAGCCATGGAAACCAAAAGCAGAGATCACTGTTCACTCTGAAAAGCAAATCTTTATGTTACATAGCTCTTACATGGAACTCTACCAAATTAGGCAATACCAGCTTTGGTCTTGCTCTATAGACATGGGAAACACTAACTGGTACAGAGTGTAAGCAAGTAAAGGATAAGGCATGAAAGTGTCTGCAGCAGCTTCTCTGCTGGTTGGCAACACAAGCAACTAACAAGACTTGTGTTTTGATCAACTCCAGAAAGCAAGCCCTGGAAACCAAAAGCAGAGATCACAGTTCACTCTGTAAAGCAAATCTTTATGTTACATAGCTCTTACATGGAACTCTACCAAATTAGGCAATACCAGCTTTGGTCTTGCTCTATAGACATGGGAAACACTAACTGGTACAGAGTGTAAGCAAGTAAAGGATAAGGCATGAAAGTGTCTGCAGCAGCTTCTCTGCTGGTTGGCAACACAAGCAACTAACAAGACTTGTGTTTTGATCAACTCCAGAAAGCAAGCCCTGGAAACCAAAAGCAGAGATCACAGTTCACTCTGTAAAGCAAATCTTTATGTTACATAGCTCTTACATGGAACTCTACCAAATTAGGCAATACCAGCTTTGGTCTTGCTCTATAGACATGGGAAACACTAACTGGTACAGAGTGTAAGCAAGTAAAGGATAAGGCATGAAAGTGTCTGCAGCAGCTTCTCTGCTGGTTGGCAACACAAGCAACTAACAAGACTTGTGTTTTGATCAACTCCAGAAAGCAAACCATAGAAACCAAAAGCAGAGATCACAGTTCACTCTGTAAAGCAAATCTTTATGTTACATAGCTCTATCACAGAAACTTAGTAAATTAGGCAGTAACAGCTTTAGTTCTCCTTCTATGGACATGAAAGACACCAACCGGTGCAGCGTAAAAGCCAGTAATGGATAAAGCAAGAGAGTGTCTGCAGCAGCTTCTCTGCTGGTTGGCAGCACAAACAACTAACATGACTTGTGTTTTCATCAACTCCAGAAAGCAAGCCATGGAAACCAAAAGCAGAAACCACTGTTCACTCGGAAAAGCAAAGCTTTATGTTACAGTGCTCTTTCATGGAAACTTTGAAAATTAGGCAGTAACAGCTTTGGTCTTGCTCTATAGACATGAGAAACATCAACCGGTGGAGTGTCAAAGGAAAGGTTTCTGTTACATGGCTCTTTCATGGAAATCAAGCAAATTAGGAAGTACCCACCTTTATTCGTGGTCTGGTGACAAGCAAAACACATACATGTGCAAAGTGTAAACCGGTACTGCAAAAGGCAGGAAAGCGCCTTCAGCAGCTTCTCTATTTCTTGGGAACACAAACAACAGCCAAGACTTGTGTTTTGATCAACTCCAGAAAGCAAACCATAGAAACCAAAAGCAGAGATCACTGTTCACTCTGTAAAGCAAATCTTTATGTTACATAGCTCTTACATGGAACTCTACCAAATTAGGCAATACCAGCTTTGGTCTTGCTCTATAGACATGGGAAACACTAACTGGTACAGAGTGTAAGCAAAGAAAGCATAAGGCATGAAAGTGTCTGCAGCAGCTTCTCTGGTGGTTGGCAACACAAGCAACTAACAAGACTTGTGTTTTGATCAACTCCAGAAAGCAAACTATAGAAACCAAAAGCAGAGATCACTGTTCACTCTGTAAAGCAAATCTTTATGTTACATAGCTCTTACATGGAACTCTACCAAATTAGGCAATACCAGCTTTGGTCTTGCTCTATAGACATGGGAAACACTAACTGGTACAGAGTGTAAGCAAGTAAAGCATAAGGCATGAAAGTGTCTGCAGCAGCTTCTCTGCTGGTTGGCAACACAAGCAACTAACAAGACTTGTGTTTTGATCAACTCCAGAAAGCAAACCATAGAAACCAAAAGCAGAGATCACTGTTCACTCTGTAAAGCAAATCTTTATGTTACATAGCTCTATCACAGAAACTTAGTAAATTAGGCAGTAACAGCTTTAGTTCTCCTCCTATGGACATGAAAGACACCAACCGGTGCAGCGTAAAAGCCAGTAATGGATAAGGCAAGAGAGGGTCTACAGCAGCTTCTCTGGTGGTTGGCAGCACAAACAACTAACATGACTTGTGTTTTCATCAACTCCAGAAAGCAAGCCATGGAAACCAAAAGCAGAGATCACTGTTCACTCTGAAAAGCAAATCTTTATGTTACATAGCTCTTACATGGAACTCTACCAAATTAGGCAATACCAGCTTTGGTCTTGCTCTATAGACATGGGAAACACTAACTGGTACAGAGTGTAAGCAAGTAAAGGATAAGGCATGAAAGTGTCTGCAGCAGCTTCTCTGCTGGTTGGCAACACAAGCAACTAACAAGACTTGTGTTTTGATCAACTCCAGAAAGCAAGCCATGGAAACCAAAAGCAGAGATCACAGTTCACTCTGTAAAGCAAATCTTTATGTTACATAGCTCTTACATGGAACTCTACCAAATTAGGCAATACCAGCTTTGGTCTTGCTCTATAGACATGGGAAACACTAACTGGTACAGAGTGTAAGCAAGTAAAGGATAAGGCATGAAAGTGTCTGCAGCAGCTTCTCTGCTGGTTGGCAACACAAGCAACTAACAAGACTTGTGTTTTGATCAACTCCAGAAAGCAAGCCCTGGAAACCAAAAGCAGAGATCAAAGTTCACTCTGTAAAGCAAATCTTTATGTTACATTGCTCTTACATGGAACTCTACCAAATTAGGCAATACCAGCTTTGGTCTTGCTCTATAGACATGGGAAACACTAACTGGTACAGAGTGTAAGCAAGTAAAGCATAAGGCATGAAAGTGTCTGCAGCAGCTTCTCTGGTGGTTGGCAACACAAGCAACTAACAAGACTTGTGTTTTGATCAACTCCAGAAAGCAAACTATAGAAACCAAAAGCAGAGATCACTGTTCACTCTGTAAAGCAAATCTGTATGTTACATAGCTCTATCACAGAAACTTAGTAAATTAGGCAGTAACAGCTTTAGTTCTCCTTCTATGGACATGAAAGACACCAACCGGTGCAGCGTAAAAGCCAGTAATGGATAAAGCAAGAGAGTGTCTGCAGCAGCTTCTCTGCTGGTTGGCAGCACAAACAACTAACATGACTTGTGTTTTCATCAACTCCAGAAAGCAAGCCATGGAAACCAAAAGCAGAAACCACTGTTCACTCGGAAAAGCAAAGCTTTATGTTACAGTGCTCTTTCATGGAAACTTAGCAAATTAAGCAGTAACAGCTTTGGTCTTGCTCTATAGACATGAGAAACATCAACCGGTGGAGTGTCAAAGGAAAGGTTTCTGTTACATGGCTCTTTCATGGAAATCAAGCAAATTAGGAAGTACCCACCTTTATTCGTGGTCTGGTGACAAGCAAAACACATACATGTGCAAAGTGTAAACCGGTACTGCAAAAGGCAGGAAAGCGCCTTCAGCAGCTTCTCTATTTCTTGGGAACACAAACAACAGCCAAGACTTGTGTTTTGATCAACTCCAGAAAGCAAACCATAGAAACCAAAAGCAGAGATCACTGTTCACTCTGTAAAGCAAATCTTTATGTTACATAGCTCTATCACAGAAACTTAGTAAATTAGGCAGTAACAGCTTTAGTTCTCCTTCTATGGACATGAAAGACACCAAAGGTGCAGCGTAAAAGCCAGTAATGGATAAGGCAAGAGAGGGTCTGCAGCAGCTTCTCTGCTGGTTGGCAGCACAAACAACTAACATGACTTGTGTTTTCATCAACTCCAGAAAGCAAGCCATGGAAACCAAAAGCAGAGATCACAGTTCATTCTGTAAAGCAAATCTTTATGTTACATAGCTCTTACATGGAACTCTATCAAATTAGGCAATACCAGCTTTGGTCTTGCTCTATAGACATGGGAAACACTAACTGGTACAGAGTGTAAGCAAAGAAAGCATAAGGCATGAAAGTGTCTGCAGCAGCTTCTCTGGTGGTTGGCAACACAAGCAACTAACAAGACTTGTGTTTTGATCAACTCCAGAAAGCAAACTATAGAAACCAAAAGCAGAGATCACTGTTCACTCTGTAAAGCAAATCTTTATGTTACATAGCTCTTACATGGAACTCTACCAAATTAGGCAATACCAGCTTTGGTCTTGCTCTATAGACATGGGAAACACTAACTGGTACAGAGTGTAAGCAAAGAAAGCATAAGGCATGAAAGTGTCTGCAGCAGCTTCTCTGCTGGTTGGCAACACAAGCAACTAACAAGACTTGTGTTTTGATCAACTCCAGAAAGCAAACCATAGAAACCAAAAGCAGAGATCACAGTTCACTCTGTAAAGCAAATCTTTATGTTACATAGCTCTATCACAGAAACTTAGTAAATTAGGCAGTAACAGCTTTAGTTCTCCTCCTATGGACATGAAAGACACCAACCGGTGCAGCGTAAAAGCCAGTAATGGATAAGGCAAGAGAGGGTCTGCAGCAGCTTCTCTGCTGGTTGGCAGCACAAACAACTAACATGACTTGTGTTTTCATCAACTCCAGAAAGCAAGCCATGGAAACCAAAAGCAGAAACCACTGTTCACTCGGAAAAGCAAAGCTTTATGTTACAGTGCTCTTTCATGGAAACTTTGAAAATTAAGCAGTAACAGCTTTGGTCTTGCTCTATAGACATGAGAAACATCAACCGGTGGAGTGTCAAAGGAAAGGTTTCTGTTACATGGCTCTTTCATGGAAATCAAGCAAATTAGGAAGTACCCACCTTTATTCGTGGTCTGGTGACAAGCAAAACACATACATGTGCAAAGTGTAAACCGGTACTGCAAAAGGCAGGAAAGCGCCTTCAGCAGCTTCTCTATTTCTTGGGAACACAAACAACAGCCAAGACTTGTGTTTTGATCAACTCCAGAAAGCAAACCATAGAAACCAAAAGCAGAGATCACTGTTCACTCTGTAAAGCAAATCTTTATGTTACATAGCTCTATCACAGAAACTTAGTAAATTAGGCAGTAACAGCTTTATTTCTCCTTCTATGGACATGAAAGACACCAAAGGTGCAGCGTAAAAGCCAGAAATGGATAAGGCAAGAGAGGGTCTGCAGCAGCTTCTCTGCTGGTTGGCAGCACAAACAACTAACATGACTTGTGTTTTCATCAACTCCAGAAAGCAAGCCATGGAAACCAAAAGCAGAGATCACTGTTCACTCTGAAAAGCAAATCTTTATGTTACATAGCTCATACATGGAACTCTATCAAATTAGGCAATACCAGCTTTGCTCTTGCTCTATAGACATGGGAAACACTAACTGGTACAGAGTGTAAGCAAGTAAAGGATAAGGCATGAAAGTGTCTGCAGCAGCTTCTCTGGTGGTTGGCAACACAAGCAACTAACAAGACTTGTGTTTTGATCAACTCCAGAAAGCAAACTATAGAAACCAAAAGCAGAGATCACTGTTCACTCTGTAAAGCAAATCTTTATGTTACATAGCTCTATCACAGAAACTTAGTAAATTAGGCAGTAACAGCTTTAGTTCTCCTTCTATGGACATGAAAGACACCAACCGGTGCAGCGTAAAAGCCAGTAATGGATAAGGCAAGAGAGGGTCTGCAGCAGCTTCTCTGCTGGTTGGCAGCACAAACAACTAACATGACTTGTGTTTTCATCAACTCCAGAAAGCAAGCCATGGAAACCAAAAGCAGAGATCACAGTTCATTCTGTAAAGCAAATCTTTATGTTACATAGCTCTTACTTGGAACTCTATCAAATTAGGCAATACCAGCTTTGGTCTTGCTCTATAGACATGGGAAACACTAACTGGTACAGAGTGTAAGCAAAGAAAGCATAAGGCATGAAAGTGTCTGCAGCAGCTTCTCTGGTGGTTGGCAACACAAGCAACTAACAAGACTTGTGTTTTGATCAACTCCAGAAAGCAAACTATAGAAACCAAAAGCAGAGATCACTGTTCACTCTGTAAAGCAAATCTTTATGTTACATAGCTCTTACATGGAACTCTACCAAATTAGGCAATACCAGCTTTGGTCTTGCTCTATAGACATGGGAAACACTAACTGGTACAGAGTGTAAGCAAAGAAAGCATAAGGCATGAAAGTGTCTGCAGCAGCTTCTCTGCTGGTTGGCAACACAAGCAACTAACAAGACTTGTGTTTTGATCAACTCCAGAAAGCAAACCATAGAAACCAAAAGCAGAGATCACAGTTCACTCTGTAAAGCAAATCTTTATGTTACATAGCTCTATCACAGAAACTTAGTAAATTAGGCAGTAACAGCTTTAGTTCTCCTCCTATGGACATGAAAGACACCAACCGGTGCAGCGTAAAAGCCAGTAATGGATAAGGCAAGAGAGGGTCTGCAGCAGCTTCTCTGCTGGTTGGCAGCACAAACAACTAACATGACTTGTGTTTTCATCAACTCCAGAAAGCAAGCCATGGAAACCAAAAGCAGAAACCACTGTTCACTCGGAAAAGCAAAGCTTTATGTTACAGTGCTCTTTCATGGAAACTTTGAAAATTAAGCAGTAACAGCTTTGGTCTTGCTCTATAGACATGAGAAACATCAACCGGTGGAGTGTCAAAGGAAAGGTTTCTGTTACATGGCTCTTTCATGGAAATCAAGCAAATTAGGAAGTACCCACCTTTATTCGTGGTCTGGTGACAAGCAAAACACATACATGTGCAAAGTGTAAACCGGTACTGCAAAAGGCAGGAAAGCGCCTTCAGCAGCTTCTCTATTTCTTGGGAACACAAACAACAGCCAAGACTTGTGTTTTGATCAACTCCAGAAAGCAAACCATAGAAACCAAAAGCAGAGATCACTGTTCACTCTGTAAAGCAAATCTTTATGTTACATAGCTCTATCACAGAAACTTAGTAAATTAGGCAGTAACAGCTTTAGTTCTCCTTCTATGGACATGAAAGACACCAAAGGTGCAGCGTAAAAGCCAGAAATGGATAAGGCAAGAGAGGGTCTGCAGCAGCTTCTCTGCTGGTTGGCAGCACAAACAACTAACATGACTTGTGTTTTCATCAACTCCAGAAAGCAAGCCATGGAAACCAAAAGCAGAGATCACTGTTCACTCTGAAAAGCAAATCTTTATGTTACATAGCTCATACATGGAACTCTATCAAATTAGGCAATACCAGCTTTGCTCTTGCTCTATAGACATGGGAAACACTAACTGGTACAGAGTGTAAGCAAGTAAAGGATAAGGCATGAAAGTGTCTGCAGCAGCTTCTCTGGTGGTTGGCAACACAAGCAACTAACAAGACTTGTGTTTTGATCAACTCCAGAAAGCAAACTATAGAAACCAAAAGCAGAGATCACTGTTCACTCTGTAAAGCAAATCTTTATGTTACATAGCTCTATCACAGAAACTTAGTAAATTAGGCAGTAACAGCTTTATTTCTCCTTCTATGGACATGAAAGACACCAACCGGTGCAGCGTAAAAGCCAGTAATGGATAAAGCAAGAGAGTGTCTGCAGCAGCTTCTCTGCTGGTTGGCAGCACAAACAACTAACATGACTTGTGTTTTCATCAACTCCAGAAAGCAAGCCATGGAAACCAAAAGCAGAAACCACTGTTCACTCGGAAAAGCAAAGCTTTATGTTACAGTGCTCTTTCATGGAAACTTTGCAAATTAAGCAGTAACAGCTTTGGTCTTGCTCTATAGACATGAGAAACATCAACCGGTGGAGTGTCAAAGGAAAGGTTTCTGTTACATGGCTCTTTCATGGAAATCAAGCAAATTAGGAAGTACCCACCTTTATTCGTGGTCTGGTGACAAGCAAAACACATACATGTGCAAAGTGTAAACCGGTACTGCAAAAGGCAGGAAAGCGCCTTCAGCAGCTTCTCTATTTCTTGGGAACACAAACAACAGCCAAGACTTGTGTTTTGATCAACTCCAGAAAGCAAACCATAGAAACCAAAAGCAGAGATCACTGTTCACTCTGTAAAGCAAATCTTTATGTTACATAGCTCTATCACAGAAACTTAGTAAATTAGGCAGTAACAGCTTTAGTTCTCCTTCTATGGACATGAAAGACACCAAAGGTGCAGCGTAAAAGCCAGTAATGGATAAGGCAAGAGAGGGTCTGCAGCAGCTTCTCTGCTGGTTGGCAGCACAAACAACTAACATGACTTGTGTTTTCATCAACTCCAGAAAGCAAGCCATGGAAACCAAAAGCAGAGATCACAGTTCATTCTGTAAAGCAAATCTTTATGTTACATAGCTCTTACATGGAACTCTATCAAATTAGGCAATACCAGCTTTGGTCTTGCTCTATAGACATGGGAAACACTAACTGGTACAGAGTGTAAGCAAAGAAAGCATAAGGCATGAAAGTGTCTGCAGCAGCTTCTCTGGTGGTTGGCAACACAAGCAACTAACAAGACTTGTGTTTTGATCAACTCCAGAAAGCAAACTATAGAAACCAAAAGCAGAGATCACTGTTCACTCTGTAAAGCAAATCTTTATGTTACATAGCTCTTACATGGAACTCTACCAAATTAGGCAATACCAGCTTTGGTCTTGCTCTATAGACATGGGAAACACTAACTGGTACAGAGTGTAAGCAAAGAAAGCATAAGGCATGAAAGTGTCTGCAGCAGCTTCTCTGCTGGTTGGCAACACAAGCAACTAACAAGACTTGTGTTTTGATCAACTCCAGAAAGCAAACCATAGAAACCAAAAGCAGAGATCACAGTTCACTCTGTAAAGCAAATCTTTATGTTACATAGCTCTATCACAGAAACTTAGTAAATTAGGCAGTAACAGCTTTAGTTCTCCTCCTATGGACATGAAAGACACCAACCGGTGCAGCGTAAAAGCCAGTAATGGATAAGGCAAGAGAGGGTCTGCAGCAGCTTCTCTGCTGGTTGGCAGCACAAACAACTAACATGACTTGTGTTTTCATCAACTCCAGAAAGCAAGCCATGGAAACCAAAAGCAGAAACCACTGTTCACTCGGAAAAGCAAAGCTTTATGTTACAGTGCTCTTTCATGGAAACTTTGAAAATTAAGCAGTAACAGCTTTGGTCTTGCTCTATAGACATGAGAAACATCAACCGGTGGAGTGTCAAAGGAAAGGTTTCTGTTACATGGCTCTTTCATGGAAATCAAGCAAATTAGGAAGTACCCACCTTTATTCGTGGTCTGGTGACAAGCAAAACACATACATGTGCAAAGTGTAAACCGGTACTGCAAAAGGCAGGAAAGCGCCTTCAGCAGCTTCTCTATTTCTTGGGAACACAAACAACAGCCAAGACTTGTGTTTTGATCAACTCCAGAAAGCAAACCATAGAAACCAAAAGCAGAGATCACTGTTCACTCTGTAAAGCAAATCTTTATGTTACATAGCTCTATCACAGAAACTTAGTAAATTAGGCAGTAACAGCTTTAGTTCTCCTTCTATGGACATGAAAGACACCAAAGGTGCAGCGTAAAAGCCAGAAATGGATAAGGCAAGAGAGGGTCTGCAGCAGCTTCTCTGCTGGTTGGCAGCACAAACAACTAACATGACTTGTGTTTTCATCAACTCCAGAAAGCAAGCCATGGAAACCAAAAGCAGAGATCACTGTTCACTCTGAAAAGCAAATCTTTATGTTACATAGCTCATACATGGAACTCTATCAAATTAGGCAATACCAGCTTTGCTCTTGCTCTATAGACATGGGAAACACTAACTGGTACAGAGTGTAAGCAAGTAAAGGATAAGGCATGAAAGTGTCTGCAGCAGCTTCTCTGGTGGTTGGCAACACAAGCAACTAACAAGACTTGTGTTTTGATCAACTCCAGAAAGCAAACTATAGAAACCAAAAGCAGAGATCACTGTTCACTCTGTAAAGCAAATCTTTATGTTACATAGCTCTATCACAGAAACTTAGTAAATTAGGCAGTAACAGCTTTAGTTCTCCTTCTATGGACATGAAAGACACCAACCGGTGCAGCGTAAAAGCCAGTAATGGATAAGGCAAGAGAGGGTCTGCAGCAGCTTCTCTGCTGGTTGGCAGCACAAACAACTAACATGACTTGTGTTTTCATCAACTCCAGAAAGCAAGCCATGGAAACCAAAAGCAGAAACCACTGTTCACTCGGAAAAGCAAAGCTTTATGTTACAGTGCTCTTTCATGGAAACTTTGCAAATTAAGCAGTAACAGCTTTGGTCTTGCTCTATAGACATGAGAAACATCAACCGGTGGAGTGTCAAAGGAAAGGTTTCTGTTACATGGCTCTTTCATGGAAATCAAGCAAATTAGGAAGTACCCACCTTTATTAGTGGTCTGGTGACAAGCAAAACACATACATGTGCAAAGTGTAAACCGGTACTGCAAAAGGCAGGAAAGCGCCTTCAGCAGCTTCTCTATTTCTTGGGAACACAAACAACAGCCAAGACTTGTGTTTTGATCAACTCCAGAAAGCAAACCATAGAAACCAAAAGCAGAGATCACTGTTCACTCTGTAAAGCAAATCTTTATGTTACATAGCTCTTACATGGAACTCTACCAAATTAGGCAATACCAGCTTTGGTCTTGCTCTATAGACATGGGAAACACTAACTGGTACAGAGTGTAAGCAAAGAAAGCATAAGGCATGAAAGTGTCTGCAGCAGCTTCTCTGGTGGTTGGCAACACAAGCAACTAACAAGACTTGTGTTTTGATCAACTCCAGAAAGCAAACTATAGAAACCAAAAGCAGAGATCACTGTTCACTCTGTAAAGCAAATCTTTATGTTACATAGCTCTTACATGGAACTCTACCAAATTAGGCAATACCAGCTTTGGTCTTGCTCTATAGACATGGGAAACACTAACTGGTACAGAGTGTAAGCAAGTAAAGCATAAGGCATGAAAGTGTCTGCAGCAGCTTCTCTGCTGGTTGGCAACACAAGCAACTAACAAGACTTGTGTTTTGATCAACTCCAGAAAGCAAACCATAGAAACCAAAAGCAGAGATCACTGTTCACTCTGTAAAGCAAATCTTTATGTTACATAGCTCTATCACAGAAACTTAGTAAATTAGGCAGTAACAGCTTTAGTTCTCCTCCTATGGACATGAAAGACACCAACCGGTGCAGCGTAAAAGCCAGTAATGGATAAGGCAAGAGAGGGTCTGCAGCAGCTTCTCTGCTGGTTGGCAGCACAAACAACTAACATGACTTGTGTTTTCATCAACTCCAGAAAGCAAGCCATGGAAACCAAAAGCAGAGATCACTGTTCACTCTGAAAAGCAAATCTTTATGTTACATAGCTCTTACATGGAACTCTACCAAATTAGGCAATACCAGCTTTGGTCTTGCTCTATAGACATGGGAAACACTAACTGGTACAGAGTGTAAGCAAGTAAAGGATAAGGCATGAAAGTGTCTGCAGCAGCTTCTCTGCTGGTTGGCAACACAAGCAACTAACAAGACTTGTGTTTTGATCAACTCCAGAAAGCAAGCCCTGGAAACCAAAAGCAGAGCTCACAGTTCACTCTGTAAAGCAAATCTTTATGTTACATAGCTCTTACATGGAACTCTACCAAATTAGGCAATACCAGCTTTGGTCTTGCTCTATAGACATGGGAAACACTAACTGGTACAGAGTGTAAGCAAGTAAAGGATAAGGCATGAAAGTGTCTGCAGCAGCTTCTCTGGTGGTTGGCAACACAAGCAACTAACAAGACTTGTGTTTTGATCAACTCCAGAAAGCAAGCCCTGGAAACCAAAAGCAGAGATCACAGTTCACTCTGTAAAGCAAATCTTTATGTTACATAGCTCTTACATGGAACTCTACCAAATTAGGCAATACCAGCTTTGGTCTTGCTCTATAGACATGGGAAACACTAACTGGTACAGAGTGTAAGCAAGTAAAGCATAAGGCATGAAAGTGTCTGCAGCAGCTTCTCTGGTGGTTGGCAACACAAGCAACTAACAAGACTTGTGTTTTGATCAACTCCAGAAAGCAAACCATAGAAACCAAAAGCAGAGATCACTGTTCACTCTGTAAAGCAAATCTTTATGTTACATAGCTCTATCACAGAAACTTAGTAAATTAGGCAGTAACAGCTTTAGTTCTCCTTCTATGGACATGAAAGACACCAACCGGTGCAGCGTAAAAGCCAGTAATGGATAAGGCAAGAGAGGGTCTGCAGCAGCTTCTCTGCTGGTTGGCAGCACAAACAACTAACATGACTTGTGTTTTCATCAACTCCAGAAAGCAAGCCATGGAAACCAAAAGCAGAGATCACTGTTCACTCTGAAAAGCAAATCTTTATGTTACATAGCTCTTACATGGAACTCTATCAAATTAGGCAATACCAGCTTTGGTCTTGCTCTATAGACATGGGAAACACTAACTGGTACAGAGTGTAAGCAAGTAAAGCATAAGGCATGAAAGTGTCTGCAGCAGCTTCTCTGCTGGTTGGCAACACAAGCAACTAACAAGACTTGTGTTTTGATCAACTCCAGAAAGCAAACTATAGAAACCAAAAGCAGAGATCACTGTTCACTCTGTAAAGCAAATCTGTATGTTACATAGCTCTATCACAGAAACTTAGTAAATTAGGCAGTAACAGCTTTAGTTCTCCTTCTATGGACATGAAAGACACCAACCGGTGCAGCGTAAAAGCCAGTAATGGATAAAGCAAGAGAGTGTCTGCAGCAGCTTCTCTGCTGGTTGGCAGCACAAACAACTAACATGACTTGTGTTTTCATCAACTCCAGAAAGCAAGCCATGGAAACCAAAAGCAGAAACCACTGTTCACTCGGAAAAGCAAAGCTTTATGTTACAGTGCTCTTTCATGGAAACTTTGCAAATTAAGCAGTAACAGCTTTGGTCTTGCTCTATAGACATGAGAAACATCAACCGGTGGAGTGTCAAAGGAAAGGTTTCTGTTACATGGCTCTTTCATGGAAATCAAGCAAATTAGGAAGTACCCACCTTTATTTGTTGTCTGGTGACAAGCAAAACACATACATGTGCAAAGTGTAAACCGGTACTGCAAAAGGCAGGAAAGCGCCTTCAGCAGCTTCTCTATTTCTTGGGAACACAAACAACAGCCAAGACTTGTGTTTTGATCAACTCCAGAAAGCAAACTATAGAAACCAAAAGCAGAGATCACTGTTCACTCTGTAAAGCAAATCTTTATGTTACATAGCTCTTACATGGAACTCTACCAAATTAGGCAATACCAGCTTTGGTCTTGCTCTATAGACATGGGAAACACTAACTGGTACAGAGTGTAAGCAAGTAAAGCATAAGGCATGAAAGTGTCTGCAGCAGCTTCTCTGCTGGTTGGCAACACAAGCAACTAACAAGACTTGTGTTTTGATCAACTCCAGAAAGCAAACCATAGAAACCAAAAGCAGAGATCACTGTTCACTCTGTAAAGCAAATCTTTATGTTACATAGCTCTATCACAGAAACTTAGTAAATTAGGCAGTAACAGCTTTAGTTCTCCTCCTATGGACATGAAAGACACCAACCGGTGCAGCGTAAAAGCCAGTAATGGATAAGGCAAGAGAGGGTCTGCAGCAGCTTCTCTGCTGGTTGGCAGCACAAACAACTAACATGACTTGTGTTTTCATCAACTCCAGAAAGCAAGCCATGGAAACCAAAAGCAGAGATCACTGTTCACTCTGAAAAGCAAATCTTTATGTTACATAGCTCTTACATGGAACTCTACCAAATTAGGCAATACCAGCTTTGGTCTTGCTCTATAGACATGGGAAACACTAACTGGTACAGAGTGTAAGCAAGTAAAGGATAAGGCATGAAAGTGTCTGCAGCAGCTTCTCTGCTGGTTGGCAACACAAGCAACTAACAAGACTTGTGTTTTGATCAACTCCAGAAAGCAAGCCCTGGAAACCAAAAGCAGAGCTCACAGTTCACTCTGAAAAGCAAATCTTTATGTTACATAGCTCTTACATGGAACTCTACCAAATTAGGCAATACCAGCTTTGGTCTTGCTCTATAGACATGGGAAACACTAACTGGTACAGAGTGTAAGCAAGTAAAGGATAAGGCATGAAAGTGTCTGCAGCAGCTTCTCTGCTGGTTGGCAACACAAGCAACTAACAAGACTTGTGTTTTGATCAACTCCAGAAAGCAAGCCCTGGAAACCAAAAGCAGAGATCACAGTTCACTCTGTAAAGCAAATCTTTATGTTACATAGCTCTTACATGGAACTCTACCAAATTAGGCAATACCAGCTTTGGTCTTGCTCTATAGACATGGGAAACACTAACTGGTACAGAGTGTAAGCAAGTAAAGCATAAGGCATGAAAGTGTCTGCAGCAGCTTCTCTGGTGGTTGGCAACACAAGCAACTAACAAGACTTGTGTTTTGATCAACTCCAGAAAGCAAACCATAGAAACCAAAAGCAGAGATCACTGTTCACTCTGTAAAGCAAATCTTTATGTTACATAGCTCTATCACAGAAACTTAGTAAATTAGGCAGTAACAGCTTTAGTTCTCCTTCTATGGACATGAAAGACACCAACCGGTGCAGCGTAAAAGCCAGTAATGGATAAGGCAAGAGAGGGTCTGCAGCAGCTTCTCTGCTGGTTGGCAGCACAAACAACTAACATGACTTGTGTTTTCATCAACTCCAGAAAGCAAGCCATGGAAACCAAAAGCAGAGATCACTGTTCACTCTGAAAAGCAAATCTTTATGTTACATAGCTCTTACATGGAACTCTATCAAATTAGGCAATACCAGCTTTGGTCTTGCTCTATAGACATGGGAAACACTAACTGGTACAGAGTGTAAGCAAGTAAAGCATAAGGCATGAAAGTGTCTGCAGCAGCTTCTCTGCTGGTTGGCAACACAAGCAACTAACAAGACTTGTGTTTTGATCAACTCCAGAAAGCAAACTATAGAAACCAAAAGCAGAGATCACTGTTCACTCTGTAAAGCAAATCTGTATGTTACATAGCTCTATCACAGAAACTTAGTAAATTAGGCAGTAACAGCTTTAGTTCTCCTTCTATGGACATGAAAGACACCAACCGGTGCAGCGTAAAAGCCAGTAATGGATAAAGCAAGAGAGGGTCTGCAGCAGCTTCTCTGCTGGTTGGCAGCACAAACAACTAACATGACTTGTGTTTTCATCAACTCCAGAAAGCAAGCCATGGAAACCAAAAGCAGAAACCACTGTTCACTCGGAAAAGCAAAGCTTTATGTTACAGTGCTCTTTCATGGAAACTTTGCAAATTAAGCAGTAACAGCTTTGGTCTTGCTCTATAGACATGAGAAACATCAACCGGTGGAGTGTCAAAGGAAAGGTTTCTGTTACATGGCTCTTTCATGGAAATCAAGCAAATTAGGAAGTACCCACCTTTATTCGTGGTCTGGTGACAAGCAAAACACATACATGTGCAAAGTGTAAACCGGTACTGCAAAAGGCAGGAAAGCGCCTTCAGCAGCTTCTCTATTTCTTGGGAACACAAACAACAGCCAAGACTTGTGTTTTGATCAACTCCAGAAAGCAAACCATAGAAACCAAAAGCAGAGATCACTGTTCACTCTGTAAAGCAAATCTTTATGTTACATAGCTCTATCACAGAAACTTAGTAAATTAGGCAGTAACAGCTTTAGTTCTCCTTCTATGGACATGAAAGACACCAAAGGTGCAGCGTAAAAGCCAGAAATGGATAAGGCAAGAGAGGGTCTGCAGCAGCTTCTCTGCTGGTTGGCAGCACAAACAACTAACATGACTTGTGTTTTCATCAACTCCAGAAAGCAAGCCATGGAAACCAAAAGCAGAGATCACTGTTCACTCTGAAAAGCAAATCTTTATGTTACATAGCTCATACATGGAACTCTATCAAATTAGGCAATACCAGCTTTGGTCTTGCTCTATAGACATGGGAAACACTAACTGGTACAGAGTGTAAGCAAAGAAAGCATAAGGCATGAAAGTGTCTGCAGCAGCTTCTCTGGTGGTTGGCAACACAAGCAACTAACAAGACTTGTGTTTTGATCAACTCCAGAAAGCAAACTATAGAAACCAAAAGCAGAGATCACTGTTCACTCTGTAAAGCAAATCTGTATGTTACATAGCTCTATCACAGAAACTTAGTAAATTAGGCAGTAACAGCTTTAGTTCTCCTTCTATGGACATGAAAGACACCAACCGGTGCAGCGTAAAAGCCAGTAATGGATAAAGCAAGAGAGGGTCTGCAGCAGCTTCTCTGCTGGTTGGCAGCACAAACAACTAACATGACTTGTGTTTTCATCAACTCCAGAAAGCAAGCCATGGAAACCAAAAGCAGAAACCACTGTTCACTCGGAAAAGCAAAGCTTTATGTTACAGTGCTCTTTCATGGAAACTTAGCAAATTAAGCAGTAACAGCTTTGGTCTTGCTCTATAGACATGAGAAACATCAACCGGTGGAGTGTCAAAGGAAAGGTTTCTGTTACATGGCTCTTTCATGGAAATCAAGCAAATTAGGAAGTACCCACCTTTATTCGTGGTCTGGTGACAAGCAAAACACATACATGTGCAAAGTGTAAACCGGTACTGCAAAAGGCAGGAAAGCGCCTTCAGCAGCTTCTCTATTTCTTGGGAACACAAACAACAGCCAAGACTTGTGTTTTGATCAACTCCAGAAAGCAAACCATAGAAACCAAAAGCAGAGATCACTGTTCACTCTGTAAAGCAAATCTTTATGTTACATAGCTCTTACATGGAACTCTACCAAATTAGGCAATACCAGCTTTGGTCTTGCTCTATAGACATGGGAAACACTAACTGGTACAGAGTGTAAGCAAAGAAAGCATAAGGCATGAAAGTGTCTGCAGCAGCTTCTCTGGTGGTTGGCAACACAAGCAACTAACAAGACTTGTGTTTTGATCAACTCCAGAAAGCAAACTATAGAAACCAAAAGCAGAGATCACTGTTCACTCTGTAAAGCAAATCTTTATGTTACATAGCTCTTACATGGAACTCTACCAAATTAGGCAATACCAGCTTTGGTCTTGCTCTATAGACATGGGAAACACTAACTGGTACAGAGTGTAAGCAAGTAAAGCATAAGGCATGAAAGTGTCTGCAGCAGCTTCTCTGCTGGTTGGCAACACAAGCAACTAACAAGACTTGTGTTTTGATCAACTCCAGAAAGCAAACCATAGAAACCAAAAGCAGAGATCACTGTTCACTCTGTAAAGCAAATCTTTATGTTACATAGCTCTATCACAGAAACTTAGTAAATTAGGCAGTAACAGCTTTAGTTCTCCTCCTATAGACATGAAAGACACCAACCGGTGCAGCGTAAAAGCCAGTAATGGATAAGGCAAGAGAGGGTCTGCAGCAGCTTCTCTGCTGGTTGGCAGCACAAACAACTAACATGACTTGTGTTTTCATCAACTCCAGAAAGCAAGCCATGGAAACCAAAAGCAGAGATCACTGTTCACTCTGAAAAGCAAATCTTTATGTTACATAGCTCTTACATGGAACTCTACCAAATTAGGCAATACCAGCTTTGGTCTTGCTCTATAGACATGGGAAACACTAACTGGTACAGAGTGTAAGCAAGTAAAGGATAAGGCATGAAAGTGTCTGCAGCAGCTTCTCTGCTGGTTGGCAACACAAGCAACTAACAAGACTTGTGTTTTGATCAACTCCAGAAAGCAAGCCCTGGAAACCAAAAGCAGAGATCACAGTTCACTCTGTAAAGCAAATCTTTATGTTACATAGCTCTTACATGGAACTCTACCAAATTAGGCAATACCAGCTTTGGTCTTGCTCTATAGACATGGGAAACACTAACTGGTACAGAGTGTAAGCAAGTAAAGGATAAGGCATGAAAGTGTCTGCAGCAGCTTCTCTGCTGGTTGGCAACACAAGCAACTAACAAGACTTGTGTTTTGATCAACTCCAGAAAGCAAACTATAGAAACCAAAAGCAGAGATCACTGTTCACTCTGTAAAGCAAATCTTTATGTTACATAGCTCTTACATGGAACTCTACCAAATTAGGCAATACCAGCTTTGGTCTTGCTCTATAGACATGGGAAACACTAACTGGTACAGAGTGTAAGCAAGTAAAGCATAAGGCATGAAAGTGTCTGCAGCAGCTTCTCTGGTGGTTGGCAACACAAGCAACTAACAAGACTTGTGTTTTGATCAACTCCAGAAAGCAAACCATAGAAACCAAAAGCAGAGATCACTGTTCACTCTGTAAAGCAAATCTTTATGTTACATAGCTCTATCACAGAAACTTAGTAAATTAGGCAGTAACAGCTTTAGTTCTCCTTCTATGGACATGAAAGACACCAACCGGTGCAGCGTAAAAGCCAGTAATGGATAAGGCAAGAGAGGGTCTGCAGCAGCTTCTCTGCTGGTTGGCAGCACAAACAACTAACATGACTTGTGTTTTCATCAACTCCAGAAAGCAAGCCATGGAAACCAAAAGCAGAGATCACTGTTCACTCTGAAAAGCAAATCTTTATGTTACATAGCTCTTACATGGAACTCTATCAAATTAGGCAATACCAGCTTTGGTCTTGCTCTATAGACATGGGAAACACTAACTGGTACAGAGTGTAAGCAAGTAAAGCATAAGGCATGAAAGTGTCTGCAGCACCTTCTCTGCTGGTTGGCAACACAAGCAACTAACAAGACTTGTGTTTTGATCAACTCCAGAAAGCAAACCATAGAAACCAAAAGCAGAGATCACAGTTCACTCTGTAAAGCAAATCTTTATGTTACATAGCTCTATCACAGAAACTTAGTAAATTAGGCAGTAACAACTTTAGTTCTCCTTCTATGGACATGAAAGACACCAACCGGTGCAGCGTAAAAGCCAGTAATGGATAAAGCAAGAGAGTGTCTGCAGCAGCTTCTCTGCTGGTTGGCAGCACAAACAACTAACATGACTTGTGTTTTCATCAACTCCAGAAAGCAAGCCATGGAAACCAAAAGCAGAAACCACTGTTCACTCGGAAAAGCAAAGCTTTATGTTACAGTGCTCTTTCATGGAAACTTTGCAAATTAGGCAGTAACAGCTTTGGTCTTGCTCTATAGACATGAGAAACATCAACCGGTGGAGTGTCAAAGGAAAGGTTTCTGTTACATGGCTCTTTCATGGAAATCAAGCAAATTAGGAAGTACCCACCTTTATTCGTGGTCTGGTGACAAGCAAAACACATACATGTGCAAAGTGTAAACCGGTACTGCAAAAGGCAGGAAAGCGCCTTCAGCAGCTTCTCTATTTCTTGGGAACACAAACAACAGCCAAGACTTGTGTTTTGATCAACTCCAGAAAGCAAACCATAGAAACCAAAAGCAGAGATCACTGTTCACTCTGTAAAGCAAATCTTTATGTTACATAGCTCTTACATGGAACTCTACCAAATTAGGCAATACCAGCTTTGGTCTTGCTCTATAGACATGGGAAACACTAACTGGTACAGAGTGTAAGCAAAGAAAGCATAAGGCATGAAAGTGTCTGCAGCAGCTTCTCTGGTGGTTGGCAACACAAGCAACTAACAAGACTTGTGTTTTGATCAACTCCAGAAAGCAAACTATAGAAACCAAAAGCAGAGATCACTGTTCACTCTGTAAAGCAAATCTTTATGTTACATAGCTCTTACATGGAACTCTACCAAATTAGGCAATACCAGCTTTGGTCTTGCTCTATAGACATGGGAAACACTAACTGGTACAGAGTGTAAGCAAGTAAAGGATAAGGCATGAAAGTGTCTGCAGCAGCTTCTCTGCTGGTTGGCAACACAAGCAACTAACAAGACTTGTGTTTTGATCAACTCCAGAAAGCAAGCCCTGGAAACCAAAAGCAGAGATCACAGTTCACTCTGTAAAGCAAATCTTTATGTTACATAGCTCTTACATGGAACTCTACCAAATTAGGCAATACCAGCTTTGGTCTTGCTCTATAGACATGGGAAACACTAACTGGTACAGAGTGTAAGCAAGTAAAGGATAAGGCATGAAAGTGTCTGCAGCAGCTTCTCTGCTGGTTGGCAACACAAGCAACTAACAAGACTTGTGTTTTGATCAACTCCAGAAAGCAAACCATAGAAACCAAAAGCAGAGATCACTGTTCACTCTGTAAAGCAAATCTTTATGTTACATAGCTCTATCACAGAAACTTAGTAAATTAGGCAGTAACAGCTTTAGTTCTCCTCCTATGGACATGAAAGACACCAACCGGTGCAGCGTAAAAGCCAGTAATGGATAAGGCAAGAGAGGGTCTGCAGCAGCTTCTCTGCTGGTTGGCAGCACAAACAACTAACATGACTTGTGTTTTCATCAACTCCAGAAAGCAAGCCATGGAAACCAAAAGCAGAGATCACTGTTCACTCTGAAAAGCAAATCTTTATGTTACATAGCTCTTACATGGAACTCTACCAAATTAGGCAATACCAGCTTTGGTCTTGCTCTATAGACATGGGAAACACTAACTGGTACAGAGTGTAAGCAAGTAAAGGATAAGGCATGAAAGTGTCTGCAGCAGCTTCTCTGCTGGTTGGCAACACAAGCAACTAACAAGACTTGTGTTTTGATCAACTCCAGAAAGCAAGCCCTGGAAACCAAAAGCAGAGCTCACAGTTCACTCTGTAAAGCAAATCTTTATGTTACATAGCTCTTACATGGAACTCTACCAAATTAGGCAATACCAGCTTTGGTCTTGCTCTATAGACATGGGAAACACTAACTGGTACAGAGTGTAAGCAAGTAAAGGATAAGGCATGAAAGTGTCTGCAGCAGCTTCTCTGGTGGTTGGCAACACAAGCAACTAACAAGACTTGTGTTTTGATCAACTCCAGAAAGCAAGCCCTGGAAACCAAAAGCAGAGATCACAGTTCACTCTGTAAAGCAAATCTTTATGTTACATAGCTCTTACATGGAACTCTACCAAATTAGGCAATACCAGCTTTGGTCTTGCTCTATAGACATGGGAAACACTAACTGGTACAGAGTGTAAGCAAGTAAAGCATAAGGCATGAAAGTGTCTGCAGCAGCTTCTCTGGTGGTTGGCAACACAAGCAACTAACAAGACTTGTGTTTTGATCAACTCCAGAAAGCAAACCATAGAAACCAAAAGCAGAGATCACTGTTCACTCTGTAAAGCAAATCTTTATGTTACATAGCTCTATCACAGAAACTTAGTAAATTAGGCAGTAACAGCTTTAGTTCTCCTTCTATGGACATGAAAGACACCAACCGGTGCAGCGTAAAAGCCAGTAATGGATAAGGCAAGAGAGGGTCTGCAGCAGCTTCTCTGCTGGTTGGCAGCACAAACAACTAACATGACTTGTGTTTTCATCAACTCCAGAAAGCAAGCCATGGAAACCAAAAGCAGAGATCACTGTTCACTCTGAAAAGCAAATCTTTATGTTACATAGCTCTTACATGGAACTCTATCAAATTAGGCAATACCAGCTTTGGTCTTGCTCTATAGACATGGGAAACACTAACTGGTACAGAGTGTAAGCAAGTAAAGCATAAGGCATGAAAGTGTCTGCAGCAGCTTCTCTGCTGGTTGGCAACACAAGCAACTAACAAGACTTGTGTTTTGATCAACTCCAGAAAGCAAACTATAGAAACCAAAAGCAGAGATCACTGTTCACTCTGTAAAGCAAATCTGTATGTTACATAGCTCTATCACAGAAACTTAGTAAATTAGGCAGTAACAGCTTTAGTTCTCCTTCTATGGACATGAAAGACACCAACCGGTGCAGCGTAAAAGCCAGTAATGGATAAAGCAAGAGAGTGTCTGCAGCAGCTTCTCTGCTGGTTGGCAGCACAAACAACTAACATGACTTGTGTTTTCATCAACTCCAGAAAGCAAGCCATGGAAACCAAAAGCAGAAACCACTGTTCACTCGGAAAAGCAAAGCTTTATGTTACAGTGCTCTTTCATGGAAACTTTGCAAATTAAGCAGTAACAGCTTTGGTCTTGCTCTATAGACATGAGAAACATCAACCGGTGGAGTGTCAAAGGAAAGGTTTCTGTTACATGGCTCTTTCATGGAAATCAAGCAAATTAGGAAGTACCCACCTTTATTTGTTGTCTGGTGACAAGCAAAACACATACATGTGCAAAGTGTAAACCGGTACTGCAAAAGGCAGGAAAGCGCCTTCAGCAGCTTCTCTATTTCTTGGGAACACAAACAACAGCCAAGACTTGTGTTTTGATCAACTCCAGAAAGCAAACTATAGAAACCAAAAGCAGAGATCACTGTTCACTCTGTAAAGCAAATCTTTATGTTACATAGCTCTTACATGGAACTCTACCAAATTAGGCAATACCAGCTTTGGTCTTGCTCTATAGACATGGGAAACACTAACTGGTACAGAGTGTAAGCAAGTAAAGCATAAGGCATGAAAGTGTCTGCAGCAGCTTCTCTGCTGGTTGGCAACACAAGCAACTAACAAGACTTGTGTTTTGATCAACTCCAGAAAGCAAACCATAGAAACCAAAAGCAGAGATCACTGTTCACTCTGTAAAGCAAATCTTTATGTTACATAGCTCTATCACAGAAACTTAGTAAATTAGGCAGTAACAGCTTTAGTTCTCCTCCTATGGACATGAAAGACACCAACCGGTGCAGCGTAAAAGCCAGTAATGGATAAGGCAAGAGAGGGTCTGCAGCAGCTTCTCTGCTGGTTGGCAGCACAAACAACTAACATGACTTGTGTTTTCATCAACTCCAGAAAGCAAGCCATGGAAACCAAAAGCAGAGATCACTGTTCACTCTGAAAAGCAAATCTTTATGTTACATAGCTCTTACATGGAACTCTACCAAATTAGGCAATACCAGCTTTGGTCTTGCTCTATAGACATGGGAAACACTAACTGGTACAGAGTGTAAGCAAGTAAAGGATAAGGCATGAAAGTGTCTGCAGCAGCTTCTCTGCTGGTTGGCAACACAAGCAACTAACAAGACTTGTGTTTTGATCAACTCCAGAAAGCAAGCCCTGGAAACCAAAAGCAGAGCTCACAGTTCACTCTGAAAAGCAAATCTTTATGTTACATAGCTCTTACATGGAACTCTACCAAATTAGGCAATACCAGCTTTGGTCTTGCTCTATAGACATGGGAAACACTAACTGGTACAGAGTGTAAGCAAGTAAAGGATAAGGCATGAAAGTGTCTGCAGCAGCTTCTCTGCTGGTTGGCAACACAAGCAACTAACAAGACTTGTGTTTTGATCAACTCCAGAAAGCAAGCCCTGGAAACCAAAAGCAGAGATCACAGTTCACTCTGTAAAGCAAATCTTTATGTTACATAGCTCTTACATGGAACTCTACCAAATTAGGCAATACCAGCTTTGGTCTTGCTCTATAGACATGGGAAACACTAACTGGTACAGAGTGTAAGCAAGTAAAGCATAAGGCATGAAAGTGTCTGCAGCAGCTTCTCTGGTGGTTGGCAACACAAGCAACTAACAAGACTTGTGTTTTGATCAACTCCAGAAAGCAAACCATAGAAACCAAAAGCAGAGATCACTGTTCACTCTGTAAAGCAAATCTTTATGTTACATAGCTCTATCACAGAAACTTAGTAAATTAGGCAGTAACAGCTTTAGTTCTCCTTCTATGGACATGAAAGACACCAACCGGTGCAGCGTAAAAGCCAGTAATGGATAAGGCAAGAGAGGGTCTGCAGCAGCTTCTCTGCTGGTTGGCAGCACAAACAACTAACATGACTTGTGTTTTCATCAACTCCAGAAAGCAAGCCATGGAAACCAAAAGCAGAGATCACTGTTCACTCTGAAAAGCAAATCTTTATGTTACATAGCTCTTACATGGAACTCTATCAAATTAGGCAATACCAGCTTTGGTCTTGCTCTATAGACATGGGAAACACTAACTGGTACAGAGTGTAAGCAAGTAAAGCATAAGGCATGAAAGTGTCTGCAGCAGCTTCTCTGCTGGTTGGCAACACAAGCAACTAACAAGACTTGTGTTTTGATCAACTCCAGAAAGCAAACTATAGAAACCAAAAGCAGAGATCACTGTTCACTCTGTAAAGCAAATCTGTATGTTACATAGCTCTATCACAGAAACTTAGTAAATTAGGCAGTAACAGCTTTAGTTCTCCTTCTATGGACATGAAAGACACCAACCGGTGCAGCGTAAAAGCCAGTAATGGATAAAGCAAGAGAGGGTCTGCAGCAGCTTCTCTGCTGGTTGGCAGCACAAACAACTAACATGACTTGTGTTTTCATCAACTCCAGAAAGCAAGCCATGGAAACCAAAAGCAGAAACCACTGTTCACTCGGAAAAGCAAAGCTTTATGTTACAGTGCTCTTTCATGGAAACTTTGCAAATTAAGCAGTAACAGCTTTGGTCTTGCTCTATAGACATGAGAAACATCAACCGGTGGAGTGTCAAAGGAAAGGTTTCTGTTACATGGCTCTTTCATGGAAATCAAGCAAATTAGGAAGTACCCACCTTTATTCGTGGTCTGGTGACAAGCAAAACACATACATGTGCAAAGTGTAAACCGGTACTGCAAAAGGCAGGAAAGCGCCTTCAGCAGCTTCTCTATTTCTTGGGAACACAAACAACAGCCAAGACTTGTGTTTTGATCAACTCCAGAAAGCAAACCATAGAAACCAAAAGCAGAGATCACTGTTCACTCTGTAAAGCAAATCTTTATGTTACATAGCTCTATCACAGAAACTTAGTAAATTAGGCAGTAACAGCTTTAGTTCTCCTTCTATGGACATGAAAGACACCAAAGGTGCAGCGTAAAAGCCAGAAATGGATAAGGCAAGAGAGGGTCTGCAGCAGCTTCTCTGCTGGTTGGCAGCACAAACAACTAACATGACTTGTGTTTTCATCAACTCCAGAAAGCAAGCCATGGAAACCAAAAGCAGAGATCACTGTTCACTCTGAAAAGCAAATCTTTATGTTACATAGCTCATACATGGAACTCTATCAAATTAGGCAATACCAGCTTTGGTCTTGCTCTATAGACATGGGAAACACTAACTGGTACAGAGTGTAAGCAAAGAAAGCATAAGGCATGAAAGTGTCTGCAGCAGCTTCTCTGGTGGTTGGCAACACAAGCAACTAACAAGACTTGTGTTTTGATCAACTCCAGAAAGCAAACTATAGAAACCAAAAGCAGAGATCACTGTTCACTCTGTAAAGCAAATCTGTATGTTACATAGCTCTATCACAGAAACTTAGTAAATTAGGCAGTAACAGCTTTAGTTCTCCTTCTATGGACATGAAAGACACCAACCGGTGCAGCGTAAAAGCCAGTAATGGATAAAGCAAGAGAGGGTCTGCAGCAGCTTCTCTGCTGGTTGGCAGCACAAACAACTAACATGACTTGTGTTTTCATCAACTCCAGAAAGCAAGCCATGGAAACCAAAAGCAGAAACCACTGTTCACTCGGAAAAGCAAAGCTTTATGTTACAGTGCTCTTTCATGGAAACTTAGCAAATTAAGCAGTAACAGCTTTGGTCTTGCTCTATAGACATGAGAAACATCAACCGGTGGAGTGTCAAAGGAAAGGTTTCTGTTACATGGCTCTTTCATGGAAATCAAGCAAATTAGGAAGTACCCACCTTTATTCGTGGTCTGGTGACAAGCAAAACACATACATGTGCAAAGTGTAAACCGGTACTGCAAAAGGCAGGAAAGCGCCTTCAGCAGCTTCTCTATTTCTTGGGAACACAAACAACAGCCAAGACTTGTGTTTTGATCAACTCCAGAAAGCAAACCATAGAAACCAAAAGCAGAGATCACTGTTCACTCTGTAAAGCAAATCTTTATGTTACATAGCTCTTACATGGAACTCTACCAAATTAGGCAATACCAGCTTTGGTCTTGCTCTATAGACATGGGAAACACTAACTGGTACAGAGTGTAAGCAAAGAAAGCATAAGGCATGAAAGTGTCTGCAGCAGCTTCTCTGGTGGTTGGCAACACAAGCAACTAACAAGACTTGTGTTTTGATCAACTCCAGAAAGCAAACTATAGAAACCAAAAGCAGAGATCACTGTTCACTCTGTAAAGCAAATCTTTATGTTACATAGCTCTTACATGGAACTCTACCAAATTAGGCAATACCAGCTTTGGTCTTGCTCTATAGACATGGGAAACACTAACTGGTACAGAGTGTAAGCAAGTAAAGCATAAGGCATGAAAGTGTCTGCAGCAGCTTCTCTGCTGGTTGGCAACACAAGCAACTAACAAGACTTGTGTTTTGATCAACTCCAGAAAGCAAACCATAGAAACCAAAAGCAGAGATCACTGTTCACTCTGTAAAGCAAATCTTTATGTTACATAGCTCTATCACAGAAACTTAGTAAATTAGGCAGTAACAGCTTTAGTTCTCCTCCTATAGACATGAAAGACACCAACCGGTGCAGCGTAAAAGCCAGTAATGGATAAGGCAAGAGAGGGTCTGCAGCAGCTTCTCTGCTGGTTGGCAGCACAAACAACTAACATGACTTGTGTTTTCATCAACTCCAGAAAGCAAGCCATGGAAACCAAAAGCAGAGATCACTGTTCACTCTGAAAAGCAAATCTTTATGTTACATAGCTCTTACATGGAACTCTACCAAATTAGGCAATACCAGCTTTGGTCTTGCTCTATAGACATGGGAAACACTAACTGGTACAGAGTGTAAGCAAGTAAAGGATAAGGCATGAAAGTGTCTGCAGCAGCTTCTCTGCTGGTTGGCAACACAAGCAACTAACAAGACTTGTGTTTTGATCAACTCCAGAAAGCAAGCCCTGGAAACCAAAAGCAGAGATCACAGTTCACTCTGTAAAGCAAATCTTTATGTTACATAGCTCTTACATGGAACTCTACCAAATTAGGCAATACCAGCTTTGGTCTTGCTCTATAGACATGGGAAACACTAACTGGTACAGAGTGTAAGCAAGTAAAGGATAAGGCATGAAAGTGTCTGCAGCAGCTTCTCTGCTGGTTGGCAACACAAGCAACTAACAAGACTTGTGTTTTGATCAACTCCAGAAAGCAAACTATAGAAACCAAAAGCAGAGATCACTGTTCACTCTGTAAAGCAAATCTTTATGTTACATAGCTCTTACATGGAACTCTACCAAATTAGGCAATACCAGCTTTGGTCTTGCTCTATAGACATGGGAAACACTAACTGGTACAGAGTGTAAGCAAGTAAAGCATAAGGCATGAAAGTGTCTGCAGCAGCTTCTCTGGTGGTTGGCAACACAAGCAACTAACAAGACTTGTGTTTTGATCAACTCCAGAAAGCAAACCATAGAAACCAAAAGCAGAGATCACTGTTCACTCTGTAAAGCAAATCTTTATGTTACATAGCTCTATCACAGAAACTTAGTAAATTAGGCAGTAACAGCTTTAGTTCTCCTTCTATGGACATGAAAGACACCAACCGGTGCAGCGTAAAAGCCAGTAATGGATAAGGCAAGAGAGGGTCTGCAGCAGCTTCTCTGCTGGTTGGCAGCACAAACAACTAACATGACTTGTGTTTTCATCAACTCCAGAAAGCAAGCCATGGAAACCAAAAGCAGAGATCACTGTTCACTCTGAAAAGCAAATCTTTATGTTACATAGCTCTTACATGGAACTCTATCAAATTAGGCAATACCAGCTTTGGTCTTGCTCTATAGACATGGGAAACACTAACTGGTACAGAGTGTAAGCAAGTAAAGCATAAGGCATGAAAGTGTCTGCAGCACCTTCTCTGCTGGTTGGCAACACAAGCAACTAACAAGACTTGTGTTTTGATCAACTCCAGAAAGCAAACCATAGAAACCAAAAGCAGAGATCACAGTTCACTCTGTAAAGCAAATCTTTATGTTACATAGCTCTATCACAGAAACTTAGTAAATTAGGCAGTAACAACTTTAGTTCTCCTTCTATGGACATGAAAGACACCAACCGGTGCAGCGTAAAAGCCAGTAATGGATAAAGCAAGAGAGTGTCTGCAGCAGCTTCTCTGCTGGTTGGCAGCACAAACAACTAACATGACTTGTGTTTTCATCAACTCCAGAAAGCAAGCCATGGAAACCAAAAGCAGAAACCACTGTTCACTCGGAAAAGCAAAGCTTTATGTTACAGTGCTCTTTCATGGAAACTTTGCAAATTAGGCAGTAACAGCTTTGGTCTTGCTCTATAGACATGAGAAACATCAACCGGTGGAGTGTCAAAGGAAAGGTTTCTGTTACATGGCTCTTTCATGGAAATCAAGCAAATTAGGAAGTACCCACCTTTATTCGTGGTCTGGTGACAAGCAAAACACATACATGTGCAAAGTGTAAACCGGTACTGCAAAAGGCAGGAAAGCGCCTTCAGCAGCTTCTCTATTTCTTGGGAACACAAACAACAGCCAAGACTTGTGTTTTGATCAACTCCAGAAAGCAAACCATAGAAACCAAAAGCAGAGATCACTGTTCACTCTGTAAAGCAAATCTTTATGTTACATAGCTCTTACATGGAACTCTACCAAATTAGGCAATACCAGCTTTGGTCTTGCTCTATAGACATGGGAAACACTAACTGGTACAGAGTGTAAGCAAAGAAAGCATAAGGCATGAAAGTGTCTGCAGCAGCTTCTCTGGTGGTTGGCAACACAAGCAACTAACAAGACTTGTGTTTTGATCAACTCCAGAAAGCAAACTATAGAAACCAAAAGCAGAGATCACTGTTCACTCTGTAAAGCAAATCTTTATGTTACATAGCTCTTACATGGAACTCTACCAAATTAGGCAATACCAGCTTTGGTCTTGCTCTATAGACATGGGAAACACTAACTGGTACAGAGTGTAAGCAAGTAAAGGATAAGGCATGAAAGTGTCTGCAGCAGCTTCTCTGCTGGTTGGCAACACAAGCAACTAACAAGACTTGTGTTTTGATCAACTCCAGAAAGCAAGCCCTGGAAACCAAAAGCAGAGATCACAGTTCACTCTGTAAAGCAAATCTTTATGTTACATAGCTCTTACATGGAACTCTACCAAATTAGGCAATACCAGCTTTGGTCTTGCTCTATAGACATGGGAAACACTAACTGGTACAGAGTGTAAGCAAGTAAAGGATAAGGCATGAAAGTGTCTGCAGCAGCTTCTCTGCTGGTTGGCAACACAAGCAACTAACAAGACTTGTGTTTTGATCAACTCCAGAAAGCAAGCCCTGGAAACCAAAAGCAGAGATCACAGTTCACTCTGTAAAGCAAATCTTTATGTTACATAGCTCTTACATGGAACTCTACCAAATTAGGCAATACCAGCTTTGGTCTTGCTCTATAGACATGGGAAACACTAACTGGTACAGAGTGTAAGCAAGTAAAGCATAAGGCATGAAAGTGTCTGCAGCAGCTTCTCTGGTGGTTGGCAACACAAGCAACTAACAAGACTTGTGTTTTGATCAACTCCAGAAAGCAAACCATAGAAACCAAAAGCAGAGATCACTGTTCACTCTGTAAAGCAAATCTTTATGTTACATAGCTCTATCACAGAAACTTAGTAAATTAGGCAGTAACAGCTTTAGTTCTCCTTCTATGGACATGAAAGACACCAACCGGTGCAGCGTAAAAGCCAGTAATGGATAAGGCAAGAGAGGGTCTGCAGCAGCTTCTCTGCTGGTTGGCAGCACAAACAACTAACATGACTTGTGTTTTCATCAACTCCAGAAAGCAAGCCATGGAAACCAAAAGCAGAGATCACTGTTCACTCTGAAAAGCAAATCTTTATGTTACATAGCTCTTACATGGAACTCTATCAAATTAGGCAATACCAGCTTTGGTCTTGCTCTATAGACATGGGAAACACTAACTGGTACAGAGTGTAAGCAAGTAAAGCATAAGGCATGAAAGTGTCTGCAGCAGCTTCTCTGCTGGTTGGCAACACAAGCAACTAACAAGACTTGTGTTTTGATCAACTCCAGAAAGCAAACTATAGAAACCAAAAGCAGAGATCACTGTTCACTCTGTAAAGCAAATCTGTATGTTACATAGCTCTATCACAGAAACTTAGTAAATTAGGCAGTAACAGCTTTAGTTCTCCTTCTATGGACATGAAAGACACCAACCGGTGCAGCGTAAAAGCCAGTAATGGATAAAGCAAGAGAGGGTCTGCAGCAGCTTCTCTGCTGGTTGGCAGCACAAACAACTAACATGACTTGTGTTTTCATCAACTCCAGAAAGCAAGCCATGGAAACCAAAAGCAGAAACCACTGTTCACTCGGAAAAGCAAAGCTTTATG
This sequence comes from Prinia subflava, assembly GCF_021018805.1. Lineage (NCBI taxonomy): Eukaryota > Metazoa > Chordata > Aves > Passeriformes > Cisticolidae > Prinia > Prinia subflava. The sequence continues at coordinate 75,574 of NW_026961064.1, read as the reverse complement.
TTACAGTGCTCTTTCATGGAAACTTTGCAAATTAGGCAGTAACAGCTTTGGTCTTGCTCTATAGACATGAGAAACATCAACCGGTGGAGTGTCAAAGGAAAGGTTTCTGTTACATGGCTCTTTCATGGAAATCAAGCAAATTAGGAAGTACCCACCTTTATTCGTGGTCTGGTGACAAGCAAAACACATACATGTGCAAAGTGTAAACCGGTACTGCAAAAGGCAGGAAAGCGCCTTCAGCAGCTTCTCTATTTCTTGGGAACACAAACAACAGCCAAGACTTGTGTTTTGATCAACTCCAGAAAGCAAACCATAGAAACCAAAAGCAGAGATCACTGTTCACTCTGTAAAGCAAATCTTTATGTTACATAGCTCTTACATGGAACTCTACCAAATTAGGCAATACCAGCTTTGGTCTTGCTCTATAGACATGGGAAACACTAACTGGTACAGAGTGTAAGCAAAGAAAGCATAAGGCATGAAAGTGTCTGCAGCAGCTTCTCTGGTGGTTGGCAACACAAGCAACTAACAAGACTTGTGTTTTGATCAACTCCAGAAAGCAAACTATAGAAACCAAAAGCAGAGATCACTGTTCACTCTGTAAAGCAAATCTTTATGTTACATAGCTCTTACATGGAACTCTACCAAATTAGGCAATACCAGCTTTGGTCTTGCTCTATAGACATGGGAAACACTAACTGGTACAGAGTGTAAGCAAGTAAAGCATAAGGCATGAAAGTGTCTGCAGCAGCTTCTCTGCTGGTTGGCAACACAAGCAACTAACAAGACTTGTGTTTTGATCAACTCCAGAAAGCAAACCATAGAAACCAAAAGCAGAGATCACTGTTCACTCTGTAAAGCAAATCTTTATGTTACATAGCTCTATCACAGAAACTTAGTAAATTAGGCAGTAACAGCTTTAGTTCTCCTCCTATGGACATGAAAGACACCAACCGGTGCAGCGTAAAAGCCAGTAATGGATAAGGCAAGAGAGGGTCTGCAGCAGCTTCTCTGCTGGTTGGCAGCACAAACAACTAACATGACTTGTGTTTTCATCAACTCCAGAAAGCAAGCCATGGAAACCAAAAGCAGAGATCACTGTTCACTCTGAAAAGCAAATCTTTATGTTACATAGCTCTTACATGGAACTCTACCAAATTAGGCAATACCAGCTTTGGTCTTGCTCTATAGACATGGGAAACACTAACTGGTACAGAGTGTAAGCAAGTAAAGCATAAGGCATGAAAGTGTCTGCAGCAGCTTCTCTGCTGGTTGGCAACACAAGCAACTAACAAGACTTGTGTTTTGATCAACTCCAGAAAGCAAGCCCTGGAAACCAAAAGCAGAGATCACAGTTCACTCTGTAAAGCAAATCTTTATGTTACATAGCTCTTACATGGAACTCTACCAAATTAGGCAATACCAGCTTTGGTCTTGCTCTATAGACATGGGAAACACTAACTGGTACAGAGTGTAAGCAAGTAAAGGATAAGGCATGAAAGTGTCTGCAGCAGCTTCTCTGCTGGTTGGCAACACAAGCAACTAACAAGACTTGTGTTTTGATCAACTCCAGAAAGCAAGCCCTGGAAACCAAAAGCAGAGATCACAGTTCACTCTGTAAAGCAAATCTTTATGTTACATAGCTCTTACATGGAACTCTACCAAATTAGGCAATACCAGCTTTGGTCTTGCTCTATAGACATGGGAAACACTAACTGGTACAGAGTGTAAGCAAGTAAAGCATAAGGCATGAAAGTGTCTGCAGCAGCTTCTCTGGTGGTTGGCAACACAAGCAACTAACAAGACTTGTGTTTTGATCAACTCCAGAAAGCAAACCATAGAAACCAAAAGCAGAGATCACTGTTCACTCTGTAAAGCAAATCTTTATGTTACATAGCTCTATCACAGAAACTTAGTAAATTAGGCAGTAACAGCTTTAGTTCTCCTTCTATGGACATGAAAGACACCAACCGGTGCAGCGTAAAAGCCAGTAATGGATAAGGCAAGAGAGGGTCTGCAGCAGCTTCTCTGCTGGTTGGCAGCACAAACAACTAACATGACTTGTGTTTTCATCAACTCCAGAAAGCAAGCCATGGAAACCAAAAGCAGAGATCACTGTTCACTCTGAAAAGCAAATCTTTATGTTACATAGCTCTTACATGGAACTCTATCAAATTAGGCAATACCAGCTTTGGTCTTGCTCTATAGACATGGGAAACACTAACTGGTACAGAGTGTAAGCAAGTAAAGCATAAGGCATGAAAGTGTCTGCAGCAGCTTCTCTGGTGGTTGGCAACACAAGCAACTAACAAGACTTGTGTTTTGATCAACTCCAGAAAGCAAACTATAGAAACCAAAAGCAGAGATCACTGTTCACTCTGTAAAGCAAATCTGTATGTTACATAGCTCTATCACAGAAACTTAGTAAATTAGGCAGTAACAGCTTTAGTTCTCCTTCTATGGACATGAAAGACACCAACCGGTGCAGCGTAAAAGCCAGTAATGGATAAAGCAAGAGAGGGTCTGCAGCAGCTTCTCTGCTGGTTGGCAGCACAAACAACTAACATGACTTGTGTTTTCATCAACTCCAGAAAGCAAGCCATGGAAACCAAAAGCAGAAACCACTGTTCACTCGGAAAAGCAAAGCTTTATGTTACAGTGCTCTTTCATGGAAACTTTGCAAATTAAGCAGTAACAGCTTTGGTCTTGCTCTATAGACATGAGAAACATCAACCGGTGGAGTGTCAAAGGAAAGGTTTCTGTTACATGGCTCTTTCATGGAAATCAAGCAAATTAGGAAGTACCCACCTTTATTCGTGGTCTGGTGACAAGCAAAACACATACATGTGCAAAGTGTAAACCGGTACTGCAAAAGGCAGGAAAGCGCCTTCAGCAGCTTCTCTATTTCTTGGGAACACAAACAACAGCCAAGACTTGTGTTTTGATCAACTCCAGAAAGCAAACCATAGAAACCAAAAGCAGAGATCACTGTTCACTCTGTAAAGCAAATCTTTATGTTACATAGCTCTATCACAGAAACTTAGTAAATTAGGCAGTAACAGCTTTAGTTCTCCTTCTATGGACATGAAAGACACCAAAGGTGCAGCGTAAAAGCCAGAAATGGATAAGGCAAGAGAGGGTCTGCAGCAGCTTCTCTGCTGGTTGGCAGCACAAACAACTAACATGACTTGTGTTTTCATCAACTCCAGAAAGCAAGCCATGGAAACCAAAAGCAGAGATCACTGTTCACTCTGAAAAGCAAATCTTTATGTTACATAGCTCTTACATGGAACTCTATCAAATTAGGCAATACCAGCTTTGGTCTTGCTCTATAGACATGGGAAACACTAACTGGTACAGAGTGTAAGCAAGTAAAGCATAAGGCATGAAAGTGTCTGCAGCAGCTTCTCTGCTGGTTGGCAACACAAGCAACTAACAAGACTTGTGTTTTGATCAACTCCAGAAAGCAAGCCCTGGAAACCAAAAGCAGAGATCACTGTTCACTCTGTAAAGCAAATCTTTATGTTACATAGCTCTTACATGGAACTCTACCAAATTAGGCAATACCAGCTTTGGTCTTGCTCTATAGACATGGGAAACACTAACTGGTACAGAGTGTAAGCAAGTAAAGCATAAGGCATGAAAGTGTCTGCAGCAGCTTCTCTGGTGGTTGGCAACACAAGCAACTAACAAGACTTGTGTTTTGATCAACTCCAGAAAGCAAACCATAGAAACCAAAAGCAGAGATCACTGTTCACTCTGTAAAGCAAATCTTTATGTTACATAGCTCTATCACAGAAACTTAGTAAATTAGGCAGTAACAGCTTTAGTTCTCCTTCTATGGACATGAAAGACACCAACCGGTGCAGCGTAAAAGCCAGTAATGGATAAGGCAAGAGAGGGTCTGCAGCAGCTTCTCTGCTGGTTGGCAGCACAAACAACTAACATGACTTGTGTTTTCATCAACTCCAGAAAGCAAGCCCTGGAAACCAACAGCAGAGATCACTGTTCACTCTGAAAAGCAAATCTTTATGTTACATAGCTCTTACATGGAACTCTATCAAATTAGGCAATACCAGCTTTGGTCTTGCTCTATAGACATGGGAAACACTAACTGGTACAGAGTGTAAGCAAAGAAAGCATAAGGCATGAAAGTGTCTGCAGCAGCTTCTCTGCTGGTTGGCAACACAAGCAACTAACAAGACTTGTGTTTTGATCAACTCCAGAAAGCAAACCATAGAAACCAAAAGCAGAGATCACTGTTCACTCTGTAAAGCAAATCTTTATGTTACATAGCTCTATCACAGAAACTTAGTAAATTAGGCAGTAACAGCTTTAGTTCTCCTCCTATGGACATGAAAGACACCAACCGGTGCAGCGTAAAAGCCAGTAATGGATAAGGCAAGAGAGGGTCTGCAGCAGCTTCTCTGCTGGTTGGCAGCACAAACAACTAACATGACTTGTGTTTTCATCAACTCCAGAAAGCAAGCCATGGAAACCAAAAGCAGAGATCACTGTTCACTCTGAAAAGCAAATCTTTATGTTACATAGCTCTTACATGGAACTCTACCAAATTAGGCAATACCAGCTTTGGTCTTGCTCTATAGACATGGGAAACACTAACTGGTACAGAGTGTAAGCAAGTAAAGCATAAGGCATGAAAGTGTCTGCAGCAGCTTCTCTGCTGGTTGGCAACACAAGCAACTAACAAGACTTGTGTTTTGATCAACTCCAGAAAGCAAGCCCTGGAAACCAAAAGCAGAGATCACAGTTCACTCTGTAAAGCAAATCTTTATGTTACATAGCTCTTACATGGAACTCTACCAAATTAGGCAATACCAGCTTTGGTCTTGCTCTATAGACATGGGAAACACTAACTGGTACAGAGTGTAAGCAAGTAAAGGATAAGGCATGAAAGTGTCTGCAGCAGCTTCTCTGCTGGTTGGCAACACAAGCAACTAACAAGACTTGTGTTTTGATCAACTCCAGAAAGCAAGCCCTGGAAACCAAAAGCAGAGATCACAGTTCACTCTGTAAAGCAAATCTTTATGTTACATAGCTCTTACATGGAACTCTACCAAATTAGGCAATACCAGCTTTGGTCTTGCTCTATAGACATGGGAAACACTAACTGGTACAGAGTGTAAGCAAGTAAAGCATAAGGCATGAAAGTGTCTGCAGCAGCTTCTCTGGTGGTTGGCAACACAAGCAACTAACAAGACTTGTGTTTTGATCAACTCCAGAAAGCAAACCATAGAAACCAAAAGCAGAGATCACTGTTCACTCTGTAAAGCAAATCTTTATGTTACATAGCTCTATCACAGAAACTTAGTAAATTAGGCAGTAACAGCTTTAGTTCTCCTTCTATGGACATGAAAGACACCAACCGGTGCAGCGTAAAAGCCAGTAATGGATAAGGCAAGAGAGGGTCTGCAGCAGCTTCTCTGCTGGTTGGCAGCACAAACAACTAACATGACTTGTGTTTTCATCAACTCCAGAAAGCAAGCCATGGAAACCAAAAGCAGAGATCACTGTTCACTCTGAAAAGCAAATCTTTATGTTACATAGCTCTTACATGGAACTCTATCAAATTAGGCAATACCAGCTTTGGTCTTGCTCTATAGACATGGGAAACACTAACTGGTACAGAGTGTAAGCAAGTAAAGCATAAGGCATGAAAGTGTCTGCAGCAGCTTCTCTGGTGGTTGGCAACACAAGCAACTAACAAGACTTGTGTTTTGATCAACTCCAGAAAGCAAACTATAGAAACCAAAAGCAGAGATCACTGTTCACTCTGTAAAGCAAATCTGTATGTTACATAGCTCTATCACAGAAACTTAGTAAATTAGGCAGTAACAGCTTTAGTTCTCCTTCTATGGACATGAAAGACACCAACCGGTGCAGCGTAAAAGCCAGTAATGGATAAAGCAAGAGAGGGTCTGCAGCAGCTTCTCTGCTGGTTGGCAGCACAAACAACTAACATGACTTGTGTTTTCATCAACTCCAGAAAGCAAGCCATGGAAACCAAAAGCAGAAACCACTGTTCACTCGGAAAAGCAAAGCTTTATGTTACAGTGCTCTTTCATGGAAACTTTGCAAATTAAGCAGTAACAGCTTTGGTCTTGCTCTATAGACATGAGAAACATCAACCGGTGGAGTGTCAAAGGAAAGGTTTCTGTTACATGGCTCTTTCATGGAAATCAAGCAAATTAGGAAGTACCCACCTTTATTCGTGGTCTGGTGACAAGCAAAACACATACATGTGCAAAGTGTAAACCGGTACTGCAAAAGGCAGGAAAGCGCCTTCAGCAGCTTCTCTATTTCTTGGGAACACAAACAACAGCCAAGACTTGTGTTTTGATCAACTCCAGAAAGCAAACCATAGAAACCAAAAGCAGAGATCACTGTTCACTCTGTAAAGCAAATCTTTATGTTACATAGCTCTATCACAGAAACTTAGTAAATTAGGCAGTAACAGCTTTAGTTCTCCTTCTATGGACATGAAAGACACCAAAGGTGCAGCGTAAAAGCCAGAAATGGATAAGGCAAGAGAGGGTCTGCAGCAGCTTCTCTGCTGGTTGGCAGCACAAACAACTAACATGACTTGTGTTTTCATCAACTCCAGAAAGCAAGCCATGGAAACCAAAAGCAGAGATCACTGTTCACTCTGAAAAGCAAATCTTTATGTTACATAGCTCTTACATGGAACTCTATCAAATTAGGCAATACCAGCTTTGGTCTTGCTCTATAGACATGGGAAACACTAACTGGTACAGAGTGTAAGCAAGTAAAGCATAAGGCATGAAAGTGTCTGCAGCAGCTTCTCTGCTGGTTGGCAACACAAGCAACTAACAAGACTTGTGTTTTGATCAACTCCAGAAAGCAAGCCCTGGAAACCAAAAGCAGAGATCACTGTTCACTCTGTAAAGCAAATCTTTATGTTACATAGCTCTTACATGGAACTCTACCAAATTAGGCAATACCAGCTTTGGTCTTGCTCTATAGACATGGGAAACACTAACTGGTACAGAGTGTAAGCAAGTAAAGCATAAGGCATGAAAGTGTCTGCAGCAGCTTCTCTGGTGGTTGGCAACACAAGCAACTAACAAGACTTGTGTTTTGATCAACTCCAGAAAGCAAACCATAGAAACCAAAAGCAGAGATCACTGTTCACTCTGTAAAGCAAATCTTTATGTTACATAGCTCTATCACAGAAACTTAGTAAATTAGGCAGTAACAGCTTTAGTTCTCCTTCTATGGACATGAAAGACACCAACCGGTGCAGCGTAAAAGCCAGTAATGGATAAGGCAAGAGAGGGTCTGCAGCAGCTTCTCTGCTGGTTGGCAGCACAAACAACTAACATGACTTGTGTTTTCATCAACTCCAGAAAGCAAGCCCTGGAAACCAACAGCAGAGATCACTGTTCACTCTGAAAAGCAAATCTTTATGTTACATAGCTCTTACATGGAACTCTATCAAATTAGGCAATACCAGCTTTGGTCTTGCTCTATAGACATGGGAAACACTAACTGGTACAGAGTGTAAGCAAAGAAAGCATAAGGCATGAAAGTGTCTGCAGCAGCTTCTCTGCTGGTTGGCAACACAAGCAACTAACAAGACTTGTGTTTTGATCAACTCCAGAAAGCAAACTATAGAAACCAAAAGCAGAGATCACTGTTCACTCTGTAAAGCAAATCTGTATGTTACATAGCTCTATCACAGAAACTTAGTAAATTAGGCAGTAACAGCTTTAGTTCTCCTTCTATGGACATGAAAGACACCAACCGGTGCAGCGTAAAAGCCAGTAATGGATAAAGCAAGAGAGGGTCTGCAGCAGCTTCTCTGCTGGTTGGCAGCACAAACAACTAACATGACTTGTGTTTTCATCAACTCCAGAAAGCAAGCCATGGAAACCAAAAGCAGAAACCACTGTTCACTCGGAAAAGCAAAGCTTTATGTTACAGTGCTCTTTCATGGAAACTTTGCAAATTAGGCAGTAACAGCTTTGGTCTTGCTCTATAGACATGAGAAACATCAACCGGTGGAGTGTCAAAGGAAAGGTTTCTGTTACATGGCTCTTTCATGGAAATCAAGCAAATTAGGAAGTACCCACCTTTATTCGTGGTCTGGTGACAAGCAAAACACATACATGTGCAAAGTGTAAACCGGTACTGCAAAAGGCAGGAAAGCGCCTTCAGCAGCTTCTCTATTTCTTGGGAACACAAACAACAGCCAAGACTTGTGTTTTGATCAACTCCAGAAAGCAAACCATAGAAACCAAAAGCAGAGATCACTGTTCACTCTGTAAAGCAAATCTTTATGTTACATAGCTCTTACATGGAACTCTACCAAATTAGGCAATACCAGCTTTGGTCTTGCTCTATAGACATGGGAAACACTAACTGGTACAGAGTGTAAGCAAAGAAAGCATAAGGCATGAAAGTGTCTGCAGCAGCTTCTCTGGTGGTTGGCAACACAAGCAACTAACAAGACTTGTGTTTTGATCAACTCCAGAAAGCAAACTATAGAAACCAAAAGCAGAGATCACTGTTCACTCTGTAAAGCAAATCTTTATGTTACATAGCTCTTACATGGAACTCTACCAAATTAGGCAATACCAGCTTTGCTCTTGCTCTATAGACATGGGAAACACTAACTGGTACAGAGTGTAAGCAAAGAAAGCATAAGGCATGAAAGTGTCTGCAGCAGCTTCTCTGGTGGTTGGCAACACAAGCAACTAACAAGACTTGTGTTTTGATCAACTCCAGAAAGCAAACTATAGAAACCAAAAGCAGAGATCACTGTTCACTCTGTAAAGCAAATCTGTATGTTACATAGCTCTATCACAGAAACTTAGTAAATTAGGCAGTAACAGCTTTAGTTCTCCTTCTATGGACATGAAAGACACCAACCGGTGCAGCGTAAAAGCCAGTAATGGATAAAGCAAGAGAGGGTCTGCAGCAGCTTCTCTGCTGGTTGGCAGCACAAACAACTAACATGACTTGTGTTTTCATCAACTCCAGAAAGCAAGCCATGGAAACCAAAAGCAGAAACCACTGTTCACTCGGAAAAGCAAAGCTTTATGTTACAGTGCTCTTTCATGGAAACTTAGCAAATTAAGCAGTAACAGCTTTGGTCTTGCTCTATAGACATGAGAAACATCAACCGGTGGAGTGTCAAAGGAAAGGTTTCTGTTACATGGCTCTTTCATGGAAATCAAGCAAATTAGGAAGTACCCACCTTTATTCGTGGTCTGGTGACAAGCAAAACACATACATGTGCAAAGTGTAAACCGGTACTGCAAAAGGCAGGAAAGCGCCTTCAGCAGCTTCTCTATTTCTTGGGAACACAAACAACAGCCAAGACTTGTGTTTTGATCAACTCCAGAAAGCAAACCATAGAAACCAAAAGCAGAGATCACTGTTCACTCTGTAAAGCAAATCTTTATGTTACATAGCTCTTACATGGAACTCTACCAAATTAGGCAATACCAGCTTTGGTCTTGCTCTATAGACATGGGAAACACTAACTGGTACAGAGTGTAAGCAAAGAAAGCATAAGGCATGAAAGTGTCTGCAGCAGCTTCTCTGGTGGTTGGCAACACAAGCAACTAACAAGACTTGTGTTTTGATCAACTCCAGAAAGCAAACTATAGAAACCAAAAGCAGAGATCACTGTTCACTCTGTAAAGCAAATCTTTATGTTACATAGCTCTTACATGGAACTCTACCAAATTAGGCAATACCAGCTTTGGTCTTGCTCTATAGACATGGGAAACACTAACTGGTACAGAGTGTAAGCAAGTAAAGCATAAGGCATGAAAGTGTCTGCAGCAGCTTCTCTGCTGGTTGGCAACACAAGCAACTAACAAGACTTGTGTTTTGATCAACTCCAGAAAGCAAACCATAGAAACCAAAAGCAGAGATCACTGTTCACTCTGTAAAGCAAATCTTTATGTTACATAGCTCTATCACAGAAACTTAGTAAATTAGGCAGTAACAGCTTTAGTTCTCCTCCTATGGACATGAAAGACACCAACCGGTGCAGCGTAAAAGCCAGTAATGGATAAGGCAAGAGAGGGTCTGCAGCAGCTTCTCTGCTGGTTGGCAGCACAAACAACTAACATGACTTGTGTTTTCATCAACTCCAGAAAGCAAGCCATGGAAACCAAAAGCAGAGATCACTGTTCACTCTGAAAAGCAAATCTTTATGTTACATAGCTCTTACATGGAACTCTACCAAATTAGGCAATACCAGCTTTGGTCTTGCTCTATAGACATGGGAAACACTAACTGGTACAGAGTGTAAGCAAGTAAAGGATAAGGCATGAAAGTGTCTGCAGCAGCTTCTCTGCTGGTTGGCAACACAAGCAACTAACAAGACTTGTGTTTTGATCAACTCCAGAAAGCAAGCCCTGGAAACCAAAAGCAGAGATCACAGTTCACTCTGTAAAGCAAATCTTTATGTTACATAGCTCTTACATGGAACTCTACCAAATTAGGCAATACCAGCTTTGGTCTTGCTCTATAGACATGGGAAACACTAACTGGTACAGAGTGTAAGCAAGTAAAGCATAAGGCATGAAAGTGTCTGCAGCAGCTTCTCTGGTGGTTGGCAACACAAGCAACTAACAAGACTTGTGTTTTGATCAACTCCAGAAAGCAAACCATAGAAACCAAAAGCAGAGATCACTGTTCACTCTGTAAAGCAAATCTTTATGTTACATAGCTCTATCACAGAAACTTAGTAAATTAGGCAGTAACAGCTTTAGTTCTCCTTCTATGGACATGAAAGACACCAACCGGTGCAGCGTAAAAGCCAGTAATGGATAAGGCAAGAGAGGGTCTGCAGCAGCTTCTCTGCTGGTTGGCAGCACAAACAACTAACATGACTTGTGTTTTCATCAACTCCAGAAAGCAAGCCATGGAAACCAAAAGCAGAGATCACTGTTCACTCTGAAAAGCAAATCTTTATGTTACATAGCTCTTACATGGAACTCTATCAAATTAGGCAATACCAGCTTTGGTCTTGCTCTATAGACATGGGAAACACTAACTGGTACAGAGTGTAAGCAAGTAAAGCATAAGGCATGAAAGTGTCTGCAGCAGCTTCTCTGCTGGTTGGCAACACAAGCAACTAACAAGACTTGTGTTTTGATCAACTCCAGAAAGCAAACCATAGAAACCAAAAGCAGAGATCACAGTTCACTCTGTAAAGCAAATCTTTATGTTACATAGCTCTATCACAGAAACTTAGTAAATTAGGCAGTAACAGCTTTAGTTCTCCTTCTATGGACATGAAAGACACCAACCGGTGCAGCGTAAAAGCCAGTAATGGATAAAGCAAGAGAGTGTCTGCAGCAGCTTCTCTGCTGGTTGGCAGCACAAACAACTAACATGACTTGTGTTTTCATCAACTCCAGAAAGCAAGCCATGGAAACCAAAAGCAGAGATCACTGTTCACTCTGAAAAGCAAATCTTTATGTTACATAGCTCTTACATGGAACTCTATCAAATTAGGCAATACCAGCTTTGGTCTTGCTCTATAGACATGGGAAACACTAACTGGTACAGAGTGTAAGCAAGTAAAGCATAAGGCATGAAAGTGTCTGCAGCAGCTTCTCTGCTGGTTGGCAACACAAGCAACTAACAAGACTTGTGTTTTGATCAACTCCAGAAAGCAAGCCCTGGAAACCAAAAGCAGAGATCACTGTTCACTCTGTAAAGCAAATCTTTATGTTACATAGCTCTTACATGGAACTCTACCAAATTAGGCAATACCAGCTTTGGTCTTGCTCTATAGACATGGGAAACACTAACTGGTACAGAGTGTAAGCAAGTAAAGCATAAGGCATGAAAGTGTCTGCAGCAGCTTCTCTGGTGGTTGGCAACACAAGCAACTAACAAGACTTGTGTTTTGATCAACTCCAGAAAGCAAACCATAGAAACCAAAAGCAGAGATCACTGTTCACTCTGTAAAGCAAATCTTTATGTTACATAGCTCTATCACAGAAACTTAGTAAATTAGGCAGTAACAGCTTTAGTTCTCCTTCTATGGACATGAAAGACACCAACCGGTGCAGCGTAAAAGCCAGTAATGGATAAGGCAAGAGAGGGTCTGCAGCAGCTTCTCTGCTGGTTGGCAGCACAAACAACTAACATGACTTGTGTTTTCATCAACTCCAGAAAGCAAGCCCTGGAAACCAACAGCAGAGATCACTGTTCACTCTGAAAAGCAAATCTTTATGTTACATAGCTCTTACATGGAACTCTATCAAATTAGGCAATACCAGCTTTGGTCTTGCTCTATAGACATGGGAAACACTAACTGGTACAGAGTGTAAGCAAAGAAAGCATAAGGCATGAAAGTGTCTGCAGCAGCTTCTCTGCTGGTTGGCAACACAAGCAACTAACAAGACTTGTGTTTTGATCAACTCCAGAAAGCAAACTATAGAAACCAAAAGCAGAGATCACTGTTCACTCTGTAAAGCAAATCTGTATGTTACATAGCTCTATCACAGAAACTTAGTAAATTAGGCAGTAACAGCTTTAGTTCTCCTTCTATGGACATGAAAGACACCAACCGGTGCAGCGTAAAAGCCAGTAATGGATAAAGCAAGAGAGGGTCTGCAGCAGCTTCTCTGCTGGTTGGCAGCACAAACAACTAACATGACTTGTGTTTTCATCAACTCCAGAAAGCAAGCCATGGAAACCAAAAGCAGAAACCACTGTTCACTCGGAAAAGCAAAGCTTTATGTTACAGTGCTCTTTCATGGAAACTTTGCAAATTAGGCAGTAACAGCTTTGGTCTTGCTCTATAGACATGAGAAACATCAACCGGTGGAGTGTCAAAGGAAAGGTTTCTGTTACATGGCTCTTTCATGGAAATCAAGCAAATTAGGAAGTACCCACCTTTATTCGTGGTCTGGTGACAAGCAAAACACATACATGTGCAAAGTGTAAACCGGTACTGCAAAAGGCAGGAAAGCGCCTTCAGCAGCTTCTCTATTTCTTGGGAACACAAACAACAGCCAAGACTTGTGTTTTGATCAACTCCAGAAAGCAAACCATAGAAACCAAAAGCAGAGATCACTGTTCACTCTGTAAAGCAAATCTTTATGTTACATAGCTCTTACATGGAACTCTACCAAATTAGGCAATACCAGCTTTGGTCTTGCTCTATAGACATGGGAAACACTAACTGGTACAGAGTGTAAGCAAAGAAAGCATAAGGCATGAAAGTGTCTGCAGCAGCTTCTCTGGTGGTTGGCAACACAAGCAACTAACAAGACTTGTGTTTTGATCAACTCCAGAAAGCAAACTATAGAAACCAAAAGCAGAGATCACTGTTCACTCTGTAAAGCAAATCTTTATGTTACATAGCTCTTACATGGAACTCTACCAAATTAGGCAATACCAGCTTTGCTCTTGCTCTATAGACATGGGAAACACTAACTGGTACAGAGTGTAAGCAAAGAAAGCATAAGGCATGAAAGTGTCTGCAGCAGCTTCTCTGGTGGTTGGCAACACAAGCAACTAACAAGACTTGTGTTTTGATCAACTCCAGAAAGCAAACTATAGAAACCAAAAGCAGAGATCACTGTTCACTCTGTAAAGCAAATCTGTATGTTACATAGCTCTATCACAGAAACTTAGTAAATTAGGCAGTAACAGCTTTAGTTCTCCTTCTATGGACATGAAAGACACCAACCGGTGCAGCGTAAAAGCCAGTAATGGATAAAGCAAGAGAGGGTCTGCAGCAGCTTCTCTGCTGGTTGGCAGCACAAACAACTAACATGACTTGTGTTTTCATCAACTCCAGAAAGCAAGCCATGGAAACCAAAAGCAGAAACCACTGTTCACTCGGAAAAGCAAAGCTTTATGTTACAGTGCTCTTTCATGGAAACTTAGCAAATTAAGCAGTAACAGCTTTGGTCTTGCTCTATAGACATGAGAAACATCAACCGGTGGAGTGTCAAAGGAAAGGTTTCTGTTACATGGCTCTTTCATGGAAATCAAGCAAATTAGGAAGTACCCACCTTTATTCGTGGTCTGGTGACAAGCAAAACACATACATGTGCAAAGTGTAAACCGGTACTGCAAAAGGCAGGAAAGCGCCTTCAGCAGCTTCTCTATTTCTTGGGAACACAAACAACAGCCAAGACTTGTGTTTTGATCAACTCCAGAAAGCAAACCATAGAAACCAAAAGCAGAGATCACTGTTCACTCTGTAAAGCAAATCTTTATGTTACATAGCTCTTACATGGAACTCTACCAAATTAGGCAATACCAGCTTTGGTCTTGCTCTATAGACATGGGAAACACTAACTGGTACAGAGTGTAAGCAAAGAAAGCATAAGGCATGAAAGTGTCTGCAGCAGCTTCTCTGGTGGTTGGCAACACAAGCAACTAACAAGACTTGTGTTTTGATCAACTCCAGAAAGCAAACTATAGAAACCAAAAGCAGAGATCACTGTTCACTCTGTAAAGCAAATCTTTATGTTACATAGCTCTTACATGGAACTCTACCAAATTAGGCAATACCAGCTTTGGTCTTGCTCTATAGACATGGGAAACACTAACTGGTACAGAGTGTAAGCAAGTAAAGCATAAGGCATGAAAGTGTCTGCAGCAGCTTCTCTGCTGGTTGGCAACACAAGCAACTAACAAGACTTGTGTTTTGATCAACTCCAGAAAGCAAACCATAGAAACCAAAAGCAGAGATCACTGTTCACTCTGTAAAGCAAATCTTTATGTTACATAGCTCTATCACAGAAACTTAGTAAATTAGGCAGTAACAGCTTTAGTTCTCCTCCTATGGACATGAAAGACACCAACCGGTGCAGCGTAAAAGCCAGTAATGGATAAGGCAAGAGAGGGTCTGCAGCAGCTTCTCTGCTGGTTGGCAGCACAAACAACTAACATGACTTGTGTTTTCATCAACTCCAGAAAGCAAGCCATGGAAACCAAAAGCAGAGATCACTGTTCACTCTGAAAAGCAAATCTTTATGTTACATAGCTCTTACATGGAACTCTACCAAATTAGGCAATACCAGCTTTGGTCTTGCTCTATAGACATGGGAAACACTAACTGGTACAGAGTGTAAGCAAGTAAAGGATAAGGCATGAAAGTGTCTGCAGCAGCTTCTCTGCTGGTTGGCAACACAAGCAACTAACAAGACTTGTGTTTTGATCAACTCCAGAAAGCAAGCCCTGGAAACCAAAAGCAGAGATCACAGTTCACTCTGTAAAGCAAATCTTTATGTTACATAGCTCTTACATGGAACTCTACCAAATTAGGCAATACCAGCTTTGGTCTTGCTCTATAGACATGGGAAACACTAACTGGTACAGAGTGTAAGCAAGTAAAGCATAAGGCATGAAAGTGTCTGCAGCAGCTTCTCTGGTGGTTGGCAACACAAGCAACTAACAAGACTTGTGTTTTGATCAACTCCAGAAAGCAAACCATAGAAACCAAAAGCAGAGATCACTGTTCACTCTGTAAAGCAAATCTTTATGTTACATAGCTCTATCACAGAAACTTAGTAAATTAGGCAGTAACAGCTTTAGTTCTCCTTCTATGGACATGAAAGACACCAACCGGTGCAGCGTAAAAGCCAGTAATGGATAAGGCAAGAGAGGGTCTGCAGCAGCTTCTCTGCTGGTTGGCAGCACAAACAACTAACATGACTTGTGTTTTCATCAACTCCAGAAAGCAAGCCATGGAAACCAAAAGCAGAGATCACTGTTCACTCTGAAAAGCAAATCTTTATGTTACATAGCTCTTACATGGAACTCTATCAAATTAGGCAATACCAGCTTTGGTCTTGCTCTATAGACATGGGAAACACTAACTGGTACAGAGTGTAAGCAAGTAAAGCATAAGGCATGAAAGTGTCTGCAGCAGCTTCTCTGCTGGTTGGCAACACAAGCAACTAACAAGACTTGTGTTTTGATCAACTCCAGAAAGCAAACCATAGAAACCAAAAGCAGAGATCACAGTTCACTCTGTAAAGCAAATCTTTATGTTACATAGCTCTATCACAGAAACTTAGTAAATTAGGCAGTAACAGCTTTAGTTCTCCTTCTATGGACATGAAAGACACCAACCGGTGCAGCGTAAAAGCCAGTAATGGATAAAGCAAGAGAGTGTCTGCAGCAGCTTCTCTGCTGGTTGGCAGCACAAACAACTAACATGACTTGTGTTTTCATCAACTCCAGAAAGCAAGCCATGGAAACCAAAAGCAGAAACCACTGTTCACTCGGAAAAGCAAAGCTTTATGTTACAGTGCTCTTTCATGGAAACTTTGCAAATTAGGCAGTAACAGCTTTGGTCTTGCTCTATAGACATGAGAAACATCAACCGGTGGAGTGTCAAAGGAAAGGTTTCTGTTACATGGCTCTTTCATGGAAATCAAGCAAATTAGGAAGTACCCACCTTTATTCGTGGTCTGGTGACAAGCAAAACACATACATGTGCAAAGTGTAAACCGGTACTGCAAAAGGCAGGAAAGCGCCTTCAGCAGCTTCTCTATTTCTTGGGAACACAAACAACAGCCAAGACTTGTGTTTTGATCAACTCCAGAAAGCAAACCATAGAAACCAAAAGCAGAGATCACTGTTCACTCTGTAAAGCAAATCTTTATGTTACATAGCTCTTACATGGAACTCTACCAAATTAGGCAATACCAGCTTTGGTCTTGCTCTATAGACATGGGAAACACTAACTGGTACAGAGTGTAAGCAAAGAAAGCATAAGGCATGAAAGTGTCTGCAGCAGCTTCTCTGGTGGTTGGCAACACAAGCAACTAACAAGACTTGTGTTTTGATCAACTCCAGAAAGCAAACTATAGAAACCAAAAGCAGAGATCACTGTTCACTCTGTAAAGCAAATCTTTATGTTACATAGCTCTTACATGGAACTCTACCAAATTAGGCAATACCAGCTTTGGTCTTGCTCTATAGACATGGGAAACACTAACTGGTACAGAGTGTAAGCAAGTAAAGGATAAGGCATGAAAGTGTCTGCAGCAGCTTCTCTGCTGGTTGGCAACACAAGCAACTAACAAGACTTGTGTTTTGATCAACTCCAGAAAGCAAACCATAGAAACCAAAAGCAGAGATCACAGTTCACTCTGTAAAGCAAATCTTTATGTTACATAGCTCTATCACAGAAACAGTAAATTAGGCAGTAACAGCTTTAGTTCTCCTCCTATGGACATGAAAGACACCAACCGGTGCAGCGTAAAAGCCAGTAATGGATAAGGCAAGAGAGGGTCTGCAGCAGCTTCTCTGCTGGTTGGCAGCACAAACAACTAACATGACTTGTGTTTTCATCAACTCCAGAAAGCAAGCCATGGAAACCAAAAGCAGAGATCACTGTTCACTCTGAAAAGCAAATCTTTATGTTACATAGCTCTTACATGGAACTCTACCAAATTAGGCAATACCAGCTTTGGTCTTGCTCTATAGACATGGGAAACACTAACTGGCACAGAGTGTAAGCAAAGAAAGCATAAGGCATGAAAGTGTCTGCAGCAGCTTCTCTGCTGGTTGGCAACACAAGCAACTAACAAGACTTGTGTTTTGATCAACTCCAGAAAGCAAGCCCTGGAAACCAAAAGCAGAGATCACAGTTCACTCTGTAAAGCAAATCTTTATGTTACATTGCTCTTACATGGAACTCTACCAAATTAGGCAATACCAGCTTTGGTCTTGCTCTATAGACATGGGAAACACTAACTGGTACAGAGTGTAAGCAAAGAAAGCATAAGGCATGAAAGTGTCTGCAGCAGCTTCTCTGGTGGTTGGCAACACAAGCAACTAACAAGACTTGTGTTTTGATCAACTTCAGAAAGCAAACTATAGAAACCAAAAGCAGAGATCACAGTTCACTCTGTAAAGCTAATCTTTATGTTACATAGCTCTATCACAGAAACTTAGTAAATTAGGCAGTAACAGCTTTAGTTCTCCTTCTATGGACATGAAAGACACCAAAGGTGCAGCGTAAAAGCCAGAAATGGATAAGGCAAGAGAGGGTCTGCAGCAGCTTCTCTGCTGGTTGGCAGCACAAACAACTAACATGACTTGTGTTTTCATCAACTCCAGAAAGCAAGCCATGGAAACCAAAAGCAGAGATCACTGTTCACTCTGAAAAGCAAATCTTTATGTTACATAGCTCTTACGTGGAACTCTATCAAATTAGGCAATACCAGCTTTGGTCTTGCTCTATAGACATGGGAAACACTAACTGGTACAGAGTGTAAGCAAAGAAAGCATAAGGCATGAAAGTGTCTGCAGCAGCTTCTCTGCTGGTTGGCAACACAAGCAACTAACAAGACTTGTGTTTTGATCAACTCCAGAAAGCAAACTATAGAAACCAAAAGCAGAGATCACTGTTCATTCTGTAAAGCAAATCTGTATGTTACATAGCTCTATCACAGAAACTTAGTAAATTAGGCAGTAACAGCTTTAGTTCTCCTTCTATGGACATGAAAGACACCAACCGGTGCAGCGTAAAAGCCAGTAATGGATAAAGCAAGAGAGGGTCTGCAGCAGCTTCTCTGCTGGTTGGCAGCACAAACAACTAACATGACTTGTGTTTTCATCAACTCCAGAAAGC
Source organism: Prinia subflava (assembly GCF_021018805.1). Lineage (NCBI taxonomy): Eukaryota > Metazoa > Chordata > Aves > Passeriformes > Cisticolidae > Prinia > Prinia subflava. Next base: position 56,952 of record NW_026961064.1, on the reverse strand, counting down.
AAGCCATGGAAACCAAAAGCAGAAACCACTGTTCACTCGGAAAAGCAAAGCTTTATGTTACAGTGCTCTTTCATGGAAACTTAGCAAATTAAGCAGTAACAGCTTTGGTCTTGCTCTATAGACATGAGAAACATCAACCGGTGGAGTGTCAAAGGAAAGGTTTCTGTTACATGGCTCTTTCATGGAAATCAAGCAAATTAGGAAGTACCCACCTTTATTTGTGGTCTGGTGACAAGCAAAACACATACATGTGCAAAGTGTAAACCGGTACTGCAAAAGGCAGGAAAGCGCCTTCAGCAGCTTCTCTATTTCTTGAGAACACAAACAACAGACAAGACTTGTGTTTTGATCAACTCCAGAAAGCAAACCATAGAAACCAAAAGCAGAGATCACTGTTCACTCTGTAAAGCAAATCTTTATGTTACATAGCTCTATCACAGAAACTTAGTAAATTAGGCAGTAACAGCTTTAGTTCTCCTTCTATGGACATGAAAGACACCAACCGGTGCAGCGTAAAAGCCAGTAATGGATAAGGCAAGAGAGGGTCTGCAGCAGCTTCTCTGCTGGTTGGCAGCACAAACAACTAACATGACTTGTGTTTTCATCAACTCCAGAAAGCAAGCCATGGAAACCAAAAGCAGAGATCACAGTTCATTCTGTAAAGCAAATCTTTATGTTACATAGCTCTTACATGGAACTCTATCAAATTAGGCAATACCAGCTTTGGTCTTGCTCTATAGACATGGGAAACACTAACTGGTACAGAGTGTAAGCAAAGAAAGCATAAGGCATGAAAGTGTCTGCAGCAGCTTCTCTGGTGGTTGGCAACACAAGCAACTAACAAGACTTGTGTTTTGATCAACTCCAGAAAGCAAACTATAGAAACCAAAAGCAGAGATCACTGTTCACTCTGTAAAGCAAATCTTTATGTTACATAGCTCTTACATGGAACTCTACCAAATTAGGCAATACCAGCTTTGGTCTTGCTCTATAGACATGGGAAACACTAACTGGTACAGAGTGTAAGCAAAGAAAGCATAAGGCATGAAAGTGTCTGCAGCAGCTTCTCTGGTGGTTGGCAACACAAGCAACTAACAAGACTTGTGTTTTGATCAACTTCAGAAAGCAAACTATAGAAACCAAAAGCAGAGATCACTGTTCACTCTGTAAAGCAAATCTGTATGTTACATAGCTCTATCACAGAAACTTAGTAAATTAGGCAGTAACAGCTTTAGTTCTCCTTCTATGGACATGAAAGACACCAACCGGTGCAGCGTAAAAGCCAGTAATGGATAAAGCAAGAGAGTGTCTGCAGCAGCTTCTCTGCTGGTTGGCAGCACAAACAACTAACATGACTTGTGTTTTCATCAACTCCAGAAAGCAAGCCATGGAAACCAAAAGCAGAAACCACTGTTCACTCGGAAAAGCAAAGCTTTATGTTACAGTGCTCTTTCATGGAAACTTTGCAAATTAAGCAGTAACAGCTTTGGTCTTGCTCTATAGACATGAGAAACATCAACCGGTGGAGTGTCAAAGGAAAGGTTTCTGTTACATGGCTCTTTCATGGAAATCAAGCAAATTAGGAAGTACCCACCTTTATTAGTGGTCTGGTGACAAGCAAAACACATACATGTGCAAAGTGTAAACCGGTACTGCAAAAGGCAGGAAAGCGCCTTCAGCAGCTTCTCTATTTCTTGGGAACACAAACAACAGCCAAGACTTGTGTTTTGATCAACTCCAGAAAGCAAACTATAGAAACCAAAAGCAGAGATCACTGTTCACTCTGTAAAGCAAATCTTTATGTTACATAGCTCTTACATGGAACTCTACCAAATTAGGCAATACCAGCTTTGGTCTTGCTCTATAGACATGGGAAACACTAACTGGTACAGAGTGTAAGCAAGTAAAGCATAAGGCATGAAAGTGTCTGCAGCAGCTTCTCTGGTGGTTGGCAACACAAGCAACTAACAAGACTTGTGTTTTGATCAACTCCAGAAAGCAAACCATAGAAACCAAAAGCAGAGATCACAGTTCACTCTGTAAAGCAAATCTTTATGTTACATAGCTCTATCACAGAAACTTAGTAAATTAGGCAGTAACAGCTTTAGTTCTCCTCCTATGGACATGAAAGACACCAACCGGTGCAGCGTAAAAGCCAGTAATGGATAAGGCAAGAGAGGGTCTGCAGCAGCTTCTCTGCTGGTTGGCAGCACAAACAACTAACATGACTTGTGTTTTCATCAACTCCAGAAAGCAAGCCATGGAAACCAAAAGCAGAGATCACTGTTCACTCTGAAAAGCAAATCTTTATGTTACATAGCTCTTACATGGAACTCTACCAAATTAGGCAATACCAGCTTTGGTCTTGCTCTATAGACATGGGAAACACTAACTGGTACAGAGTGTAAGCAAGTAAAGGATAAGGCATGAAAGTGTCTGCAGCAGCTTCTCTGCTGGTTGGCAACACAAGCAACTAACAAGACTTGTGTTTTGATCAACTCCAGAAAGCAAGCCCTGGAAACCAAAAGCAGAGATCACAGTTCACTCTGTAAAGCAAATCTTTATGTTACATAGCTCTTACATGGAACTCTACCAAATTAGGCAATACCAGCTTTGGTCTTGCTCTATAGACATGGGAAACACTAACTGGTACAGAGTGTAAGCAAGTAAAGGATAAGGCATGAAAGTGTCTGCAGCAGCTTCTCTGCTGGTTGGCAACACAAGCAACTAACAAGACTTGTGTTTTGATCAACTCCAGAAAGCAAGCCCTGGAAACCAAAAGCAGAGATCACAGTTCACTCTGTAAAGCAAATCTTTATGTTACATAGCTCTTACATGGAACTCTACCAAATTAGGCAATACCAGCTTTGGTCTTGCTCTATAGACATGGGAAACACTAACTGGTACAGAGTGTAAGCAAGTAAAGCATAAGGCATGAAAGTGTCTGCAGCAGCTTCTCTGGTGGTTGGCAACACAAGCAACTAACAAGACTTGTGTTTTGATCAACTCCAGAAAGCAAACTATAGAAACCAAAAGCAGAGATCACTGTTCACTCTGTAAAGCAAATCTGTATGTTACATAGCTCTATCACAGAAACTTAGTAAATTAGGCAGTAACAGCTTTAGTTCTCCTTCTATGGACATGAAAGACACCAACCGGTGCAGCGTAAAAGCCAGTAATGGATAAAGCAAGAGAGTGTCTGCAGCAGCTTCTCTGCTGGTTGGCAGCACAAACAACTAACATGACTTGTGTTTTCATCAACTCCAGAAAGCAAGCCATGGAAACCAAAAGCAGAAACCACTGTTCACTCGGAAAAGCAAAGCTTTATGTTACAGTGCTCTTTCATGGAAACTTTGCAAATTAGGCAGTAACAGCTTTGGTCTTGCTCTATAGACATGAGAAACATCAACCGGTGGAGTGTCAAAGGAAAGGTTTCTGTTACATGGCTCTTTCATGGAAATCAAGCAAATTAGGAAGTACCCACCTTTATTCGTGGTCTGGTGACAAGCAAAACACATACATGTGCAAAGTGTAAACCGGTACTGCAAAAGGCAGGAAAGCGCCTTCAGCAGCTTCTCTATTTCTTGAGAACACAAACAACAGACAAGACTTGTGTTTTGATCAACTCCAGAAAGCAAACCATAGAAACCAAAAGCAGAGATCACTGTTCACTCTGTAAAGCAAATCTTTATGTTACATAGCTCTATCACAGAAACTTAGTAAATTAGGCAGTAACAGCTTTAGTTCTCCTTCTATGGACATGAAAGACACCAACCGGTGCAGCGTAAAAGCCAGTAATGGATAAGGCAAGAGAGGGTCTGCAGCAGCTTCTCTGCTGGTTGGCAGCACAAACAACTAACATGACTTGTGTTTTCATCAACTCCAGAAAGCAAGCCATGGAAACCAAAAGCAGAGATCACTGTTCACTCTGAAAAGCAAATCTTTATGTTACATAGCTCTTACATGGAACTCTATCAAATTAGGCAATACCAGCTTTGGTCTTGCTCTATAGACATGGGAAACACTAACTGGTACAGAGTGTAAGCAAGTAAAGGATAAGGCATGAAAGTGTCTGCAGCAGCTTCTCTGCTGGTTGGCAACACAAGCAACTAACAAGACTTGTGTTTTGATCAACTCCAGAAAGCAAACCATAGAAACCAAAAGCAGAGATCACAGTTCACTCTGTAAAGCAAATCTTTATGTTACATAGCTCTATCACAGAAACAGTAAATTAGGCAGTAACAGCTTTAGTTCTCCTCCTATGGACATGAAAGACACCAACCGGTGCAGCGTAAAAGCCAGTAATGGATAAGGCAAGAGAGGGTCTGCAGCAGCTTCTCTGCTGGTTGGCAGCACAAACAACTAACATGACTTGTGTTTTCATCAACTCCAGAAAGCAAGCCATGGAAACCAAAAGCAGAGATCACTGTTCACTCTGAAAAGCAAATCTTTATGTTACATAGCTCTTACATGGAACTCTACCAAATTAGGCAATACCAGCTTTGGTCTTGCTCTATAGACATGGGAAACACTAACTGGTACAGAGTGTAAGCAAAGAAAGCATAAGGCATGAAAGTGTCTGCAGCAGCTTCTCTGGTGGTTGGCAACACAAGCAACTAACAAGACTTGTGTTTTGATCAACTCCAGAAAGCAAGCCCTGGAAACCAAAAGCAGAGATCACAGTTCACTCTGTAAAGCAAATCTTTATGTTACATTGCTCTTACATGGAACTCTACCAAATTAGGCAATACCAGCTTTGGTCTTGCTCTATAGACATGGGAAACACTAACTGGTACAGAGTGTAAGCAAAGAAAGCATAAGGCATGAAAGTGTCTGCAGCAGCTTCTCTGGTGGTTGGCAACACAAGCAACTAACAAGACTTGTGTTTTGATCAACTTCAGAAAGCAAACTATAGAAACCAAAAGCAGAGATCACAGTTCACTCTGTAAAGCTAATCTTTATGTTACATAGCTCTATCACAGAAACTTAGTAAATTAGGCAGTAACAGCTTTAGTTCTCCTTCTATGGACATGAAAGACACCAAAGGTGCAGCGTAAAAGCCAGAAATGGATAAGGCAAGAGAGGGTCTGCAGCAGCTTCTCTGCTGGTTGGCAGCACAAACAACTAACATGACTTGTGTTTTCATCAACTCCAGAAAGCAAGCCATGGAAACCAAAAGCAGAGATCACTGTTCACTCTGAAAAGCAAATCTTTATGTTACATAGCTCATACATGGAACTCTACCAAATTAGGCAATACCAGCTTTGGTCTTGCTCTATAGACATGGGAAACACTAACTGGTACAGAGTGTAAGCAAAGAAAGCATAAGGCATGAAAGTGTCTGCAGCAGCTTCTCTGCTGGTTGGCAACACAAGCAACTAACAAGACTTGTGTTTTGATCAACTCCAGAAAGCAAACTATAGAAACCAAAAGCAGAGATCACTGTTCATTCTGTAAAGCAAATCTGTATGTTACATAGCTCTATCACAGAAACTTAGTAAATTAGGCAGTAACAGCTTTAGTTCTCCTTCTATGGACATGAAAGACACCAACCGGTGCAGCGTAAAAGCCAGTAATGGATAAAGCAAGAGAGGGTCTGCAGCAGCTTCTCTGCTGGTTGGCAGCACAAACAACTAACATGACTTGTGTTTTCATCAACTCCAGAAAGCAAGCCATGGAAACCAAAAGCAGAAACCACTGTTCACTCGGAAAAGCAAAGCTTTATGTTACAGTGCTCTTTCATGGAAACTTAGCAAATTAAGCAGTAACAGCTTTGGTCTTGCTCTATAGACATGAGAAACATCAACCGGTGGAGTGTCAAAGGAAAGGTTTCTGTTACATGGCTCTTTCATGGAAATCAAGCAAATTAGGAAGTACCCACCTTTATTCGTGGTCTGGTGACAAGCAAAACACATACATGTGCAAAGTGTAAACCGGTACTGCAAAAGGCAGGAAAGCGCCTTCAGCAGCTTCTCTATTTCTTGGGAACACAAACAACAGCCAAGACTTGTGTTTTGATCAACTCCAGAAAGCAAACCATAGAAACCAAAAGCAGAGATCACTGTTCACTCTGTAAAGCAAATCTTTATGTTACATAGCTCTTACATGGAACTCTACCAAATTAGGCAATACCAGCTTTGGTCTTGCTCTATAGACATGGGAAACACTAACTGGTACAGAGTGTAAGCAAGTAAAGCATAAGGCATGAAAGTGTCTGCAGCAGCTTCTCTGCTGGTTGGCAACACAAGCAACTAACAAGACTTGTGTTTTGATCAACTCCAGAAAGCAAACCATAGAAACCAAAAGCAGAGATCACAGTTCACTCTGTAAAGCAAATCTTTATGTTACATAGCTCTATCACAGAAACTTAGTAAATTAGGCAGTAACAGCTTTAGTTCTCCTCCTATGGACATGAAAGACACCAACCGGTGCAGCGTAAAAGCCAGTAATGGATAAGGCGAGAGAGGGTCTGCAGCAGCTTCTCTGCTGGTTGGCAGCACAAACAACTAACATGACTTGTGTTTTCATCAACTCCAGAAAGCAAGCCATGGAAACCAAAAGCAGAGATCACTGTTCACTCTGAAAAGCAAATCTTTATGTTACATAGCTCTTACATGGAACTCTACCAAATTAGGCAATACCAGCTTTGGTCTTGCTCTATAGACATGGGAAACACTAACTGGTACAGAGTGTAAGCAAGTAAAGGATAAGGCATGAAAGTGTCTGCAGCAGCTTCTCTGCTGGTTGGCAACACAAGCAACTAACAAGACTTGTGTTTTGATCAACTCCAGAAAGCAAGCCCTGGAAACCAAAAGCAGAGATCACAGTTCACTCTGTAAAGCAAATCTTTATGTTACATAGCTCTTACATGGAACTCTACCAAATTAGGCAATACCAGCTTTGGTCTTGCTCTATAGACATGGGAAACACTAACTGGTACAGAGTGTAAGCAAGTAAAGGATAAGGCATGAAAGTGTCTGCAGCAGCTTCTCTGCTGGTTGGCAACACAAGCAACTAACAAGACTTGTGTTTTGATCAACTCCAGAAAGCAAGCCCTGGAAACCAAAAGCAGAGATCACAGTTCACTCTGTAAAGCAAATCTTTATGTTACATAGCTCTTACATGGAACTCTACCAAATTAGGCAATACCAGCTTTGGTCTTGCTCTATAGACATGGGAAACACTAACTGGTACAGAGTGTAAGCAAGTAAAGCATAAGGCATGAAAGTGTCTGCAGCAGCTTCTCTGGTGGTTGGCAACACAAGCAACTAACAAGACTTGTGTTTTGATCAACTCCAGAAAGCAAACTATAGAAACCAAAAGCAGAGATCACTGTTCACTCTGTAAAGCAAATCTGTATGTTACATAGCTCTATCACAGAAACTTAGTAAATTAGGCAGTAACAGCTTTAGTTCTCCTTCTATGGACATGAAAGACACCAACCGGTGCAGCGTAAAAGCCAGTAATGGATAAAGCAAGAGAGTGTCTGCAGCAGCTTCTCTGCTGGTTGGCAGCACAAACAACTAACATGACTTGTGTTTTCATCAACTCCAGAAAGCAAGCCATGGAAACCAAAAGCAGAAACCACTGTTCACTCGGAAAAGCAAAGCTTTATGTTACAGTGCTCTTTCATGGAAACTTTGCAAATTAGGCAGTAACAGCTTTGGTCTTGCTCTATAGACATGAGAAACATCAACCGGTGGAGTGTCAAAGGAAAGGTTTCTGTTACATGGCTCTTTCATGGAAATCAAGCAAATTAGGAAGTACCCACCTTTATTCGTGGTCTGGTGACAAGCAAAACACATACATGTGCAAAGTGTAAACCGGTACTGCAAAAGGCAGGAAAGCGCCTTCAGCAGCTTCTCTATTTCTTGAGAACACAAACAACAGACAAGACTTGTGTTTTGATCAACTCCAGAAAGCAAACCATAGAAACCAAAAGCAGAGATCACTGTTCACTCTGTAAAGCAAATCTTTATGTTACATAGCTCTATCACAGAAACTTAGTAAATTAGGCAGTAACAGCTTTAGTTCTCCTTCTATGGACATGAAAGACACCAACCGGTGCAGCGTAAAAGCCAGTAATGGATAAGGCAAGAGAGGGTCTGCAGCAGCTTCTCTGCTGGTTGGCAGCACAAACAACTAACATGACTTGTGTTTTCATCAACTCCAGAAAGCAAGCCATGGAAACCAAAAGCAGAGATCACTGTTCACTCTGAAAAGCAAATCTTTATGTTACATAGCTCTTACATGGAACTCTATCAAATTAGGCAATACCAGCTTTGGTCTTGCTCTATAGACATGGGAAACACTAACTGGTACAGAGTGTAAGCAAGTAAAGGATAAGGCATGAAAGTGTCTGCAGCAGCTTCTCTGGTGGTTGGCAACACAAGCAACTAACAAGACTTGTGTTTTGATCAACTCCAGAAAGCAAACCATAGAAACCAAAAGCAGAGATCACAGTTCACTCTGTAAAGCAAATCTTTATGTTACATAGCTCTATCACAGAAACAGTAAATTAGGCAGTAACAGCTTTAGTTCTCCTGCTATGGACATGAAAGACACCAACCGGTGCAGCGTAAAAGCCAGTAATGGATAAGGCAAGAGAGGGTCTGCAGCAGCTTCTCTGCTGGTTGGCAGCACAAACAACTAACATGACTTGTGTTTTCATCAACTCCAGAAAGCAAGCCATGGAAACCAAAAGCAGAGATCACTGTTCACTCTGAAAAGCAAATCTTTATGTTACATAGCTCTTACATGGAACTCTACCAAATTAGGCAATACCAGCTTTGGTCTTGCTCTATAGACATGGGAAACACTAACTGGCACAGAGTGTAAGCAAAGAAAGCATAAGGCATGAAAGTGTCTGCAGCAGCTTCTCTGCTGGTTGGCAACACAAGCAACTAACAAGACTTGTGTTTTGATCAACTCCAGAAAGCAAGCCCTGGAAACCAAAAGCAGAGATCACAGTTCACTCTGTAAAGCAAATCTTTATGTTACATTGCTCTTACATGGAACTCTACCAAATTAGGCAATACCAGCTTTGGTCTTGCTCTATAGACATGGGAAACACTAACTGGTACAGAGTGTAAGCAAAGAAAGCATAAGGCATGAAAGTGTCTGCAGCAGCTTCTCTGGTGGTTGGCAACACAAGCAACTAACAAGACTTGTGTTTTGATCAACTTCAGAAAGCAAACTATAGAAACCAAAAGCAGAGATCACAGTTCACTCTGTAAAGCTAATCTTTATGTTACATAGCTCTATCACAGAAACTTAGTAAATTAGGCAGTAACAGCTTTAGTTCTCCTTCTATGGACATGAAAGACACCAAAGGTGCAGCGTAAAAGCCAGAAATGGATAAGGCAAGAGAGGGTCTGCAGCAGCTTCTCTGCTGGTTGGCAGCACAAACAACTAACATGACTTGTGTTTTCATCAACTCCAGAAAGCAAGCCATGGAAACCAAAAGCAGAGATCACTGTTCACTCTGAAAAGCAAATCTTTATGTTACATAGCTCTTACATGGAACTCTATCAAATTAGGCAATACCAGCTTTGGTCTTGCTCTATAGACATGGGAAACACTAACTGGTACAGAGTGTAAGCAAAGAAAGCATAAGGCATGAAAGTGTCTGCAGCAGCTTCTCTGCTGGTTGGCAACACAAGCAACTAACAAGACTTGTGTTTTGATCAACTCCAGAAAGCAAACTATAGAAACCAAAAGCAGAGATCACTGTTCATTCTGTAAAGCAAATCTGTATGTTACATAGCTCTATCACAGAAACTTAGTAAATTAGGCAGTAACAGCTTTAGTTCTCCTTCTATGGACATGAAAGACACCAACCGGTGCAGCGTAAAAGCCAGTAATGGATAAAGCAAGAGAGTGTCTGCAGCAGCTTCTCTGCTGGTTGGCAGCACAAACAACTAACATGACTTGTGTTTTCATCAACTCCAGAAAGCAAGCCATGGAAACCAAAAGCAGAAACCACTGTTCACTCGGAAAAGCAAAGCTTTATGTTACAGTGCTCTTTCATGGAAACTTAGCAAATTAAGCAGTAACAGCTTTGGTCTTGCTCTATAGACATGAGAAACATCAACCGGTGGAGTGTCAAAGGAAAGGTTTCTGTTACATGGCTCTTTCATGGAAATCAAGCAAATTAGGAAGTACCCACCTTTATTTGTGGTCTGGTGACAAGCAAAACACATACATGTGCAAAGTGTAAACCGGTACTGCAAAAGGCAGGAAAGCGCCTTCAGCAGCTTCTCTATTTCTTGAGAACACAAACAACAGACAAGACTTGTGTTTTGATCAACTCCAGAAAGCAAACCATAGAAACCAAAAGCAGAGATCACTGTTCACTCTGTAAAGCAAATCTTTATGTTACATAGCTCTATCACAGAAACTTAGTAAATTAGGCAGTAACAGCTTTAGTTCTCCTTCTATGGACATGAAAGACACCAACCGGTGCAGCGTAAAAGCCAGTAATGGATAAGGCAAGAGAGGGTCTGCAGCAGCTTCTCTGCTGGTTGGCAGCACAAACAACTAACATGACTTGTGTTTTCATCAACTCCAGAAAGCAAGCCATGGAAACCAAAAGCAGAGATCACAGTTCATTCTGTAAAGCAAATCTTTATGTTACATAGCTCTTACATGGAACTCTATCAAATTAGGCAATACCAGCTTTGGTCTTGCTCTATAGACATGGGAAACACTAACTGGTACAGAGTGTAAGCAAAGAAAGCATAAGGCATGAAAGTGTCTGCAGCAGCTTCTCTGGTGGTTGGCAACACAAGCAACTAACAAGACTTGTGTTTTGATCAACTCCAGAAAGCAAACTATAGAAACCAAAAGCAGAGATCACTGTTCACTCTGTAAAGCAAATCTTTATGTTACATAGCTCTTACATGGAACTCTACCAAATTAGGCAATACCAGCTTTGGTCTTGCTCTATAGACATGGGAAACACTAACTGGTACAGAGTGTAAGCAAAGAAAGCATAAGGCATGAAAGTGTCTGCAGCAGCTTCTCTGGTGGTTGGCAACACAAGCAACTAACAAGACTTGTGTTTTGATCAACTCCAGAAAGCAAACCATAGAAACCAAAAGCAGAGATCACAGTTCACTCTGTAAAGCAAATCTTTATGTTACATAGCTCTATCACAGAAACTTAGTAAATTAGGCAGTAACAGCTTTAGTTCTCCTCCTATGGACATGAAAGACACCAACCGGTGCAGCGTAAAAGCCAGTAATGGATAAGGCAAGAGAGGGTCTGCAGCAGCTTCTCTGCTGGTTGGCAGCACAAACAACTAACATGACTTGTGTTTTCATCAACTCCAGAAAGCAAGCCATGGAAACCAAAAGCAGAGATCACTGTTCACTCTGAAAAGCAAATCTTTATGTTACATAGCTCTTACATGGAACTCTACCAAATTAGGCAATACCAGCTTTGGTCTTGCTCTATAGACATGGGAAACACTAACTGGTACAGAGTGTAAGCAAGTAAAGGATAAGGCATGAAAGTGTCTGCAGCAGCTTCTCTGCTGGTTGGCAACACAAGCAACTAACAAGACTTGTGTTTTGATCAACTCCAGAAAGCAAGCCCTGGAAACCAAAAGCAGAGATCACAGTTCACTCTGTAAAGCAAATCTTTATGTTACATTGCTCTTACATGGAACTCTACCAAATTAGGCAATACCAGCTTTGGTCTTGCTCTATAGACATGGGAAACACTAACTGGTACAGAGTGTAAGCAAGTAAAGCATAAGGCATGAAAGTGTCTGCAGCAGCTTCTCTGGTGGTTGGCAACACAAGCAACTAACAAGACTTGTGTTTTGATCAACTCCAGAAAGCAAACTATAGAAACCAAAAGCAGAGATCACTGTTCACTCTGTAAAGCAAATCTGTATGTTACATAGCTCTATCACAGAAACTTAGTAAATTAGGCAGTAACAGCTTTAGTTCTCCTTCTATGGACATGAAAGACACCAACCGGTGCAGCGTAAAAGCCAGTAATGGATAAAGCAAGAGAGTGTCTGCAGCAGCTTCTCTGCTGGTTGGCAGCACAAACAACTAACATGACTTGTGTTTTCATCAACTCCAGAAAGCAAGCCATGGAAACCAAAAGCAGAAACCACTGTTCACTCGGAAAAGCAAAGCTTTATGTTACAGTGCTCTTTCATGGAAACTTTGCAAATTAAGCAGTAACAGCTTTGGTCTTGCTCTATAGACATGAGAAACATCAACCGGTGGAGTGTCAAAGGAAAGGTTTCTGTTACATGGCTCTTTCATGGAAATCAAGCAAATTAGGAAGTACCCACCTTTATTCGTGGTCTGGTGACAAGCAAAACACATACATGTGCAAAGTGTAAACCGGTACTGCAAAAGGCAGGAAAGCGCCTTCAGCAGCTTCTCTATTTCTTGGGAACACAAACAACAGCCAAGACTTGTGTTTTGATCAACTCCAGAAAGCAAACCATAGAAACCAAAAGCAGAGATCACAGTTCACTCTGTAAAGCAAATCTTTATGTTACATAGCTCTATCACAGAAACTTAGTAAATTAGGCAGTAACAGCTTTAGTTCTCCTTCTATGGACATGAAAGACACCAAAGGTGCAGCGTAAAAGCCAGAAATGGATAAGGCAAGAGAGGGTCTGCAGCAGCTTCTCTGCTGGTTGGCAGCACAAACAACTAACATGACTTGTGTTTTCATCAACTCCAGAAAGCAAGCCATGGAAACCAAAAGCAGAGATCACTGTTCACTCTGAAAAGCAAATCTTTATGTTACATAGCTCATACATGGAACTCTATCAAATTAGGCAATACCAGCTTTGGTCTTGCTCTATAGACATGGGAAACACTAACTGGTACAGAGTGTAAGCAAAGAAAGCATAAGGCATGAAAGTGTCTGCAGCAGCTTCTCTGGTGGTTGGCAACACAAGCAACTAACAAGACTTGTGTTTTGATCAACTCCAGAAAGCAAACTATAGAAACCAAAAGCAGAGATCACTGTTCATTCTGTAAAGCAAATCTGTATGTTACATAGCTCTATCACAGAAACTTAGTAAATTAGGCAGTAACAGCTTTAGTTCTCCTTCTATGGACATGAAAGACACCAACCGGTGCAGCGTAAAAGCCAGTAATGGATAAAGCAAGAGAGGGTCTGCAGCAGCTTCTCTGCTGGTTGGCAGCACAAACAACTAACATGACTTGTGTTTTCATCAACTCCAGAAAGCAAGCCATGGAAACCAAAAGCAGAAACCACTGTTCACTCGGAAAAGCAAAGCTTTATGTTACAGTGCTCTTTCATGGAAACTTAGCAAATTAAGCAGTAACAGCTTTGGTCTTGCTCTATAGACATGAGAAACATCAACCGGTGGAGTGTCAAAGGAAAGGTTTCTGTTACATGGCTCTTTCATGGAAATCAAGCAAATTAGGAAGTACCCACCTTTATTCGTGGTCTGGTGACAAGCAAAACACATACATGTGCAAAGTGTAAACCGGTACTGCAAAAGGCAGGAAAGCGCCTTCAGCAGCTTCTCTATTTCTTGGGAACACAAACAACAGCCAAGACTTGTGTTTTGATCAACTCCAGAAAGCAAACCATAGAAACCAAAAGCAGAGATCACTGTTCACTCTGTAAAGCAAATCTTTATGTTACATAGCTCTTACATGGAACTCTACCAAATTAGGCAATACCAGCTTTGGTCTTGCTCTATAGACATGGGAAACACTAACTGGCACAGAGTGTAAGCAAAGAAAGCATAAGGCATGAAAGTGTCTGCAGCAGCTTCTCTGCTGGTTGGCAACACAAGCAACTAACAAGACTTGTGTTTTGATCAACTCCAGAAAGCAAGCCCTGGAAACCAAAAGCAGAGATCACAGTTCACTCTGTAAAGCAAATCTTTATGTTACATTGCTCTTACATGGAACTCTACCAAATTAGGCAATACCAGCTTTGGTCTTGCTCTATAGACATGGGAAACACTAACTGGTACAGAGTGTAAGCAAAGAAAGCATAAGGCATGAAAGTGTCTGCAGCAGCTTCTCTGGTGGTTGGCAACACAAGCAACTAACAAGACTTGTGTTTTGATCAACTCCAGAAAGCAAACTATAGAAACCAAAAGCAGAGATCACTGTTCACTCTGTAAAGCAAATCTTTATGTTACATAGCTCTTACATGGAACTCTACCAAATTAGGCAATACCAGCTTTGGTCTTGCTCTATAGACATGGGAAACACTAACTGGTACAGAGTGTAAGCAAAGAAAGCATAAGGCATGAAAGTGTCTGCAGCAGCTTCTCTGCTGGTTGGCAACACAAGCAACTAACAAGACTTGTGTTTTGATCAACTCCAGAAAGCAAACCATAGAAACCAAAAGCAGAGATCACAGTTCACTCTGTAAAGCAAATCTTTATGTTACATAGCTCTATCACAGAAACTTAGTAAATTAGGCAGTAACAGCTTTAGTTCTCCTCCTATGGACATGAAAGACACCAACCGGTGCAGCGTAAAAGCCAGAAATGGATAAGGCAAGAGAGGGTCTGCAGCAGCTTCTCTGCTGGTTGGCAGCACAAACAACTAACATGACTTGTGTTTTCATCAACTCCAGAAAGCAAGCCATGGAAACCAAAAGCAGAGATCACTGTTCACTCTGAAAAGCAAATCTTTATGTTACATAGCTCTTACATGGAACTCTACCAAATTAGGCAATACCAGCTTTGGTCTTGCTCTATAGACATGGGAAACACTAACTGGTACAGAGTGTAAGCAAGTAAAGGATAAGGCATGAAAGTGTCTGCAGCAGCTTCTCTGCTGGTTGGCAACACAAGCAACTAACAAGACTTGTGTTTTGATCAACTCCAGAAAGCAAACTATAGAAACCAAAAGCAGAGATCACTGTTCACTCTGTAAAGCAAATCTTTATGTTACATTGCTCTTACATGGAACTCTACCAAATTAGGCAATACCAGCTTTGGTCTTGCTCTATAGACATGGGAAACACTAACTGGTACAGAGTGTAAGCAAGTAAAGCATAAGGCATGAAAGTGTCTGCAGCAGCTTCTCTGGTGGTTGGCAACACAAGCAACTAACAAGACTTGTGTTTTGATCAACTCCAGAAAGCAAACTATAGAAACCAAAAGCAGAGATCACTGTTCACTCTGTAAAGCAAATCTGTATGTTACATAGCTCTATCACAGAAACTTAGTAAATTAGGCAGTAACAGCTTTAGTTCTCCTTCTATGGACATGAAAGACACCAACCGGTGCAGCGTAAAAGCCAGTAATGGATAAAGCAAGAGAGTGTCTGCAGCAGCTTCTCTGCTGGTTGGCAGCACAAACAACTAACATGACTTGTGTTTTCATCAACTCCAGAAAGCAAGCCATGGAAACCAAAAGCAGAAACCACTGTTCACTCGGAAAAGCAAAGCTTTATGTTACAGTGCTCTTTCATGGAAACTTTGCAAATTAAGCAGTAACAGCTTTGGTCTTGCTCTATAGACATGAGAAACATCAACCGGTGGAGTGTCAAAGGAAAGGTTTCTGTTACATGGCTCTTTCATGGAAATCAAGCAAATTAGGAAGTACCCACCTTTATTCGTGGTCTGGTGACAAGCAAAACACATACATGTGCAAAGTGTAAACCGGTACTGCAAAAGGCAGGAAAGCGCCTTCAGCAGCTTCTCTATTTCTTGGGAACACAAACAACAGCCAAGACTTGTGTTTTGATCAACTCCAGAAAGCAAACCATAGAAACCAAAAGCAGAGATCACAGTTCACTCTGTAAAGCAAATCTTTATGTTACATAGCTCTATCACAGAAACTTAGTAAATTAGGCAGTAACAGCTTTAGTTCTCCTTCTATGGACATGAAAGACACCAAAGGTGCAGCGTAAAAGCCAGAAATGGATAAGGCAAGAGAGGGTCTGCAGCAGCTTCTCTGCTGGTTGGCAGCACAAACAACTAACATGACTTGTGTTTTCATCAACTCCAGAAAGCAAGCCATGGAAACCAAAAGCAGAGATCACTGTTCACTCTGAAAAGCAAATCTTTATGTTACATAGCTCATACATGGAACTCTATCAAATTAGGCAATACCAGCTTTGGTCTTGCTCTATAGACATGGGAAACACTAACTGGTACAGAGTGTAAGCAAAGAAAGCATAAGGCATGAAAGTGTCTGCAGCAGCTTCTCTGCTGGTTGGCAACACAAGCAACTAACAAGACTTGTGTTTTGATCAACTCCAGAAAGCAAACTATAGAAACCAAAAGCAGAGATCACTGTTCATTCTGTAAAGCAAATCTGTATGTTACATAGCTCTATCACAGAAACTTAGTAAATTAGGCAGTAACAGCTTTAGTTCTCCTTCTATGGACATGAAAGACACCAACCGGTGCAGCGTAAAAGCCAGTAATGGATAAAGCAAGAGAGGGTCTGCAGCAGCTTCTCTGCTGGTTGGCAGCACAAACAACTAACATGACTTGTGTTTTCATCAACTCCAGAAAGCAAGCCATGGAAACCAAAAGCAGAAACCACTGTTCACTCGGAAAAGCAAAGCTTTATGTTACAGTGCTCTTTCATGGAAACTTAGCAAATTAAGCAGTAACAGCTTTGGTCTTGCTCTATAGACATGAGAAACATCAACCGGTGGAGTGTCAAAGGAAAGGTTTCTGTTACATGGCTCTTTCATGGAAATCAAGCAAATTAGGAAGTACCCACCTTTATTCGTGGTCTGGTGACAAGCAAAACACATACATGTGCAAAGTGTAAACCGGTACTGCAAAAGGCAGGAAAGCGCCTTCAGCAGCTTCTCTATTTCTTGGGAACACAAACAACAGCCAAGACTTGTGTTTTGATCAACTCCAGAAAGCAAACCATAGAAACCAAAAGCAGAGATCACTGTTCACTCTGTAAAGCAAATCTTTATGTTACATAGCTCTTACATGGAACTCTACCAAATTAGGCAATACCAGCTTTGGTCTTGCTCTATAGACATGGGAAACACTAACTGGTACAGAGTGTAAGCAAGTAAAGCATAAGGCATGAAAGTGTCTGCAGCAGCTTCTCTGCTGGTTGGCAACACAAGCAACTAACAAGACTTGTGTTTTGATCAACTCCAGAAAGCAAACCATAGAAACCAAAAGCAGAGATCACAGTTCACTCTGTAAAGCAAATCTTTATGTTACATAGCTCTATCACAGAAACTTAGTAAATTAGGCAGTAACAGCTTTAGTTCTCCTTCTATGGACATGAAAGACACCAACCGGTGCAGCGTAAAAGCCAGTAATGGATAAGGCAAGAGAGGGTCTGCAGCAGCTTCTCTGCTGGTTGGCAGCACAAACAACTAACATGACTTGTGTTTTCATCAACTCCAGAAAGCAAGCCATGGAAACCAAAAGCAGAGATCACTGTTCACTCTGAAAAGCAAATCTTTATGTTACATAGCTCTTACATGGAACTCTACCAAATTAGGCAATACCAGCTTTGGTCTTGCTCTATAGACATGGGAAACACTAACTGGTACAGAGTGTAAGCAAGTAAAGGATAAGGCATGAAAGTGTCTGCAGCAGCTTCTCTGCTGGTTGGCAACACAAGCAACTAACAAGACTTGTGTTTTGATCAACTCCAGAAAGCAAACCATAGAAACCAAAAGCAGAGATCACAGTTCACTCTGTAAAGCAAATCTTTATGTTACATAGCTCTATCACAGAAACAGTAAATTAGGCAGTAACAGCTTTACTTCTCCTCCTATGGACATGAAAGACACCAACCGGTGCAGCGTAAAAGCCAGTAATGGATAAGGCAAGAGAGGGTCTGCAGCAGCTTCTCTGCTGGTTGGCAGCACAAACAACTAACATGACTTGTGTTTTCATCAACTCCAGAAAGCAAGCCATGGAAACCAAAAGCAGAGATCACTGTTCACTCTGAAAAGCAAATCTTTATGTTACATAGCTCTTACATGGAACTCTACCAAATTAGGCAATACCAGCTTTGGTCTTGCTCTATAGACATGGGAAACACTAACTGGCACAGAGTGTAAGCAAAGAAAGCATAAGGCATGAAAGTGTCTGCAGCAGCTTCTCTGCTGGTTGGCAACACAAGCAACTAACAAGACTTGTGTTTTGATCAACTCCAGAAAGCAAGCCCTGGAAACCAAAAGCAGAGATCACAGTTCACTCTGTAAAGCAAATATTTATGTTACATTGCTCTTACATGGAACTCTACCAAATTAGGCAATACCAGCTTTGCTCTTGCTCTATAGACATGGGAAACACTAACTGGTACAGAGTGTAAGCAAAGAAAGCATAAGGCATGAAAGTGTCTGCAGCAGCTTCTCTGGTGGTTGGCAACACAAGCAACTAACAAGACTTGTGTTTTGATCAACTTCAGAAAGCAAACTATAGAAACCAAAAGCAGAGATCACAGTTCACTCTGTAAAGCTAATCTTTATGTTACATAGCTCTATCACAGAAACTTAGTAAATTAGGCAGTAACAGCTTTAGTTCTCCTTCTATGGACATGAAAGACACCAAAGGTGCAGCGTAAAAGCCAGAAATGGATAAGGCAAGAGAGGGTCTGCAGCAGCTTCTCTGCTGGTTGGCAGCACAAACAACTAACATGACTTGTGTTTTCATCAACTCCAGAAAGCAAGCCATGGAAACCAAAAGCAGAGATCACTGTTCACTCTGAAAAGCAAATCTTTATGTTACATAGCTCTTACATGGAACTCTATCAAATTAGGCAATACCAGCTTTGGTCTTGCTCTATAGACATGGGAAACACTAACTGGTACAGAGTGTAAGCAAAGAAAGCATAAGGCATGAAAGTGTCTGCAGCAGCTTCTCTGGTGGTTGGCAACACAAGCAACTAACAAGACTTGTGTTTTGATCAACTCCAGAAAGCAAACTATAGAAACCAAAAGCAGAGATCACTGTTCATTCTGTAAAGCAAATCTGTATGTTACATAGCTCTATCACAGAAACTTAGTAAATTAGGCAGTAACAGCTTTAGTTCTCCTTCTATGGACATGAAAGACACCAACCGGTGCAGCGTAAAAGCCAGTAATGGATAAAGCAAGAGAGGGTCTGCAGCAGCTTCTCTGCTGGTTGGCAGCACAAACAACTAACATGACTTGTGTTTTCATCAACTCCAGAAAGCAAGCCATGGAAACCAAAAGCAGAAACCACTGTTCACTCGGAAAAGCAAAGCTTTATGTTACAGTGCTCTTTCATGGAAACTTAGCAAATTAAGCAGTAACAGCTTTGGTCTTGCTCTATAGACATGAGAAACATCAACCGGTGGAGTGTCAAAGGAAAGGTTTCTGTTACATGGCTCTTTCATGGAAATCAAGCAAATTAGGAAGTACCCACCTTTATTCGTGGTCTGGTGACAAGCAAAACACATACATGTGCAAAGTGTAAACCGGTACTGCAAAAGGCAGGAAAGCGCCTTCAGCAGCTTCTCTATTTCTTGAGAACACAAACAACAGACAAGACTTGTGTTTTGATCAACTCCAGAAAGCAAACCATAGAAACCAAAAGCAGAGATCACTGTTCACTCTGTAAAGCAAATCTTTATGTTACATAGCTCTATCACAGAAACTTAGTAAATTAGGCAGTAACAGCTTTAGTTCTCCTTCTATGGACATGAAAGACACCAAACGGTGCAGCGTAAAAGCCAGTAATGGATAAGGCAAGAGAGGGTCTGCAGCAGCTTCTCTGCTGGTTGGCAGCACAAACAACTAACATGACTTGTGTTTTCATCAACTCCAGAAAGCAAGCCATGGAAACCAAAAGCAGAGATCACAGTTCATTCTGTAAAGCAAATCTTTATGTTACATAGCTCTTACATGGAACTCTATCAAATTAGGCAATACCAGCTTTGGTCTTGCTCTATAGACATGGGAAACACTAACTGGTACAGAGTGTAAGCAAAGAAAGCATAAGGCATGAAAGTGTCTGCAGCAGCTTCTCTGGTGGTTGGCAACACAAGCAACTAACAAGACTTGTGTTTTGATCAACTCCAGAAAGCAAACTATAGAAACCAAAAGCAGAGATCACTGTTCACTCTGTAAAGCAAATCTTTATGTTACATAGCTCTTACATGGAACTCTACCAAATTAGGCAATACCAGCTTTGGTCTTGCTCTATAGACATGGGAAACACTAACTGGTACAGAGTGTAAGCAAAGAAAGCATAAGGCATGAAAGTGTCTGCAGCAGCTTCTCTGCTGGTTGGCAACACAAGCAACTAACAAGACTTGTGTTTTGATCAACTCCAGAAAGCAAACCATAGAAACCAAAAGCAGAGATCACAGTTCACTCTTTAAAGCAAATCTTTATGTTACATAGCTCTATCACAGAAACTTAGTAAATTAGGCAGTAACAGCTTTAGTTCTCCTCCTATGGACATGAAAGACACCAACCGGTGCAGCGTAAAAGCCAGTAATGGATAAGGCAAGAGAGGGTCTGCAGCAGCTTCTCTGCTGGTTGGCAGCACAAACAACTAACATGACTTGTGTTTTGATCAACTCCAGAAAGCAAGCCCTGGAAACCAAAAGCAGAGCTCACAGTTCACTCTGTAAAGCAAATCTTTATGTTACATTGCTCTTACATGGAACTCTACCAAATTAGGCAATACCAGCTTTGGTCTTGCTCTATAGACATGGGAAACACTAACTGGTACAGAGTGTAAGCAAGTAAAGCATAAGGCATGAAAGTGTCTGCAGCAGCTTCTCTGGTGGTTGGCAACACAAGCAACTAACAAGACTTGTGTTTTGATCAACTCCAGAAAGCAAACTATAGAAACCAAAAGCAGAGATCACTGTTCACTCTGTAAAGCAAATCTGTATGTTACATAGCTCTATCACAGAAACTTAGTAAATTAGGCAGTAACAGCTTTAGTTCTCCTTCTATGGACATGAAAGACACCAACCGGTGCAGCGTAAAAGCCAGTAATGGATAAAGCAAGAGAGTGTCTGCAGCAGCTTCTCTGCTGGTTGGCAGCACAAACAACTAACATGACTTGTGTTTTCATCAACTCCAGAAAGCAAGCCATGGAAACCAAAAGCAGAAACCACTGTTCACTCGGAAAAGCAAAGCTTTATGTTACAGTGCTCTTTCATGGAAACTTTGCAAATTAAGCAGTAACAGCTTTGGTCTTGCTCTATAGACATGAGAAACATCAACCGGTGGAGTGTCAAAGGAAAGGTTTCTGTTACATGGCTCTTTCATGGAAATCAAGCAAATTAGGAAGTACCCACCTTTATTCGTGGTCTGGTGACAAGCAAAACACATACATGTGCAAAGTGTAAACCGGTACTGCAAAAGGCAGGAAAGCGCCTTCAGCAGCTTCTCTATTTTTTGGGAACACAAACAACAGCCAAGACTTGTGTTTTGATCAACTCCAGAAAGCAAACCATAGAAACCAAAAGCAGAGATCACAGTTCACTCTGTAAAGCAAATCTTTATGTTACATAGCTCTATCACAGAAACTTAGTAAATTAGGCAGTAACAGCTTTAGTTCTCCTTCTATGGACATGAAAGACACCAAAGGTGCAGCGTAAAAGCCAGAAATGGATAAGGCAAGAGAGGGTCTGCAGCAGCTTCTCTGCTGGTTGGCAGCACAAACAACTAACATGACTTGTGTTTTCATCAACTCCAGAAAGCAAGCCATGGAAACCAAAAGCAGAGATCACTGTTCACTCTGAAAAGCAAATCTTTATGTTACATAGCTCATACATGGAACTCTATCAAATTAGGCAATACCAGCTTTGGTCTTGCTCTATAGACATGGGAAACACTAACTGGTACAGAGTGTAAGCAAAGAAAGCATAAGGCATGAAAGTGTCTGCAGCAGCTTCTCTGGTGGTTGGCAACACAAGCAACTAACAAGACTTGTGTTTTGATCAACTCCAGAAAGCAAACTATAGAAACCAAAAGCAGAGATCACTGTTCATTCTGTAAAGCAAATCTGTATGTTACATAGCTCTATCACAGAAACTTAGTAAATTAGGCAGTAACAGCTTTAGTTCTCCTTCTATGGACATGAAAGACACCAACCGGTGCAGCGTAAAAGCCAGTAATGGATAAAGCAAGAGAGGGTCTGCAGCAGCTTCTCTGCTGGTTGGCAGCACAAACAACTAACATGACTTGTGTTTTCATCAACTCCAGAAAGCAAGCCATGGAAACCAAAAGCAGAAACCACTGTTCACTCGGAAAAGCAAAGCTTTATGTTACAGTGCTCTTTCATGAAAACTTAGCAAATTAAGCAGTAACAGCTTTGGTCTTGCTCTATAGACATGAGAAACATCAACCGGTGGAGTGTCAAAGGAAAGGTTTCTGTTACATGGCTCTTTCATGGAAATCAAGCAAATTAGGAAGTACCCACCTTTATTCGTGGTCTGGTGACAAGCAAAACACATACATGTGCAAAGTGTAAACCGGTACTGCAAAAGGCAGGAAAGCGCCTTCAGCAGCTTCTCTATTTCTTGGGAACACAAACAACAGCCAAGACTTGTGTTTTGATCAACTCCAGAAAGCAAACCATAGAAACCAAAAGCAGAGATCACTGTTCACTCTGTAAAGCAAATCTTTATGTTACATAGCTCTTACATGGAACTCTACCAAATTAGGCAATACCAGCTTTGGTCTTGCTCTATAGACATGGGAAACACTAACTGGTACAGAGTGTAAGCAAGTAAAGCATAAGGCATGAAAGTGTCTGCAGCAGCTTCTCTGCTGGTTGGCAACACAAGCAACTAACAAGACTTGTGTTTTGATCAACTCCAGAAAGCAAACCATAGAAACCAAAAGCAGAGATCACAGTTCACTCTGTAAAGCAAATCTTTATGTTACATAGCTCTATCACAGAAACTTAGTAAATTAGGCAGTAACAGCTTTAGTTCTCCTCCTATGGACATGAAAGACACCAACCGGTGCAGCGTAAAAGCCAGTAATGGATAAGGCAAGAGAGGGTCTGCAGCAGCTTCTCTGCTGGTTGGCAGCACAAACAACTAACATGACTTGTGTTTTCATCAACTCCAGAAAGCAAGCCATGGAAACCAAAAGCAGAGATCACTGTTCACTCTGAAAAGCAAATCTTTATGTTACATAGCTCTTACATGGAACTCTACCAAATTAGGCAATACCAGCTTTGGTCTTGCTCTATAGACATGGGAAACACTAACTGGTACAGAGTGTAAGCAAGTAAAGGATAAGGCATGAAAGTGTCTGCAGCAGCTTCTCTGCTGGTTGGCAACACAAGCAACTAACAAGACTTGTGTTTTGATCAACTCCAGAAAGCAAGCCCTGGAAACCAAAAGCAGAGATCACAGTTCACTCTGTAAAGCAAATCTTTATGTTACATAGCTCTTACATGGAACTCTACCAAATTAGGCAATACCAGCTTTGGTCTTGCTCTATAGACATGGGAAACACTAACTGGTACAGAGTGTAAGCAAGTAAAGGATAAGGCATGAAAGTGTCTGCAGCAGCTTCTCTGCTGGTTGGCAACACAAGCAACTAACAAGACTTGTGTTTTGATCAACTCTAGAAAGCAAGCCCTGGAAACCAAAAGCAGAGATCACAGTTCACTCTGTAAAGCAAATCTTTATGTTACATAGCTCTTACATGGAACTCTACCAAATTAGGCAATACCAGCTTTGGTCTTGCTCTATAGACATGGGAAACACTAACTGGTACAGAGTGTAAGCAAGTAAAGCATAAGGCATGAAAGTGTCTGCAGCAGCTTCTCTGGTGGTTGGCAACACAAGCAACTAACAAGACTTGTGTTTTGATCAACTCCAGAAAGCAAACTATAGAAACCAAAAGCAGAGATCACTGTTCACTCTGTAAAGCAAATCTGTATGTTACATAGCTCTATCACAGAAACTTAGTAAATTAGGCAGTAACAGCTTTAGTTCTCCTTCTATGGACATGAAAGACACCAACCGGTGCAGCGTAAAAGCCAGTAATGGATAAAGCAAGAGAGTGTCTGCAGCAGCTTCTCTGCTGGTTGGCAGCACAAACAACTAACATGACTTGTGTTTTCATCAACTCCAGAAAGCAAGCCATGGAAACCAAAAGCAGAAACCACTGTTCACTCGGAAAAGCAAAGCTTTATGTTACAGTGCTCTTTCATGGAAACTTTGCAAATTAGGCAGTAACAGCTTTGGTCTTGCTCTATAGACATGAGAAACATCAACCGGTGGAGTGTCAAAGGAAAGGTTTCTGTTACATGGCTCTTTCATGGAAATCAAGCAAATTAGGAAGTACCCACCTTTATTCGTGGTCTGGTGACAAGCAAAACACATACATGTGCAAAGTGTAAACCGGTACTGCAAAAGGCAGGAAAGCGCCTTCAGCAGCTTCTCTATTTCTTGAGAACACAAACAACAGACAAGACTTGTGTTTTGATCAACTCCAGAAAGCAAACCATAGAAACCAAAAGCAGAGATCACTGTTCACTCTGTAAAGCAAATCTTTATGTTACATAGCTCTATCACAGAAACTTAGTAAATTAGGCAGTAACAGCTTTAGTTCTCCTTCTATGGACATGAAAGACACCAACCGGTGCAGCGTAAAAGCCAGTAATGGATAAGGCAAGAGAGGGTCTGCAGCAGCTTCTCTGCTGGTTGGCAGCACAAACAACTAACATGACTTGTGTTTTCATCAACTCCAGAAAGCAAGCCATGGAAACCAAAAGCAGAGATCACTGTTCACTCTGAAAAGCAAATCTTTATGTTACATAGCTCTTACATGGAACTCTATCAAATTAGGCAATACCAGCTTTGGTCTTGCTCTATAGACATGGGAAACACTAACTGGTACAGAGTGTAAGCAAGTAAAGGATAAGGCATGAAAGTGTCTGCAGCAGCTTCTCTGCTGGTTGGCAACACAAGCAACTAACAAGACTTGTGTTTTGATCAACTCCAGAAAGCAAACCATAGAAACCAAAAGCAGAGATCACAGTTCACTCTGTAAAGCAAATCTTTATGTTACATAGCTCTATCACAGAAACAGTAAATTAGGCAGTAACAGCTTTAGTTCTCCTCCTATGGACATGAAAGACACCAACCGGTGCAGCGTAAAAGCCAGTAATGGATAAGGCAAGAGAGGGTCTGCAGCAGCTTCTCTGCTGGTTGGCAGCACAAACAACTAACATGACTTGTGTTTTCATCAACTCCAGAAAGCAAGCCATGGAAACCAAAAGCAGAGATCACTGTTCACTCTGTAAAGCAAATCTTTATGTTACATAGCTCTTACATGGAACTCTACCAAATTAGGCAATACCAGCTTTGGTCTTGCTCTATAGACATGGGAAACACTAACTGGCACAGAGTGTAAGCAAAGAAAGCATAAGGCATGAAAGTGTCTGCAGCAGCTTCTCTGCTGGTTGGCAACACAAGCAACTAACAAGACTTGTGTTTTGATCAACTCCAGAAAGCAAGCCCTGGGAACCAAAAGCAGAGATCACAGTTCACTCTGTAAAGCAAATCTTTATGTTACATTGCTCTTACATGGAACTCTACCAAATTAGGCAATACCAGCTTTGCTCTTGCTCTATAGACATGGCAAACACTAACTGGTACAGAGTGTAAGCAAAGAAAGCATAAGGCATGAAAGTGTCTGCAGCAGCTTCTCTGGTGGTTGGCAACACAAGCAACTAACAAGACTTGTGTTTTGATCAACTTCAGAAAGCAAACTATAGAAACCAAAAGCAGAGATCACAGTTCACTCTGTAAAGCTAATCTTTATGTTACATAGCTCTATCACAGAAACTTAGTAAATTAGGCAGTAACAGCTTTAGTTCTCCTTCTATGGACATGAAAGACACCAACCGGTGCAGCGTAAAAGCCAGTAATGGATAAAGCAAGACAGTGTCTGCAGCAGCTTCTCTGCTGGTTGGCAGCACAAACAACTAACATGACTTGTGTTTTCATCAACTCCAGAAAGCAAGCCATGGAAACCAAAAGCAGAAACCACTGTTCACTCGGAAAAGCAAAGCTTTATGTTACAGTGCTCTTTCATGGAAACTTTGCAAATTAGGCAGTAACAGCTTTGGTCTTGCTCTATAGACATGAGAAACATCAACCGGTGGAGTGTCAAAGGAAAGGTTTCTGTTACATGGCTCTTTCATGGAAATCAAGCAAATTAGGAAGTACCCACCTTTATTCGTGGTCTGGTGACAAGCAAAACACATACATGTGCAAAGTGTAAACCGGTACTGCAAAAGGCAGGAAAGCGCCTTCAGCAGCTTCTCTATTTCTTGGGAACACAAACAACAGCCAAGACTTGTGTTTTGATCAACTCCAGAAAGCAAACCATAGAAACCAAAAGCAGAGATCACTGTTCACTCTGTAAAGCAAATCTTTATGTTACATAGCTCTATCACAGAAACTTAGTAAATTAGGCAGTAACAGCTTTAGTTCTCCTTCTATGGACATGAAAGACACCAAAGGTGCAGCGTAAAAGCCAGTAATGGATAAGGCAAGAGAGGGTCTGCAGCAGCTTCTCTGCTGGTTGGCAGCACAAACAACTAACATGACTTGTGTTTTCATCAACTCCAGAAAGCAAGCCATGGAAACCAAAAGCAGAGATCACTGTTCACTCTGAAAAGCAAATCTTTATGTTACATAGCTCTTACATGGAACTCTATCAAATTAGGCAATACCAGCTTTGGTCTTGCTCTATAGACATGGGAAACACTAACTGGTACAGAGTGTAAGCAAAGAAAGCATAAGGCATGAAAGTGTCTGCAGCAGCTTCTCTGGTGGTTGGCAACACAAGCAACTAACAAGACTTGTGTTTTGATCAACTCCAGAAAGCAAACTATAGAAACCAAAAGCAGAGATCACTGTTCATTCTGTAAAGCAAATCTGTATGTTACATAGCTCTATCACAGAAACTTAGTAAATTAGGCAGTAACAGCTTTAGTTCTCCTTCTATGGACATGAAAGACACCAACCGGTGCAGCGTAAAAGCCAGTAATGGATAAAGCAAGAGAGTGTCTGCAGCAGCTTCTCTGCTGGTTGGCAGCACAAACAACTAACATGACTTGTGTTTTCATCAACTCCAGAAAGCAAGCCATGGAAACCAAAAGCAGAAACCACTGTTCACTCGGAAAAGCAAAGCTTTATGTTACAGTGCTCTTTCATGGAAACTTAGAAAAATAAGCAGTAACAGCTTTGGTCTTGCTCTATAGACATGAGAAACATCAACCGGTGGAGTGTCAAAGGAAAGGTTTCTGTTACATGGCTCTTTCATGGAAATCAAGCAAATTAGGAAGTACCCACCTTTATTCGTGGTCTGGTGACAAGCAAAACACATACATGTGCAAAGTGTAAACCGGTACTGCAAAAGGCAGGAAAGCGCCTTCAGCAGCTTCTCTATTTCTTGGGAACACAAACAACAGCCAAGACTTGTGTTTTGATCAACTCCAGAAAGCAAACCATAGAAACCAAAAGCAGAGATCACTGTTCACTCTGTAAAGCAAATCTTTATGTTACATAGCTCTTACATGGAACTCTACCAAATTAGGCAATACCAGCTTTGGTCTTGCTCTATAGACATGGGAAACACTAACTGGTACAGAGTGTAAGCAAGTAAAGGATAAGGCATGAAAGTGTCTGCAGCAGCTTCTCTGCTGGTTGGCAACACAAGCAACTAACAAGACTTGTGTTTTGATCAACTCCAGAAAGCAAGCCCTGGAAACCAAAAGCAGAGATCACTGTTCACTCTGTAAAGCAAATCTGTATGTTACATAGCTCTATCACAGAAACTTAGTAAATTAGGCAGTAACAGCTTTAGTTCTCCTTCTATGGACATGAAAGACACCAACCGGTGCAGCGTAAAAGCCAGTCATGGATAAAGCAAGAGAGTGTCTGCAGCAGCTTCTCTGCTGGTTGGCAGCACAAACAACTAACATGACTTGTGTTTTCATCAACTCCAGAAAGCAAGCCATGGAAACCAAAAGCAGAAACCACTGTTCACTCGGAAAAGCAAAGCTTTATGTTACAGTGCTCTTTCATGGAAACTTTGCAAATTAGGCAGTAACAGCTTTGGTCTTGCTCTATAGACATGAGAAACATCAACCGGTGGAGTGTCAAAGGAAAGGTTTCTGTTACATGGCTCTTTCATGGAAATCAAGCAAATTAGGAAGTACCCACCTTTATTCGTGGTCTGGTGACAAGCAAAACACATACATGTGCAAAGTGTAAACCGGTACTGCAAAAGGCAGGAAAGCGCCTTCAGCAGCTTCTCTATTTCTTGGGAACACAAACAACAGCCAAGACTTGTGTTTTGATCAACTCCAGAAAGCAAACCATAGAAACCAAAAGCAGAGATCACAGTTCACTCTGTAAAGCAAATCTTTATGTTACATAGCTCTATCACAGAAACTTAGTAAATTAGGCAGTAACAGCTTTAGTTCTCCTTCTATGGACATGAAAGACACCAAAGGTGCAGCGTAAAAGCCAGAAATGGATAAGGCAAGAGAGGGTCTGCAGCAGCTTCTCTGCTGGTTGGCAGCACAAACAACTAACATGACTTGTGTTTTCATCAACTCCAGAAAGCAAGCCATGGAAACCAAAAGCAGAGATCACTGTTCACTCTGAAAAGCAAATCTTTATGTTACATAGCTCATACATGGAACTCTATCAAATTAGGCAATACCAGCTTTGGTCTTGCTCTATAGACATGGGAAACACTAACTGGTACAGAGTGTAAGCAAAGAAAGCATAAGGCATGAAAGTGTCTGCAGCAGCTTCTCTGGTGGTTGGCAACACAAGCAACTAACAAGACTTGTGTTTTGATCAACTCCAGAAAGCAAACTATAGAAACCAAAAGCAGAGATCACTGTTCATTCTGTAAAGCAAATCTGTATGTTACATAGCTCTATCACAGAAACTTAGTAAATTAGGCAGTAACAGCTTTAGTTCTCCTTCTATGGACATGAAAGACACCAACCGGTGCAGCGTAAAAGCCAGTAATGGATAAAGCAAGAGAGGGTCTGCAGCAGCTTCTCTGCTGGTTGGCAGCACAAACAACTAACATGACTTGTGTTTTCATCAACTCCAGAAAGCAAGCCATGGAAACCAAAAGCAGAAACCACTGTTCACTCGGAAAAGCAAAGCTTTATGTTACAGTGCTCTTTCATGAAAACTTAGCAAATTAAGCAGTAACAGCTTTGGTCTTGCTCTATAGACATGAGAAACATCAACCGGTGGAGTGTCAAAGGAAAGGTTTCTGTTACATGGCTCTTTCATGGAAATCAAGCAAATTAGGAAGTACCCACCTTTATTCGTGGTCTGGTGACAAGCAAAACACATACATGTGCAAAGTGTAAACCGGTACTGCAAAAGGCAGGAAAGCGCCTTCAGCAGCTTCTCTATTTCTTGGGAACACAAACAACAGCCAAGACTTGTGTTTTGATCAACTCCAGAAAGCAAACCATAGAAACCAAAAGCAGAGATCACTGTTCACTCTGTAAAGCAAATCTTTATGTTACATAGCTCTTACATGGAACTCTACCAAATTAGGCAATACCAGCTTTGGTCTTGCTCTATAGACATGGGAAACACTAACTGGTACAGAGTGTAAGCAAGTAAAGCATAAGGCATGAAAGTGTCTGCAGCAGCTTCTCTGCTGGTTGGCAACACAAGCAACTAACAAGACTTGTGTTTTGATCAACTCCAGAAAGCAAACCATAGAAACCAAAAGCAGAGATCACAGTTCACTCTGTAAAGCAAATCTTTATGTTACATAGCTCTATCACAGAAACTTAGTAAATTAGGCAGTAACAGCTTTAGTTCTCCTCCTATGGACATGAAAGACACCAACCGGTGCAGCGTAAAAGCCAGTAATGGATGAGGCAAGAGAGGGTCTGCAGCAGCTTCTCTGCTGGTTGGCAGCACAAACAACTAACATGACTTGTGTTTTCATCAACTCCAGAAAGCAAGCCATGGAAACCAAAAGCAGAGATCACTGTTCACTCTGAAAAGCAAATCTTTATGTTACATAGCTCTTACATGGAACTCTACCAAATTAGGCAATACCAGCTTTGGTCTTGCTCTATAGACATGGGAAACACTAACTGGTACAGAGTGTAAGCAAGTAAAGGATAAGGCATGAAAGTGTCTGCAGCAGCTTCTCTGCTGGTTGGCAACACAAGCAACTAACAAGACTTGTGTTTTGATCAACTCCAGAAAGCAAGCCCTGGAAACCAAAAGCAGAGATCACAGTTCACTCTGTAAAGCAAATCTTTATGTTACATAGCTCTTACATGGAACTCTACCAAATTAGGCAATACCAGCTTTGGTCTTGCTCTATAGACATGGGAAACACTAACTGGTACAGAGTGTAAGCAAGTAAAGGATAAGGCATGAAAGTGTCTGCAGCAGCTTCTCTGCTGGTTGGCAACACAAGCAACTAACAAGACTTGTGTTTTGATCAACTCCAGAAAGCAAGCCCTGGAAACCAAAAGCAGAGATCACAGTTCACTCTGTAAAGCAAATCTTTATGTTACATAGCTCTTACATGGAACTCTACCAAATTAGGCAATACCAGCTTTGGTCTTGCTCTATAGACATGGGAAACACTAACTGGTACAGAGTGTAAGCAAGTAAAGCATAAGGCATGAAAGTGTCTGCAGCAGCTTCTCTGGTGGTTGGCAACACAAGCAACTAACAAGACTTGTGTTTTGATCAACTCCAGAAAGCAAACTATAGAAACCAAAAGCAGAGATCACTGTTCACTCTGTAAAGCAAATCTGTATGTTACATAGCTCTATCACAGAAACTTAGTAAATTAGGCAGTAACAGCTTTAGTTCTCCTTCTATGGACATGAAAGACACCAACCGGTGCAGCGTAAAAGCCAGTAATGGATAAAGCAAGAGAGTGTCTGCAGCAGCTTCTCTGCTGGTTGGCAGCACAAACAACTAACATGACTTGTGTTTTCATCAACTCCAGAAAGCAAGCCATGGAAACCAAAAGCAGAAACCACTGTTCACTCGGAAAAGCAAAGCTTTATGTTACAGTGCTCTTTCATGGAAACTTAGCAAATTAGGCAGTAACAGCTTTGGTCTTGCTCTATAGACATGAGAAACATCAACCGGTGGAGTGTCAAAGGAAAGGTTTCTGTTACATGGCTCTTTCATGGAAATCAAGCAAATTAGGAAGTACCCACCTTTATTCGTGGTCTGGTGACAAGCAAAACACATACATGTGCAAAGTGTAAACCGGTACTGCAAAAGGCAGGAAAGCGCCTTCAGCAGCTTCTCTATTTCTTGAGAACACAAACAACAGACAAGACTTGTGTTTTGATCAACTCCAGAAAGCAAACCATAGAAACCAAAAGCAGAGATCACTGTTCACTCTGTAAAGCAAATCTTTATGTTACATAGCTCTATCACAGAAACTTAGTAAATTAGGCAGTAACAGCTTTAGTTCTCCTTCTATGGACATGAAAGACACCAACCGGTGCAGCGTAAAAGCCAGTAATGGATAAGGCAAGAGAGGGTCTGCAGCAGCTTCTCTGCTGGTTGGCAGCACAAACAACTAACATGACTTGTGTTTTCATCAACTCCAGAAAGCAAGCCATGGAAACCAAAAGCAGAGATCACTGTTCACTCTGAAAAGCAAATCTTTATGTTACATAGCTCTTACATGGAACTCTATCAAATTAGGCAATACCAGCTTTGGTCTTGCTCTATAGACATGGGAAACACTAACTGGTACAGAGTGTAAGCAAGTAAAGGATAAGGCATGAAAGTGTCTGCAGCAGCTTCTCTGCTGGTTGGCAACACAAGCAACTAACAAGACTTGTGTTTTGATCAACTCCAGAAAGCAAACCATAGAAACCAAAAGCAGAGATCACAGTTCACTCTGTAAAGCAAATCTTTATGTTACATAGCTCTATCACAGAAACAGTAAATTAGGCAGTAACAGCTTTAGTTCTCCTCCTATGGACATGAAAGACACCAACCGGTGCAGCGTAAAAGCCAGTAATGGATAAGGCAAGAGAGGGTCTGCAGCAGCTTCTCTGCTGGTTGGCAGCACAAACAACTAACATGACTTGTGTTTTCATCAACTCCAGAAAGCAAGCCATGGAAACCAAAAGCAGAGATCACTGTTCACTCTGAAAAGCAAATCTTTATGTTACATAGCTCTTACATGGAACTCTACCAAATTAGGCAATACCAGCTTTGGTCTTGCTCTATAGACATGGGAAACACTAACTGGCACAGAGTGTAAGCAAAGAAAGCATAAGGCATGAAAGTGTCTGCAGCAGCTTCTCTGCTGGTTGGCAACACAAGCAACTAACAAGACTTGTGTTTTGATCAACTCCAGAAAGCAAGCCCTGGGAACCAAAAGCAGAGATCACAGTTCACTCTGTAAAGCAAATCTTTATGTTACATTGCTCTTACATGGAACTCTACCAAATTAGGCAATACCAGCTTTGCTCTTGCTCTATAGACATGGGAAACACTAACTGGTACAGAGTGTAAGCAAAGAAAGCATAAGGCATGAAAGTGTCTGCAGCAGCTTCTCTGGTGGTTGGCAACACAAGCAACTAACAAGACTTGTGTTTTGATCAACTTCAGAAAGCAAACTATAGAAACCAAAAGCAGAGATCACAGTTCACTCTGTAAAGCTAATCTTTATGTTACATAGCTCTATCACAGAAACTTAGTAAATTAGGCAGTAACAGCTTTAGTTCTCCTTCTATGGACATGAAAGACACCAACCGGTGCAGCGTAAAAGCCAGTAATGGATAAAGCAAGACAGTGTCTGCAGCAGCTTCTCTGCTGGTTGGCAGCACAAACAACTAACATGACTTGTGTTTTCATCAACTCCAGAAAGCAAGCCATGGAAACCAAAAGCAGAAACCACTGTTCACTCGGAAAAGCAAAGCTTTATGTTACAGTGCTCTTTCATGGAAACTTTGCAAATTAGGCAGTAACAGCTTTGGTCTTGCTCTATAGACATGAGAAACATCAACCGGTGGAGTGTCAAAGGAAAGGTTTCTGTTACATGGCTCTTTCATGGAAATCAAGCAAATTAGGAAGTACCCACCTTTATTCGTGGTCTGGTGACAAGCAAAACACATACATGTGCAAAGTGTAAACCGGTACTGCAAAAGGCAGGAAAGCGCCTTCAGCAGCTTCTCTATTTCTTGGGAACACAAACAACAGCCAAGACTTGTGTTTTGATCAACTCCAGAAAGCAAACCATAGAAACCAAAAGCAGAGATCACTGTTCACTCTGTAAAGCAAATCTTTATGTTACATAGCTCTATCACAGAAACTTAGTAAATTAGGCAGTAACAGCTTTAGTTCTCCTTCTATGGACATGAAAGACACCAAAGGTGCAGCGTAAAAGCCAGTAATGGATAAGGCAAGAGAGGGTCTGCAGCAGCTTCTCTGCTGGTTGGCAGCACAAACAACTAACATGACTTGTGTTTTCATCAACTCCAGAAAGCAAGCCATGGAAACCAAAAGCAGAGATCACTGTTCACTCTGAAAAGCAAATCTTTATGTTACATAGCTCTTACATGGAACTCTATCAAATTAGGCAATACCAGCTTTGGTCTTGCTCTATAGACATGGGAAACACTAACTGGTACAGAGTGTAAGCAAAGAAAGCATAAGGCATGAAAGTGTCTGCAGCAGCTTCTCTGGTGGTTGGCAACACAAGCAACTAACAAGACTTGTGTTTTGATCAACTCCAGAAAGCAAACTATAGAAACCAAAAGCAGAGATCACTGTTCATTCTGTAAAGCAAATCTGTATGTTACATAGCTCTATCACAGAAACTTAGTAAATTAGGCAGTAACAGCTTTAGTTCTCCTTCTATGGACATGAAAGACACCAACCGGTGCAGCGTAAAAGCCAGTAATGGATAAAGCAAGAGAGTGTCTGCAGCAGCTTCTCTGCTGGTTGGCAGCACAAACAACTAACATGACTTGTGTTTTCATCAACTCCAGAAAGCAAGCCATGGAAACCAAAAGCAGAAACCACTGTTCACTCGGAAAAGCAAAGCTTTATGTTACAGTGCTCTTTCATGGAAACTTAGCAAATTAAGCAGTAACAGCTTTGGTCTTGCTCTATAGACATGAGAAACATCAACCGGTGGAGTGTCAAAGGAAAGGTTTCTGTTACATGGCTCTTTCATGGAAATCAAGCAAATTAGGAAGTACCCACCTTTATTCGTGGTCTGGTGACAAGCAAAACACATACATGTGCAAAGTGTAAACCGGTACTGCAAAAGGCAGGAAAGCGCCTTCAGCAGCTTCTCTATTTCTTGGGAACACAAACAACAGCCAAGACTTGTGTTTTGATCAACTCCAGAAAGCAAACCATAGAAACCAAAAGCAGAGATCACTGTTCACTCTGTAAAGCAAATCTTTATGTTACATAGCTCTTACATGGAACTCTACCAAATTAGGCAATACCAGCTTTGGTCTTGCTCTATAGACATGGGAAACACTAACTGGTACAGAGTGTAAGCAAGTAAAGGATAAGGCATGAAAGTGTCTGCAGCAGCTTCTCTGCTGGTTGGCAACACAAGCAACTAACAAGACTTGTGTTTTGATCAACTCCAGAAAGCAAGCCCTGGAAACCAAAAGCAGAGATCACTGTTCACTCTGTAAAGCAAATCTGTATGTTACATAGCTCTATCACAGAAACTTAGTAAATTAGGCAGTAACAGCTTTAGTTCTCCTTCTATGGACATGAAAGACACCAACCGGTGCAGCGTAAAAGCCAGTAATGGATAAAGCAAGAGAGTGTCTGCAGCAGCTTCTCTGCTGGTTGGCAGCACAAACAACTAACATGACTTGTGTTTTCATCAACTCCAGAAAGCAAGCCATGGAAACCAAAAGCAGAAACCACTGTTCACTCGGAAAAGCAAAGCTTTATGTTACAGTGCTCTTTCATGGAAACTTTGCAAATTAGGCAGTAACAGCTTTGGTCTTGCTCTATAGACATGAGAAACATCAACCGGTGGAGTGTCAAAGGAAAGGTTTCTGTTACATGGCTCTTTCATGGAAATCAAGCAAATTAGGAAGTACCCACCTTTATTCGTGGTCTGGTGACAAGCAAAACACATACATGTGCAAAGTGTAAACCGGTACTGCAAAAGGCAGGAAAGCGCCTTCAGCAGCTTCTCTATTTCTTGAGAACACAAACAACAGACAAGACTTGTGTTTTGATCAACTCTAGAAAGCAAACCATAGAAACCAAAAGCAGAGATCACTGTTCACTCTGTAAAGCAAATCTTTATGTTACATAGCTCTATCACAGAAACTTAGTAAATTAGGCAGTAACAGCTTTAGTTCTCCTTCTATGGACATGAAAGACACCAACCGGTGCAGCGTAAAAGCCAGTAATGGATAAGGCAAGAGAGGGTCTGCAGCAGCTTCTCTGCTGGTTGGCAGCACAAACAACTAACATGACTTGTGTTTTCATCAACTCCAGAAAGCAAGCCATGGAAACCAAAAGCAGAGATCACTGTTCACTCTGAAAAGCAAATCTTTATGTTACATAGCTCTTACATGGAACTCTATCAAATTAGGCAATACCAGCTTTGGTCTTGCTCTATAGACATGGGAAACACTAACTGGTACAGAGTGTAAGCAAGTAAAGCATAAGGCATGAAAGTGTCTGCAGCAGCTTCTCTGCTGGTTGGCAACACAAGCAACTAACAAGACTTGTGTTTTGATCAACTCCAGAAAGCAAGCCCTGGAAACCAAAAGCAGAGATCACAGTTCACTCTGTAAAGCAAATCTTTATGTTACATAGCTCTATCACAGAAACAGTAAATTAGGCAGTAACAGCTTTAGTTCTCCTCCTATGGACATGAAAGACACCAACCGGTGCAGCGTAAAAGCCAGTAATGGATAAGGCAAGAGAGGGTCTGCAGCAGCTTCTCTGCTGGTTGGCAGCACAAACAACTAACATGACTTGTGTTTTCATCAACTCCAGAAAGCAAGCCATGGAAACCAAAAGCAGAGATCACTGTTCACTCTGAAATGCAAATCTTTATGTTACATAGCTCTTACATGGAACTCTACCAAATTAGGCAATACCAGCTTTGGTCTTGCTCTATAGATATGGGAAACACTAACTGGCACAGAGTGTAAGCAAAGAAAGCATAAGGCATGAAAGTGTCTGCAGCAGCTTCTCTGCTGGTTGGCCACACAAGCAACTAACAAGACTTGTGTTTTGATCAACTCCAGAAAGCAAGCCCTGGAAACCAAAAGCAGAGATCAAAGTTCACTCTGTAAAGCAAATCTTTATGTTACATTGCTCTTACATGGAACTCTACCAAATTAGGCAATACCAGCTTTGCTCTTGCTCTATAGACATGGGAAACACTAACTGGTACAGAGTGTAAGCAAAGAAAGCATAAGGCATGAAAGTGTCTGCAGCAGCTTCTCTGGTGGTTGGCAACACAAGCAACTAACAAGACTTGTGTTTTGATCAACTTCAGAAAGCAAACTATAGAAACCAAAAGCAGAGATCACAGTTCACTCTGTAAAGCTAATCTTTATGTTACATAGCTCTATCACAGAAACTTAGTAAATTAGGCAGTAACAGCTTTAGTTCTCCTTCTATGGACATGAAAGACACCAACCGGTGCAGCGTAAAAGCCAGTAATGGATAAAGCAAGACAGTGTCTGCAGCAGCTTCTCTGCTGGTTGGCAGCACAAACAACTAACATGACTTGTGTTTTCATCAACTCCAGAAAGCAAGCCATGGAAACCAAAAGCAGAAACCACTGTTCACTCGGAAAAGCAAAGCTTTATGTTACAGTGCTCTTTCATGGAAACTTTGCAAATTAGGCAGTAACAGCTTTGGTCTTGCTCTATAGACATGAGAAACATCAACCGGTGGAGTGTCAAAGGAAAGGTTTCTGTTACATGGCTCTTTCATGGAAATCAAGCAAATTAGGAAGTACCCACCTTTATTCGTGGTCTGGTGACAAGCAAAACACATACATGTGCAAAGTGTAAACCGGTACTGCAAAAGGCAGGAAAGCGCCTTCAGCAGCTTCTCTATTTCTTGAGAACACAAACAACAGACAAGACTTGTGTTTTGATCAACTCTAGAAAGCAAACCATAGAAACCAAAAGCAGAGATCACTGTTCACTCTGTAAAGCAAATCTTTATGTTACATAGCTCTATCACAGAAACTTAGTAAATTAGGCAGTAACAGCTTTAGTTCTCCTTCTATGGACATGAAAGACACCAACCGGTGCAGCGTAAAAGCCAGTAATGGATAAGGCAAGAGAGGGTCTGCAGCAGCTTCTCTGCTGGTTGGCAGCACAAACAACTAACATGACTTGTGTTTTCATCAACTCCAGAAAGCAAGCCATGGAAACCAAAAGCAGAGATCACTGTTCACTCTGAAAAGCAAATCTTTATGTTACATAGCTCTTACATGGAACTCTATCAAATTAGGCAATACCAGCTTTGGTCTTGCTCTATAGACATGGGAAACACTAACTGGTACAGAGTGTAAGCAAGTAAAGCATAAGGCATGAAAGTGTCTGCAGCAGCTTCTCTGCTGGTTGGCAACACAAGCAACTAACAAGACTTGTGTTTTGATCAACTCCAGAAAGCAAGCCCTGGAAACCAAAAGCAGAGATCACAGTTCACTCTGTAAAGCAAATCTTTATGTTACATAGCTCTATCACAGAAACAGTAAATTAGGCAGTAACAGCTTTAGTTCTCCTCCTATGGACATGAAAGACACCAACCGGTGCAGCGTAAAAGCCAGTAATGGATAAGGCAAGAGAGGGTCTGCAGCAGCTTCTCTGCTGGTTGGCAGCACAAACAACTAACATGACTTGTGTTTTCATCAACTCCAGAAAGCAAGCCATGGAAACCAAAAGCAGAGATCACTGTTCACTCTGAAATGCAAATCTTTATGTTACATAGCTCTTACATGGAACTCTACCAAATTAGGCAATACCAGCTTTGGTCTTGCTCTATAGATATGGGAAACACTAACTGGCACAGAGTGTAAGCAAAGAAAGCATAAGGCATGAAAGTGTCTGCAGCAGCTTCTCTGCTGGTTGGCAACACAAGCAACTAACAAGACTTGTGTTTTGATCAACTCCAGAAAGCAAGCCCTGGAAACCAAAAGCAGAGATCAAAGTTCACTCTGTAAAGCAAATCTTTATGTTACATTGCTCTTACATGGAACTCTACCAAATTAGGCAATACCAGCTTTGCTCTTGCTCTATAGACATGGGAAACACTAACTGGTACAGAGTGTAAGCAAAGAAAGCATAAGGCATGAAAGTGTCTGCAGCAGCTTCTCTGGTGGTTGGCAACACAAGCAACTAACAAGACTTGTGTTTTGATCAACTTCAGAAAGCAAACTATAGAAACCAAAAGCAGAGATCACAGTTCACTCTGTAAAGCTAATCTTTATGTTACATAGCTCTATCACAGAAACTTAGTAAATTAGGCAGTAACAGCTTTAGTTCTCCTTCTATGGACATGAAAGACACCAACCGGTGCAGCGTAAAAGCCAGTAATGGATAAAGCAAGACAGTGTCTGCAGCAGCTTCTCTGCTGGTTGGCAGCACAAACAACTAACATGACTTGTGTTTTCATCAACTCCAGAAAGCAAGCCATGGAAACCAAAAGCAGAAACCACTGTTCACTCGGAAAAGCAAAGCTTTATGTTACAGTGCTCTTTCATGGAAACTTTGCAAATTAGGCAGTAACAGCTTTGGTCTTGCTCTATAGACATGAGAAACATCAACCGGTGGAGTGTCAAAGGAAAGGTTTCTGTTACATGGCTCTTTCATGGAAATCAAGCAAATTAGGAAGTACCCACCTTTATTCGTGGTCTGGTGACAAGCAAAACACATACATGTGCAAAGTGTAAACCGGTACTGCAAAAGGCAGGAAAGCGCCTTCAGCAGCTTCTCTATTTCTTGGGAACACAAACAACAGCCAAGACTTGTGTTTTGATCAACTCCAGAAAGCAAACCATAGAAACCAAAAGCAGAGATCACTGTTCACTCTGTAAAGCAAATCTTTATGTTACATAGCTCTATCACAGAAACTTAGTAAATTAGGCAGTAACAGCTTTAGTTCTCCTTCTATGGACATGAAAGACACCAAAGGTGCAGCGTAAAAGCCAGTAATGGATAAGGCAAGAGAGGGTCTGCAGCAGCTTCTCTGCTGGTTGGCAGCACAAACAACTAACATGACTTGTGTTTTCATCAACTCCAGAAAGCAAGCCATGGAAACCAAAAGCAGAGATCACTGTTCACTCTGAAAAGCAAATCTTTATGTTACATAGCTCTTACATGGAACTCTATCAAATTAGGCAATACCAGCTTTGGTCTTGCTCTATAGACATGGGAAACACTAACTGGTACAGAGTGTAAGCAAAGAAAGCATAAGGCATGAAAGTGTCTGCAGCAGCTTCTCTGGTGGTTGGCAACACAAGCAACTAACAAGACTTGTGTTTTGATCAACTCCAGAAAGCAAACTA
This sequence comes from Prinia subflava, assembly GCF_021018805.1. NCBI lineage: Eukaryota > Metazoa > Chordata > Aves > Passeriformes > Cisticolidae > Prinia > Prinia subflava. The sequence goes on along the minus strand of NW_026961064.1, from coordinate 17,443 downwards.
TAGAAACCAAAAGCAGAGATCACTGTTCATTCTGTAAAGCAAATCTGTATGTTACATAGCTCTATCACAGAAACTTAGTAAATTAGGCAGTAACAGCTTTAGTTCTCCTTCTATGGACATGAAAGACACCAACCGGTGCAGCGTAAAAGCCAGTAATGGATAAAGCAAGAGAGTGTCTGCAGCAGCTTCTCTGCTGGTTGGCAGCACAAACAACTAACATGACTTGTGTTTTCATCAACTCCAGAAAGCAAGCCATGGAAACCAAAAGCAGAAACCACTGTTCACTCGGAAAAGCAAAGCTTTATGTTACAGTGCTCTTTCATGGAAACTTAGAAAAATAAGCAGTAACAGCTTTGGTCTTGCTCTATAGACATGAGAAACATCAACCGGTGGAGTGTCAAAGGAAAGGTTTCTGTTACATGGCTCTTTCATGGAAATCAAGCAAATTAGGAAGTACCCACCTTTATTCGTGGTCTGGTGACAAGCAAAACACATACATGTGCAAAGTGTAAACCGGTACTGCAAAAGGCAGGAAAGCGCCTTCAGCAGCTTCTCTATTTCTTGGGAACACAAACAACAGCCAAGACTTGTGTTTTGATCAACTCCAGAAAGCAAACCATAGAAACCAAAAGCAGAGATCACAGTTCACTCTGTAAAGCAAATCTTTATGTTACATAGCTCTATCACAGAAACTTAGTAAATTAGGCAGTAACAGCTTTAGTTCTCCTTCTATGGACATGAAAGACACCAAAGGTGCAGCGTAAAAGCCAGAAATGGATAAGGCAAGAGAGGGTCTGCAGCAGCTTCTCTGCTGGTTGGCAGCACAAACAACTAACATGACTTGTGTTTTCATCAACTCCAGAAAGCAAGCCATGGAAACCAAAAGCAGAGATCACTGTTCACTCTGAAAAGCAAATCTTTATGTTACATAGCTCATACATGGAACTCTATCAAATTAGGCAATACCAGCTTTGGTCTTGCTCTATAGACATGGGAAACACTAACTGGTACAGAGTGTAAGCAAAGAAAGCATAAGGCATGAAAGTGTCTGCAGCAGCTTCTCTGCTGGTTGGCAACACAAGCAACTAACAAGACTTGTGTTTTGATCAACTCCAGAAAGCAAACTATAGAAACCAAAAGCAGAGATCACTGTTCATTCTGTAAAGCAAATCTGTATGTTACATAGCTCTATCACAGAAACTTAGTAAATTAGGCAGTAACAGCTTTAGTTCTCCTTCTATGGACATGAAAGACACCAACCGGTGCAGCGTAAAAGCCAGTAATGGATAAAGCAAGAGAGGGTCTGCAGCAGCTTCTCTGCTGGTTGGCAGCACAAACAACTAACATGACTTGTGTTTTCATCAACTCCAGAAAGCAAGCCATGGAAACCAAAAGCAGAAACCACTGTTCACTCGGAAAAGCAAAGCTTTATGTTACAGTGCTCTTTCATGAAAACTTAGCAAATTAAGCAGTAACAGCTTTGGTCTTGCTCTATAGACATGAGAAACATCAACCGGTGGAGTGTCAAAGGAAAGGTTTCTGTTACATGGCTCTTTCATGGAAATCAAGCAAATTAGGAAGTACCCACCTTTATTCGTGGTCTGGTGACAAGCAAAACACATACATGTGCAAAGTGTAAACCGGTACTGCAAAAGGCAGGAAAGCGCCTTCAGCAGCTTCTCTATTTCTTGGGAACACAAACAACAGCCAAGACTTGTGTTTTGATCAACTCCAGAAAGCAAACCATAGAAACCAAAAGCAGAGATCACTGTTCACTCTGTAAAGCAAATCTTTATGTTACATAGCTCTTACATGGAACTCTACCAAATTAGGCAATACCAGCTTTGGTCTTGCTCTATAGACATGGGAAACACTAACTGGTACAGAGTGTAAGCAAGTAAAGCATAAGGCATGAAAGTGTCTGCAGCAGCTTCTCTGCTGGTTGGCAACACAAGCAACTAACAAGACTTGTGTTTTGATCAACTCCAGAAAGCAAACCATAGAAACCAAAAGCAGAGATCACAGTTCACTCTGTAAAGCAAATCTTTATGTTACATAGCTCTATCACAGAAACTTAGTAAATTAGGCAGTAACAGCTTTAGTTCTCCTCCTATGGACATGAAAGACACCAACCGGTGCAGCGTAAAAGCCAGTAATGGATGAGGCAAGAGAGGGTCTGCAGCAGCTTCTCTGCTGGTTGGCAGCACAAACAACTAACATGACTTGTGTTTTCATCAACTCCAGAAAGCAAGCCATGGAAACCAAAAGCAGAGATCACTGTTCACTCTGAAAAGCAAATCTTTATGTTACATAGCTCTTACATGGAACTCTACCAAATTAGGCAATACCAGCTTTGGTCTTGCTCTATAGACATGGGAAACACTAACTGGTACAGAGTGTAAGCAAGTAAAGGATAAGGCATGAAAGTGTCTGCAGCAGCTTCTCTGCTGGTTGGCAACACAAGCAACTAACAAGACTTGTGTTTTGATCAACTCCAGAAAGCAAGCCCTGGAAACCAAAAGCAGAGATCACAGTTCACTCTGTAAAGCAAATCTTTATGTTACATAGCTCTTACATGGAACTCTACCAAATTAGGCAATACCAGCTTTGGTCTTGCTCTATAGACATGGGAAACACTAACTGGTACAGAGTGTAAGCAAGTAAAGGATAAGGCATGAAAGTGTCTGCAGCAGCTTCTCTGCTGGTTGGCAACACAAGCAACTAACAAGACTTGTGTTTTGATCAACTCCAGAAAGCAAGCCCTGGAAACCAAAAGCAGAGATCACAGTTCACTCTGTAAAGCAAATCTTTATGTTACATAGCTCTTACATGGAACTCTACCAAATTAGGCAATACCAGCTTTGGTCTTGCTCTATAGACATGGGAAACACTAACTGGTACAGAGTGTAAGCAAGTAAAGCATAAGGCATGAAAGTGTCTGCAGCAGCTTCTCTGGTGGTTGGCAACACAAGCAACTAACAAGACTTGTGTTTTGATCAACTCCAGAAAGCAAACTATAGAAACCAAAAGCAGAGATCACTGTTCACTCTGTAAAGCAAATCTGTATGTTACATAGCTCTATCACAGAAACTTAGTAAATTAGGCAGTAACAGCTTTAGTTCTCCTTCTATGGACATGAAAGACACCAACCGGTGCAGCGTAAAAGCCAGTAATGGATAAAGCAAGAGAGTGTCTGCAGCAGCTTCTCTGCTGGTTGGCAGCACAAACAACTAACATGACTTGTGTTTTCATCAACTCCAGAAAGCAAGCCATGGAAACCAAAAGCAGAAACCACTGTTCACTCGGAAAAGCAAAGCTTTATGTTACAGTGCTCTTTCATGGAAACTTTGCAAATTAGGCAGTAACAGCTTTGGTCTTGCTCTATAGACATGAGAAACATCAACCGGTGGAGTGTCAAAGGAAAGGTTTCTGTTACATGGCTCTTTCATGGAAATCAAGCAAATTAGGAAGTACCCACCTTTATTCGTGGTCTGGTGACAAGCAAAACACATACATGTGCAAAGTGTAAACCGGTACTGCAAAAGGCAGGAAAGCGCCTTCAGCAGCTTCTCTATTTCTTGAGAACACAAACAACAGACAAGACTTGTGTTTTGATCAACTCCAGAAAGCAAACCATAGAAACCAAAAGCAGAGATCACTGTTCACTCTGTAAAGCAAATCTTTATGTTACATAGCTCTATCACAGAAACTTAGTAAATTAGGCAGTAACGGCTTTAGTTCTCCTTCTATGGACATGAAAGACACCAACCGGTGCAGCGTAAAAGCCAGTAATGGATAAGGCAAGAGAGGGTCTGCAGCAGCTTCTCTGCTGGTTGGCAGCACAAACAACTAACATGACTTGTGTTTTCATCAACTCCAGAAAGCAAGCCATGGAAACCAAAAGCAGAGATCACTGTTCACTCTGAAAAGCAAATCTTTATGTTACATAGCTCTTACATGGAACTCTATCAAATTAGGCAATACCAGCTTTGGTCTTGCTCTATAGACATGGGAAACACTAACTGGTACAGAGTGTAAGCAAGTAAAGGATAAGGCATGAAAGTGTCTGCAGCAGCTTCTCTGCTGGTTGGCAACACAAGCAACTAACAAGACTTGTGTTTTGATCAACTCCAGAAAGCAAACCATAGAAACCAAAAGCAGAGATCACAGTTCACTCTGTAAAGCAAATCTTTATGTTACATAGCTCTATCACAGAAACAGTAAATTAGGCAGTAACAGCTTTAGTTCTCCTCCTATGGACATGAAAGACACCAACCGGTGCAGCGTAAAAGCCAGTAATGGATAAGGCAAGAGAGGGTCTGCAGCAGCTTCTCTGCTGGTTGGCAGCACAAACAACTAACATGACTTGTGTTTTCATCAACTCCAGAAAGCAAGCCATGGAAACCAAAAGCAGAGATCACTGTTCACTCTGAAAAGCAAATCTTTATGTTACATAGCTCTTACATGGAACTCTACCAAATTAGGCAATACCAGCTTTGGTCTTGCTCTATAGACATGGGAAACACTAACTGGCACAGAGTGTAAGCAAAGAAAGCATAAGGCATGAAAGTGTCTGCAGCAGCTTCTCTGCTGGTTGGCAACACAAGCAACTAACAAGACTTGTGTTTTGATCAACTCCAGAAAGCAAGCCCTGGGAACCAAAAGCAGAGATCACAGTTCACTCTGTAAAGCAAATCTTTATGTTACATTGCTCTTACATGGAACTCTACCAAATTAGGCAATACCAGCTTTGCTCTTGCTCTATAGACATGGGAAACACTAACTGGTACAGAGTGTAAGCAAAGAAAGCATAAGGCATGAAAGTGTCTGCAGCAGCTTCTCTGGTGGTTGGCAACACAAGCAACTAACAAGACTTGTGTTTTGATCAACTCCAGAAAGCAAACTATAGAAACCAAAAGCAGAGATCACAGTTCACTCTGTAAAGCTAATCTTTATGTTACATAGCTCTATCACAGAAACTTAGTAAATTAGGCAGTAACAGCTTTAGTTCTCCTTCTATGGACATGAAAGACACCAACCGGTGCAGCGTAAAAGCCAGTAATGGATAAAGCAAGACAGTGTCTGCAGCAGCTTCTCTGCTGGTTGGCAGCACAAACAACTAACATGACTTGTGTTTTCATCAACTCCAGAAAGCAAGCCATGGAAACCAAAAGCAGAAACCACTGTTCACTCGGAAAAGCAAAGCTTTATGTTACAGTGCTCTTTCATGGAAACTTTGCAAATTAGGCAGTAACAGCTTTGGTCTTGCTCTATAGACATGAGAAACATCAACCGGTGGAGTGTCAAAGGAAAGGTTTCTGTTACATGGCTCTTTCATGGAAATCAAGCAAATTAGGAAGTACCCACCTTTATTCGTGGTCTGGTGACAAGCAAAACACATACATGTGCAAAGTGTAAACCGGTACTGCAAAAGGCAGGAAAGCGCCTTCAGCAGCTTCTCTATTTCTTGGGAACACAAACAACAGCCAAGACTTGTGTTTTGATCAACTCCAGAAAGCAAACCATAGAAACCAAAAGCAGAGATCACTGTTCACTCTGTAAAGCAAATCTTTATGTTACATAGCTCTATCACAGAAACTTAGTAAATTAGGCAGTAACAGCTTTAGTTCTCCTTCTATGGACATGAAAGACACCAAAGGTGCAGCGTAAAAGCCAGTAATGGATAAGGCAAGAGAGGGTCTGCAGCAGCTTCTCTGCTGGTTGGCAGCACAAACAACTAACATGACTTGTGTTTTCATCAACTCCAGAAAGCAAGCCATGGAAACCAAAAGCAGAGATCACTGTTCACTCTGAAAAGCAAATCTTTATGTTACATAGCTCTTACATGGAACTCTATCAAATTAGGCAATACCAGCTTTGGTCTTGCTCTATAGACATGGGAAACACTAACTGGTACAGAGTGTAAGCAAAGAAAGCATAAGGCATGAAAGTGTCTGCAGCAGCTTCTCTGGTGGTTGGCAACACAAGCAACTAACAAGACTTGTGTTTTGATCAACTCCAGAAAGCAAACTATAGAAACCAAAAGCAGAGATCACTGTTCATTCTGTAAAGCAAATCTGTATGTTACATAGCTCTATCACAGAAACTTAGTAAATTAGGCAGTAACAGCTTTAGTTCTCCTTCTATGGACATGAAAGACACCAACCGGTGCAGCGTAAAAGCCAGTAATGGATAAAGCAAGAGAGTGTCTGCAGCAGCTTCTCTGCTGGTTGGCAGCACAAACAACTAACATGACTTGTGTTTTCATCAACTCCAGAAAGCAAGCCATGGAAACCAAAAGCAGAAACCACTGTTCACTCGGAAAAGCAAAGCTTTATGTTACAGTGCTCTTTCATGGAAACTTAGCAAATTAAGCAGTAACAGCTTTGGTCTTGCTCTATAGACATGAGAAACATCAACCGGTGGAGTGTCAAAGGAAAGGTTTCTGTTACATGGCTCTTTCATGGAAATCAAGCAAATTAGGAAGTACCCACCTTTATTCGTGGTCTGGTGACAAGCAAAACACATACATGTGCAAAGTGTAAACCGGTACTGCAAAAGGCAGGAAAGCGCCTTCAGCAGCTTCTCTATTTCTTGGGAACACAAACAACAGCCAAGACTTGTGTTTTGATCAACTCCAGAAAGCAAACCATAGAAACCAAAAGCAGAGATCACTGTTCACTCTGTAAAGCAAATCTTTATGTTACATAGCTCTTACATGGAACTCTACCAAATTAGGCAATACCAGCTTTGGTCTTGCTCTATAGACATGGGAAACACTAACTGGTACAGAGTGTAAGCAAGTAAAGGATAAGGCATGAAAGTGTCTGCAGCAGCTTCTCTGCTGGTTGGCAACACAAGCAACTAACAAGACTTGTGTTTTGATCAACTCCAGAAAGCAAGCCCTGGAAACCAAAAGCAGAGATCACTGTTCACTCTGTAAAGCAAATCTGTATGTTACATAGCTCTATCACAGAAACTTAGTAAATTAGGCAGTAACAGCTTTAGTTCTCCTTCTATGGACATGAAAGACACCAACCGGTGCAGCGTAAAAGCCAGTCATGGATAAAGCAAGAGAGTGTCTGCAGCAGCTTCTCTGCTGGTTGGCAGCACAAACAACTAACATGACTTGTGTTTTCATCAACTCCAGAAAGCAAGCCATGGAAACCAAAAGCAGAAACCACTGTTCACTCGGAAAAGCAAAGCTTTATGTTACAGTGCTCTTTCATGGAAACTTTGCAAATTAGGCAGTAACAGCTTTGGTCTTGCTCTATAGACATGAGAAACATCAACCGGTGGAGTGTCAAAGGAAAGGTTTCTGTTACATGGCTCTTTCATGGAAATCAAGCAAATTAGGAAGTACCCACCTTTATTCGTGGTCTGGTGACAAGCAAAACACATACATGTGCAAAGTGTAAACCGGTACTGCAAAAGGCAGGAAAGCGCCTTCAGCAGCTTCTCTATTTCTTGAGAACACAAACAACAGACAAGACTTGTGTTTTGATCAACTCTAGAAAGCAAACCATAGAAACCAAAAGCAGAGATCACTGTTCACTCTGTAAAGCAAATCTTTATGTTACATAGCTCTATCACAGAAACTTAGTAAATTAGGCAGTAACAGCTTTAGTTCTCCTTCTATGGACATGAAAGACACCAACCGGTGCAGCGTAAAAGCCAGTAATGGATAAGGCAAGAGAGGGTCTGCAGCAGCTTCTCTGCTGGTTGGCAGCACAAACAACTAACATGACTTGTGTTTTCATCAACTCCAGAAAGCAAGCCATGGAAACCAAAAGCAGAGATCACTGTTCACTCTGAAAAGCAAATCTTTATGTTACATAGCTCTTACATGGAACTCTATCAAATTAGGCAATACCAGCTTTGGTCTTGCTCTATAGACATGGGAAACACTAACTGGTACAGAGTGTAAGCAAGTAAAGGATAAGGCATGAAAGTGTCTGCAGCAGCTTCTCTGCTGGTTGGCAACACAAGCAACTAACAAGACTTGTGTTTTGATCAACTCCAGAAAGCAAGCCCTGGAAACCAAAAGCAGAGATCACAGTTCACTCTGTAAAGCAAATCTTTATGTTACATAGCTCTATCACAGAAACAGTAAATTAGGCAGTAACAGCTTTAGTTCTCCTCCTATGGACATGAAAGACACCAACCGGTGCAGCGTAAAAGCCAGTAATGGATAAGGCAAGAGAGGGTCTGCAGCAGCTTCTCTGCTGGTTGGCAGCACAAACAACTAACATGACTTGTGTTTTCATCAACTCCAGAAAGCAAGCCATGGAAACCAAAAGCAGAGATCACTGTTCACTCTGAAATGCAAATCTTTATGTTACATAGCTCTTACATGGAACTCTACCAAATTAGGCAATACCAGCTTTGGTCTTGCTCTATAGATATGGGAAACACTAACTGGCACAGAGTGTAAGCAAAGAAAGCATAAGGCATGAAAGTGTCTGCAGCAGCTTCTCTGCTGGTTGGCAACACAAGCAACTAACAAGACTTGTGTTTTGATCAACTCCAGAAAGCAAGCCCTGGAAACCAAAAGCAGAGATCAAAGTTCACTCTGTAAAGCAAATCTTTATGTTACATTGCTCTTACATGGAACTCTACCAAATTAGGCAATACCAGCTTTGCTCTTGCTCTATAGACATGGGAAACACTAACTGGTACAGAGTGTAAGCAAAGAAAGCATAAGGCATGAAAGTGTCTGCAGCAGCTTCTCTGGTGGTTGGCAACACAAGCAACTAACAAGACTTGTGTTTTGATCAACTTCAGAAAGCAAACTATAGAAACCAAAAGCAGAGATCACAGTTCACTCTGTAAAGCTAATCTGTATGTTACATAGCTCTATCACAGAAACTTAGTAAATTAGGCAGTAACAGCTTTAGTTCTCCTTCTATGGACATGAAAGACACCAACCGGTGCAGCGTAAAAGCCAGTAATGGATAAAGCAAGAGAGTGTCTGCAGCAGCTTCTCTGCTGGTTGGCAGCACAAACAACTAACATGACTTGTGTTTTCATCAACTCCAGAAAGCAAGCCATGGAAACCAAAAGCAGAAACCACTGTTCACTCGGAAAAGCAAAGCTTTATGTTACAGTGCTCTTTCATGGAAACTTTGCAAATTAGGCAGTAACAGCTTTGGTCTTGCTCTATAGACATGAGAAACATCAACCGGTGGAGTGTCAAAGGAAAGGTTTCTGTTACATGGCTCTTTCATGGAAATCAAGCAAATTAGGAAGTACCCACCTTTATTCGTGGTCTGGTGACAAGCAAAACACATACATGTGCAAAGTGTAAACCGGTACTGCAAAAGGCAGGAAAGCGCCTTCAGCAGCTTCTCTATTTCTTGGGAACACAAACAACAGCCAAGACTTGTGTTTTGATCAACTCCAGAAAGCAAACCATAGAAACCAAAAGCAGAGATCACTGTTCACTCTGTAAAGCAAATCTTTATGTTACATAGCTCTATCACAGAAACTTAGTAAATTAGGCAGTAACAGCTTTAGTTCTCCTTCTATGGACATGAAAGACACCAAAGGTGCAGCGTAAAAGCCAGTAATGGATAAGGCAAGAGAGGGTCTGCAGCAGCTTCTCTGCTGGTTGGCAGCACAAACAACTAACATGACTTGTGTTTTCATCAACTCCAGAAAGCAAGCCATGGAAACCAAAAGCAGAGATCACTGTTCACTCTGAAAAGCAAATCTTTATGTTACATAGCTCTTACATGGAACTCTATCAAATTAGGCAATACCAGCTTTGGTCTTGCTCTATAGACATGGGAAACACTAACTGGTACAGAGTGTAAGCAAAGAAAGCATAAGGCATGAAAGTGTCTGCAGCAGCTTCTCTGGTGGTTGGCAACACAAGCAACTAACAAGACTTGTGTTTTGATCAACTCCAGAAAGCAAACTATAGAAACCAAAAGCAGAGATCACTGTTCATTCTGTAAAGCAAATCTGTATGTTACATAGCTCTATCACAGAAACTTAGTAAATTAGGCAGTAACAGCTTTAGTTCTCCTTCTATGGACATGAAAGACACCAACCGGTGCAGCGTAAAAGCCAGTAATGGATAAAGCAAGAGAGGGTCTGCAGCAGCTTCTCTGCTGGTTGGCAGCACAAACAACTAACATGACTTGTGTTTTCATCAACTCCAGAAAGCAAGCCATGGAAACCAAAAGCAGAAACCACTGTTCACTCGGAAAAGCAAAGCTTTATGTTACAGTGCTCTTTCATGGAAACTTAGCAAATTAAGCAGTAACAGCTTTGGTCTTGCTCTATAGACATGAGAAACATCAACCGGTGGAGTGTCAAAGGAAAGGTTTCTGTTACATGGCTCTTTCATGGAAATCAAGCAAATTAGGAAGTACCCACCTTTATTAGTGGTCTGGTGACAAGCAAAACACATACATGTGCAAAGTGTAAACCGGTACTGCAAAAGGCAGGAAAGCGCCTTCAGCAGCTTCTCTATTTCTTGAGAACACAAACAACAGCCAAGACTTGTGTTTTGATCAACTCCAGAAAGCAAACCATAGAAACCAAAAGCAGAGATCACTGTTCACTCTGTAAAGCAAATCTTTATGTTACATAGCTCTATCACAGAAACTTAGTAAATTAGGCAGTAACAGCTTTAGTTCTCCTTCTATGGACATGAAAGACACCAACCGGTGCAGCGTAAAAGCCAGTAATGGATAAGGCAAGAGAGGGTCTGCAGCAGCTTCTCTGCTGGTTGGCAGCACAAACAACTAACATGACTTGTGTTTTCATCAACTCCAGAAAGCAAGCCATGGAAACCAAAAGCAGAGATCACAGTTCATTCTGTAAAGCAAATCTTTATGTTACATAGCTCTTACATGGAACTCTATCAAATTAGGCAATACCAGCTTTGGTCTTGCTCTATAGACATGGGAAACACTAACTGGTACAGAGTGTAAGCAAAGAAAGCATAAGGCATGAAAGTGTCTGCAGCAGCTTCTCTGCTGGTTGGCAACACAAGCAACTAACAAGACTTGTGTTTTCATCAACTCCAGAAATCAAACTATAGAAACCAAAAGCAGAGATCACTGTTCACTCTGTAAAGCAAATCTTTATGTTACATAGCTCTTACATGGAACTCTACCAAATTAGGCAATACCAGCTTTGGTCTTGCTCTATAGACATGGGAAACACTAACTGGTACAGAGTGTAAGCAAAGAAAGCATAAGGCATGAAAGTGTCTGCAGCAGCTTCTCTGCTGGTTGGCAACACAAGCAACTAACAAGACTTGTGTTTTGATCAACTCCAGAAAGCAAACCATAGAAACCAAAAGCAGAGATCACTGTTCACTCTGTAAAGCAAATCTTTATGTTACATAGCTCTATCACAGAAACTTAGTAAATTAGGCAGTAACAGCTTTAGTTCTCCTCCTATGGACATGAAAGACACCAACCGGTGCAGCGTAAAAGCCAGTAATGGATAAGGCAAGAGAGGGTCTGCAGCAGCTTCTCTGCTGGTTGGCAGCACAAACAACTAACATGACTTGTGTTTTCATCAACTCCAGAAAGCAAGCCATGGAAACCAAAAGCAGAGATCACTGTTCACTCTGAAAAGCAAATCTTTATGTTACATAGCTCTTACATGGAACTCTACCAAATTAGGCAATACCAGCTTTGGTCTTGCTCTATAGACATGGGAAACACTAACTGGTACAGAGTGTAAGCAAGTAAAGGATAAGGCATGAAAGTGTCTGCAGCAGCTTCTCTGCTGGTTGGCAACACAAGCAACTAACAAGACTTGTGTTTTGATCAACTCCAGAAAGCAAACTATAGAAACCAAAAGCAGAGATCAAAGTTCACTCTGTAAAGCAAATCTTTATGTTACATTGCTCTTACATGGAACTCTACCAAATTAGGCAATACCAGCTTTGGTCTTGCTCTATAGACATGGGAAACACTAACTGGTACAGAGTGTAAGCAAGTAAAGCATAAGGCATGAAAGTGTCTGCAGCAGCTTCTCTGCTGGTTGGCAACACAAGCAACTAACAAGACTTGTGTTTTTATCAACTCCAGAAAGCAAACTATAGAAACCAAAAGCAGAGATCACTGTTCACTCTGTAAAGCAAATCTGTATGTTACATAGCTCTATCACAGAAACTTAGTAAATTAGGCAGTAACAGCTTTAGTTCTCCTTCTATGGACATGAAAGACACCAACCGGTGCAGCGTAAAAGCCAGTAATGGATAAAGCAAGAGAGTGTCTGCAGCAGCTTCTCTGCTGGTTGGCAGCACAAACAACTAACATGACTTGTGTTTTCATCAACTCCAGAAAGCAAGCCATGGAAACCAAAAGCAGAAACCACTGTTCACTCGGAAAAGCAAAGCTTTATGTTACAGTGCTCTTTCATGGAAACTTAGCAAATTAAGCAGTAACAGCTTTGGTCTTGCTCTATAGACATGAGAAACATCAACCGGTGGAGTGTCAAAGGAAAGGTTTCTGTTACATGGCTCTTTCATGGAAATCAAGCAAATTAGGAAGTACCCACCTTTATTCGTGGTCTGGTGACAAGCAAAACACATACATGTGCAAAGTGTAAACCGGTACTGCAAAAGGCAGGAAAGCGCCTTCAGCAGCTTCTCTATTTCTTGGGAACACAAACAACAGCCAAGACTTGTGTTTTGATCAACTCCAGAAAGCAAACCATAGAAACCAAAAGCAGAGATCACTGTTCACTCTGTAAAGCAAATCTTTATGTTACATAGCTCTATCACAGAAACTTAGTAAATTAGGCAGTAACAGCTTTAGTTCTCCTTCTATGGACATGAAAGACACCAACCGGTGCAGCGTAAAAGCCAGTAATGGATAAGGCAAGAGAGGGTCTGCAGCAGCTTCTCTGCTGGTTGGCAGCACAAACAACTAACATGACTTGTGTTTTCATCAACTCCAGAAAGCAAGCCATGGAAACCAAAAGCAGAGATTCACAGTTCATTCTGTAAAGCAAATCTTTATGTTACATAGCTCTTACATGGAACTCTATCAAATTAGGCAATACCAGCTTTGGTCTTGCTCTATAGACATGGGAAACACTAACTGGTACAGAGTGTAAGCAAAGAAAGCATAAGGCATGAAAGTGTCTGCAGCAGCTTCTCTGCTGGTTGCCAACACAAGCAACTAACAAGACTTGTGTTTTGATCAACTCCAGAAAGCAAACTATAGAAACCAAAAGCAGAGATCACTGTTCACTCTGTAAAGCAAATCTTTATGTTACATAGCTCTTACATGGAACTCTACCAAATTAGGCAATACCAGCTTTGGTCTTGCTCTATAGACATGGGAAACACTAACTGGTACAGAGTGTAAGCAAAGAAAGCATAAGGCATGAAAGTGTCTGCAGCAGCTTCTCTGCTGGTTGGCAACACAAGCAACTAACAAGACTTGTGTTTTGATCAACTCCAGAAAGCAAACCATAGAAACCAAAAGCAGAGATCACTGTTCACTCTGTAAAGCAAATCTTTATGTTACATAGCTCTATCACAGAAACTTAGTAAATTAGGCAGTAACAGCTTTAGTTCTCCTCCTATGGACATGAAAGACACCAACCGGTGCAGCGTAAAAGCCAGTAATGGATAAGGCAAGAGAGGGTCTGCAGCAGCTTCTCTGCTGGTTGGCAGCACAAACAACTAACATGACTTGTGTTTTCATCAACTCCAGAAAGCAAGCCATGGAAACCAAAAGCAGAAACCACTGTTCACTCGGAAAAGCAAAGCTTTATGTTACAGTGCTCTTTCATGGAAACTTAGCAAATTAAGCAGTAACAGCTTTGGTCTTGCTCTATAGACATGAGAAACATCAACCGGTGGAGTGTCAAAGGAAAGGTTTCTGTTACATGGCTCTTTCATGGAAATCAAGCAAATTAGGAAGTACCCACCTTTATTAGTGGTCTGGTGACAAGCAAAACACATACATGTGCAAAGTGTAAACCGGTACTGCAAAAGGCAGGAAAGCGCCTTCAGCAGCTTCTCTATTTCTTGAGAACACAAACAACAGACAAGACTTGTGTTTTGATCAACTCCAGAAAGCAAACCATAGAAACCAAAAGCAGAGATCACTGTTCACTCTGTAAAGCAAATCTTTATGTTACATAGCTCTATCACAGAAACTTAGTAAATTAGGCAGTAACAGCTTTAGTTCTCCTTCTATGGACATGAAAGACACCAACCGGTGCAGCGTAAAAGCCAGTAATGGATAAGGCAAGAGAGGGTCTGCAGCAGCTTCTCTGCTGGTTGGCAGCACAAACAACTAACATGACTTGTGTTTTCATCAACTCCAGAAAGCAAGCCATGGAAACCAAAAGCAGAGATCACTGTTCACTCTGAAAAGCAAATCTTTATGTTACATAGCTCTTACATGGAACTCTACCAAATTAGGCAATACCAGCTTTGGTCTTGCTCTATAGACATGGGAAACACTAACTGGTACAGAGTGTAAGCAAGTAAAGGATAAGGCATGAAAGTGTCTGCAGCAGCTTCTCTGCTGGTTGGCAACACAAGCAACTAACAAGACTTGTGTTTTGATCAACTCCAGAAAGCAAGCCCTGGAAACCAAAAGCAGAGATCAAAGTTCACTCTGAAAAGCAAATCTTTATGTTACATTGCTCTTACATGGAACTCTACCAAATTAGGCAATACCAGCTTTGGTCTTGCTCTATAGACATGGGAAACACTAACTGGTACAGAGTGTAAGCAAGTAAAGCATAAGGCATGAAAGTGTCTGCAGCAGCTTCTCTGGTGGTTGGCAACACAAGCAACTAACAAGACTTGTGTTTTGATCAACTCCAGAAAGCAAACTATAGAAACCAAAAGCAGAGATCACTGTTCACTCTGTAAAGCAAATCTGTATGTTACATAGCTCTATCACAGAAACTTAGTAAATTAGGCAGTAACAGCTTTAGTTCTCCTTCTATGGACATGAAAGACACCAACCGGTGCAGCGTAAAAGCCAGTAATGGATAAAGCAAGAGAGTGTCTGCAGCAGCTTCTCTGCTGGTTGGCAGCACAAACAACTAACATGACTTGTGTTTTCATCAACTCCAGAAAGCAAGCCATGGAAACCAAAAGCAGAAACCACTGTTCACTCGGAAAAGCAAAGCTTTATGTTACAGTGCTCTTTCATGGAAACTTTGCAAATTAAGCAGTAACAGCTTTGGTCTTGCTCTATAGGCATGAGAAACATCAACCGGTGGAGTGTCAAAGGAAAGGTTTCTGTTACATGGCTCTTTCATGGAAATCAAGCAAATTAGGAAGTACCCACCTTTATTCGTGGTCTGGTGACAAGCAAAACACATACATGTGCAAAGTGTAAACCGGTACTGCAAAAGGCAGGAAAGCGCCTTCAGCAGCTTCTCTATTTCTTGGGAACACAAACAACAGCCAAGACTTGTGTTTTGATCAACTCCAGAAAGCAAACCATAGAAACCAAAAGCAGAGATCACTGTTCACTCTGTAAAGCAAATCTTTATTTTACATAGCTCTATCACAGAAACTTAGTAAATTAGGCAGTAACAGCTTTAGTTCTCCTTCTATGGACATGAAAGACACCAACCGGTGCAGCGTAAAAGCCAGTAATGGATAAGGCAAGAGAGGGTCTGCAGCAGCTTCTCTGCTGGTTGGCAGCACAAACAACTAACATGACTTGTGTTTTCATCAACTCCAGAAAGCAAGCCATGGAAACCAAAAGCAGAGATCACAGTTCATTCTGTAAAGCAAATCTTTATGTTACATAGCTCTTACATGGAACTCTATCAAATTAGGCAATACCAGCTTTGGTCTTGCTCTATAGACATGGGAAACACTAACTGGTACAGAGTGTAAGCAAAGAAAGCATAAGGCATGAAAGTGTCTGCAGCAGCTTCTCTGCTGGTTGCCAACACAAGCAACTAACAAGACTTGTGTTTTGATCAACTCCAGAAAGCAAACTATAGAAACCAAAAGCAGAGATCACTGTTCACTCTGTAAAGCAAATCTTTATGTTACATAGCTCTTACATGGAACTCTACCAAATTAGGCAATACCAGCTTTGGTCTTGCTCTATAGACATGGGAAACACTAACTGGTACAGAGTGTAAGCAAAGAAAGCATAAGGCATGAAAGTGTCTGCAGCAGCTTCTCTGCTGGTTGGCAACACAAGCAACTAACAAGACTTGTGTTTTGATCAACTCCAGAAAGCAAACCATAGAAACCAAAAGCAGAGATCACTGTTCACTCTGTAAAGCAAATCTTTATGTTACATAGCTCTATCACAGAAACTTAGTAAATTAGGCAGTAACAGCTTTAGTTCTCCTCCTATGGACATGAAAGACACCAACCGGTGCAGCGTAAAAGCCAGTAATGGATAAGGCAAGAGAGGGTCTGCAGCAGCTTCTCTGCTGGTTGGCAGCACAAACAACTAACATGACTTGTGTTTTCATCAACTCCAGAAAGCAAGCCATGGAAACCAAAAGCAGAAACCACTGTTCACTCGGAAAAGCAAAGCTTTATGTTACAGTGCTCTTTCATGGAAACTTAGCAAATTAAGCAGTAACAGCTTTGGTCTTGCTCTATAGACATGAGAAACATCAACCGGTGGAGTGTCAAAGGAAAGGTTTCTGTTACATGGCTCTTTCATGGAAATCAAGCAAATTAGGAAGTACCCACCTTTATTCGTGGTCTGGTGACAAGCAAAACACATACATGTGCAAAGTGTAAACCGGTACTGCAAAAGGCAGGAAAGCGCCTTCAGCAGCTTCTCTATTTCTTGAGAACACAAACAACAGACAAGACTTGTGTTTTGATCAACTCCAGAAAGCAAACCATAGAAACCAAAAGCAGAGATCACTGTTCACTCTGTAAAGCAAATCTTTATGTTACATAGCTCTATCACAGAAACTTAGTAAATTAGGCAGTAACAGCTTTAGTTCTCCTTCTATGGACATGAAAGACACCAACCGGTGCAGCGTAAAAGCCAGTAATGGATAAGGCAAGAGAGGGTCTGCAGCAGCTTCTCTGCTGGTTGGCAGCACAAACAACTAACATGACTTGTGTTTTCATCAACTCCAGAAAGCAAGCCATGGAAACCAAAAGCAGAGATCACTGTTCACTCTGAAAAGCAAATCTTTATGTTACATAGCTCTTACATGGAACTCTACCAAATTAGGCAATACCAGCTTTGGTCTTGCTCTATAGACATGGGAAACACTAACTGGTACAGAGTGTAAGCAAGTAAAGGATAAGGCATGAAAGTGTCTGCAGCAGCTTCTCTGCTGGTTGGCAACACAAGCAACTAACAAGACTTGTGTTTTGATCAACTCCAGAAAGCAAGCCCTGGAAACCAAAAGCAGAGATCAAAGTTCACTCTGAAAAGCAAATCTTTATGTTACATTGCTCTTACATGGAACTCTACCAAATTAGGCAATACCAGCTTTG